>NW_012149063.1:1134783-1172178 GCF_000956105.1 Propithecus coquereli
AGGATGGACATATTTGAAACTCGGACTTGGGGGGGTGGGGACCAAGGGCAACACACGTAACCTAAACATCTATACCCCCATAATATGCTGAAATAAAAGAAAAAAAAAAAGAAAACTGATCATCTTTTCATGTCTAAAGGATAGGAAATTTTGGACAGTGGAGCTTCGGTGTAAAAGTGCCACCAGCAAGGCTAGCACTATTCTGAAGATGGATGAACTAGACATATTTGTCCTGAAATTGTTAAACTTTAAAATCATTTAAATACCTTTTGTTGTTTTAATTTCAAGGTCTGCCTATGAACAGTTAATGTACTCATCATGTAGAGAAAAGTTCCAGTGCATACATCGGTTTTATTTCTTATCATGAATTAATACAGCTACACTGTAGTTTCATACATGAATTAGGTTAACATGAGCTCATCCTCAAAGACTGAGTTCCTCTATGGAATCATTTCCTTCTATCATCATGATTTTTTTGCCCTAACTATATGCTCTCTGTACCATTATATTATTAAGATTTTGCCTTTAATTGACCTTAAATTAATTCATCTGTGTTTTTAACACTGTTTTGTACCTTCGCGGATTTACAAATGTGATGCCACCCTTTGAGAAGCCGGCTGACCTTCCATGGTGACACCAGCTCATTAAGTGTTTTTACATTTGAAAATTATGTACTGAATAATTACGTGACTAGGCATATCACACAACTGGTCTCTCTGGGCCTCTTTTTCTTCACATGTAAAATCAAGTATTTCCCAACTCTAAATGTTATGGTACTAGACAAAACTATATGTGATTATATATAAAAATAGGGTAGAAAACACAGAGAATATTTGACCTTAGAGACTTGAGTAAACATCTCTAACCTCTGTCTTCTTCTGAGTAAAACAGGTCCACTGGTATTATTAACATCCCTGTGTTGTTGTAAGGATTAAATGAGATTAGACACGCAAAATACACTTACCACAATGCAAGAAATAGAGGCATATTGGTTAGTGATACAGAAGATGGGGAATTAGAGTTGCAAGTTAAATAGCATCCAGAGGAAACAACCAAACAAGTGTGACTTCTTTATAAAGCCAATGTCATCTTTAAAAAAAAAAAAGTATATACAAAGCATTGTTCCAATTTGTAAGACATTGAAAAGATTTGGCATTCAAATTTAAAATGTCATCCTTAATTAAATACAAGTTCCCCTGCAAAAATCAATTAATTACATTTGGGAAATAATTGGAGACATTTTAGCAGTCAATGGATATTAGATTATATTTGAAAATTATTGTCAATTTTTGTTAGGTACGGAAATGGCTATATAGGATAATGTTCTTGATTTTAAATGATAGATGCTGAAGTATTTTGGAATGAAGTGTCATGATATCTGCAGTTTACTTTGAAATCATTCAGCAAAAATAAAAATAGATGATTAAAAGATAGAATAAGCAAATAGGGCAAAATGTTAATAATTTTAATCAAGTTGGGGAAATATGGGTGCTTATTGTACCAAACTTTATAATTTTCTATATATTTGAAAATTATCATAATACAAACTTTGAAAAAATAATCTAAATGCATCGGTAGGAAACAAGTTCCAAGAAATGCTATAGAGCAAATAAAGCAAAATACCAAGGAGTACACAGAATAATCTTATTGTGCACATCTTTCTTTCTCCTTCTTTCCTTCCTTTCTTTCTTCCTTCCTTCCTTCTATGCATTCTTTCTTATTTCAAAGAACTAACAAGAAACTCTGAACCATGGTCTATTTTTCAGAAGAAGAATTAGATTTGGGGGTAAAGCAAAGGAGATTTTACTTTTCATTTAACTTTTTTCAATATTGTTTGAATTTTTACCATATTCATATATTGTTTTTATTTTTCAATGTTTACATAAAAGGCACAGCCAAATATTTTTCAGTTAATTATTATTAGCTACTTAACCAAAATTATTGTTATTTCTCTCAACTAGGATCTCCCCTTGAGTAGGACAGGGCACCATGTTCTGAAACCAGGGATTTTGGGCAAACTGTCACCTGGAGACACTGATGTGACCGTAAAGAAAATGAGGGTTAATCAGGACACAAATACATGGAGAATAGAAAGTGTTTGCAGCACACTTGCCATTTATCTGAAGAGAAGAAATATCCAGATACTTGCTCCTGAGATTCTGTGATTTGGATTTAAATAAATAGAGATTAGCATTATAGCTCTTTTAGAATTTGTCTAGCAGTAAGTAAATAAAATAATTAAAAAATCCAATCTGTTTAAATGGTCATTTCCGCTGTTATAATGTAATTTTAAAATTTGCTCTTGGGATATATTTTTCTCAGCTGTCCAAGCTGAATAACAGTCTTTAGAGTAGGATAACTACAAGTATTCTTAGCCTTTTTTTGTTCTCCTCTCTTACCTACTTCTTCCTTCCCAAAGAGATTAAAAAAGAAATTGAACTGAACTAAGAAGTAGTGGGCAGACTAGAAGCAACTTTGTTAGCAGCAGAAAAGATTAAGACTCTCAAAGCAATATTAACTTTCCACCACTGGTTCTTCTCCTGCCTGCTCTGAGCGTGGCAGGGCAGGAGCAGAGCACCTTAAGGAGCAGTGAAATAAAGAGGCTTAGTCCAGCCAGAAATCGAAAGGACCGTCTTCTCACCACACTGAAGACATGCTGTGTGGCAAGGTGGATATTCGTCAGGGTGCCCCTACAGCTGTTCCCAGTCACTCTAATTAGTGAGCACCCACCCTATTCCAGTTAGTTAGGTATTTAGGCTCTCAGCCCTATCTGCAGGGGTATATATGCATACGGGACCCTCACCACACACCCACTTCCATGTTGAATCAAGTTGGATTTTACCGCTCCCACTTCTTCTGGTTTGTGGTGCATACGGTGCTTGAGTGGAATAGAAGGGCCTGGAATCACTCTGCTACCCTTGAAGAAACTAAAACATCACGGGGATTCTTCTATCACCAACATCCTGATGGCCCATTACCATCACACTGATGCCCAGAGCAGTCAGATGCCTCAAACTTTTTTTTAATGATACATAATATTTGTACATATTGACATGTACACATTTGTACATGTGATATTTTGTTACATACATAGAATGTGTAATGATCAATCAGATATTTGGAATATCCATCATCTCAAGTATTTATCATTTCTATGTGTTGGGAGCATTTCAAGTGCTCTATTTGAGCTATTTTGAAATATACAAGGACTGTCCGGAAAGTATCCAGCCATGTGATATATTCTTGTTATATTAACAATAGCTGGACACTTTCCAGACAGCCCTTGTACAATACATTGTTATTAACTATAGTCACCCTACTCTGCTATTGAACATTAAAACTTATTCCTTCTATCTAACTACATGTTTGTACCCATTAACCAACCTCTTTTCCTCACCCTCCCCAAACCTCTGGTATCTATCATTCTACTCTCTACCGCCATGAGATCAACTTTTTTAGCTCTCACGTAAGAGTGAGAACATGTGATATTTGTCTTTCTTCTGTTCCTGGCTTATTTCACTTAACATAATGACCTCCGGTTTCATCTATGTTGCTGCAAATTACATGATTTCATTCTTTTTCATTGAATGCATCCACCTTTGATATGTTCCTGATTCGTATGCCTGCTTTATACCTCCCCTCTCTGAAATTCCTGCCCACAGTCCCTGGGCCAATAAAGGAAGTAAATTAGAGAATGAATCAATAATAGAGGCAACGGTGAACAAGGCAGAAAGTTAGAAGCTGCTCCTTTATCAACCTGTGATGAGTATTTTTTATGCACAGGACACTACATAATACTTTTTGGATACAGAGTAAGAGCAGTAAGTGGCTTATCTGTAAATTCTAGACCTGTAGACGTTCTATGGAAGTGGGTCCATGGACAGAGCAACGTGTTGGGTTTTATTTCATCGATTTGAAAGTTGAGCTTGGAGATCCATAATTTCATAAATATTTCAACAAAATATAACTAAAATATGTTTTGTACCATTGTATGATGAAGAAATATTTTTAGATTTTACTAAAGTAAAATAGCATTGTCATGGCAGTCATCTTTCATAAATGAAAACATAATTTAATAAAATGACATTTTATAAACTTACGGCAAAACTGATTTTCAAACGATTTTGTTTAGAGCAAGCTGCCATGCTTTTTGGCTTTCCATAGTCAGCAAGCTGTCTTGTTTCATGTTTCACTGTACTGTGCAATGAGAATTATGTTTGAAACCTCCTAAGTCAGAGAGAGGGAAAGAAAAGAGGGGACACACACTTGAGTGGCTCAAAGGCATGATATAGTTGTTTGAGCTCAGTGTAGAAAAACTTAGCCGACATCCAAAATGATAGTGATGTAAATGATAGTGATCCTAATCCTTTGCTTTTTTGATAAACAATTTTGAACTTAACACCGGATCCATTAAGTTTTATAATTTTATTATATATTTTCGTGCCTTTGTTAAAGAAAAAGGGGTTGGGCTAATATCCATAGCAAATGAGAGAGCAATTTAAATTAGAATCATTTATAGTTCTCAAGTTTTTCTTGAATATCATACTTTCAATTTTAAAAGAGTCAGTTAATACAGTTAAAAAAAACACCAATCTAGAATTCTAGTTGCAACCCTGCCATTGATTAGCTGTGCAGTCTAGGGCAAGTTGCTTCTCCGGCCCTTGATTTCATGGTCCAACAATTCTCTTCTAACAGGCTATGGTGGTATCTTTTTAATTTCATACGCCTGCCTATGAAAGCAAGGAGCTATTCGTAGTTAATATTTTCACAACTTCTAATAAAGATATGAGTTTCATGTATGCTTAAAAATGATTAGAGGTAAGAAGTATCTACAGGAGCTCAAATAAGAAGCCTGTATATAAACATCTCCAGAAGAAATAGAGATATAAGTTACACATTATAAACATTTATCATAGTTTATATGGAGATCCATATCCATAGTTTATATGATGAATAGTTTATAATGTGTAACTTATAAAGAGATATAGAAAGTTACATATTGTAAACCATAATAAATCAGTATATATAGTAAGCCTAAGAAATGTAGTGTTACAAATTTTACTATTTCCACAATACCATACCAGGCATCTAACACCACATTTACCTATGATTTGAGAATTAACCTACATTTTAGTAATGAGTTTGTATTCTTAATTTGAACATCGAAGCTGATTAAAATCATTTATTTTTAAATATCAAGTAACAAACCTGTAAAGATTATTCAGTCAAAGCAGAAACACATTAAAGAAAGAAAGGCCATTCTTTTGAGAAACTTCTTCACAATGTTCATTCGAAGAAAATTTTTAGTAAGTTGAAATTCCGTGTACTTTTTTCATATACTCTTATCCCCTTAATTTAATCCAGAAACTGTATTTTAAGTGGTTCCTGTAGGCTTAGGTAGTTAGACAGACCGACAGAGATGGACAATATTATGGCAAATCAGCTTCTTTCTAACCTATACTCAAGCAAATAATGTCAACTCTCAGCTCCAATACACTAAACAATCTTTTTATTTTTGGTCTATCTATGTGTAAATGAAGTATCATTCCAAAGACACAAACAACAAAGCACTCTGCTACCATCGTTGATCAAAAGAAATAATTCAGCTGACATCCAAATCATTGAAGAATTAGCTGGCCCTGCACAGAGTTAACACCTCAGGTCCACACTCCCTTGATGTCAAATCCAAAGACCCTAGCAGAAGAAACGGTGTGACATGTGAAAGTGGATGCAAGAAAACTTCTTTTGAGGTTATCTCGGAGACATTGTAATTGGAGATGCTAAAAAAATTATTTTAAGACTAAATGATGGATTGGAATATTATTTGTCAGCATTGCTACAGGCAATAGTTTTGTATAATACGATGTTCCAAATAACATCTCTTCAGATACATTCTTTTGATCTAAGCAGTATGCTATGAGATGTGCCAAACAGTTATAAAATATTTACCTGCCTGTAGTAGATACTTTTTTCCCTTAGAAAAAGTTGACCTCACATCCTCCCACTTTGTGAATGCTGCCTAAGGTTGTCACCTCAACTGTCGCCTCAGAATGAGGACAGTGTGAGAGGTATAACACATTATCCCACCTTAGCAGGAGTCCTCAGAGCTACCCCCATGCAGTGGAGGTTTCCTTGGAACACATAGTTTTTCAGGAAGATTTGTTTTAACTACGAATGATGATAGGTTATCTATGTTTTTTTCTTTTCTACTCTCATTGAAAGTCTTGAAATACATATTATTTTTCTCCTATGGCTCTAATTTTTAAACTCTCAGCTGCCTTCCTGTATAAAATTCTGATAAATTATGTCAAAAAGTCTTTAATTTATTTATTTTACTGTAAGTTTGATTTTTCCTCAGAATCAACTCTCTGCAACAGCTGGGTTGATATTGTACAGACCAGAAGTCATAAACCATTGCCCTTGGAACCAAGTATATCCCGCAGATGTGTTCTTTTTACATTGAACAGTAGTATAAAAAAATCAAATTAGATACCAGCATTAAAAAATGAGAGAGATTTCACATAAAAAGTCTTGACTTCTAGCTTTTCTCCAGTGTGCTGCAATCTTATTCCAAAGCCTAAAACTGGTTCATTTTACTCATTTCCATTGCAACCTGGTCTCTGTAGGCTTTTGAGCTTTGAACCTTCAATCTAGACAGACAGAGCTATCATCCCATATGTGAACATTTTGGGCAAAGTATTGACTTAACATTTAATAAAATTTTATATATTGAGCTCAGCAGTGGTCTGAGCATCTTTGGGATATTATGCTTGACCTTTCTATCTATTCAAACCCTATCTATCTATAAAAGCATCTCAAAATGAATTTCTTCCACTAACCTCTTCCTAATCCTAACCCTAATAAACACTAATTCAGAAATTTGGGTGAGGGCTAAAATATAGAGATAAAAAAATAAAGAGTGTGCCCTCAGAGTGCTTATATTAATAGTTCAGCAGGAAAGACAGTTATCTGAAAGAATAATAGCAATAAGACATTATCAGTGCCATTTTAATAATACTCATCAATTACTGAATATTCTAAGTACTAGGCATAGTAACTTTGTGCACGTCTCTATCCAATGCCTTTACTTTCTCACTTCTCAGTTTTCCCTTCTAACTGCTCCAATCATTCCAGGTTCTGCACTGCTCTACTGAAACAGCTATGTTTAAGGCCATCAACTTTATCCATCTTCCTAAATTCAGTAGTCAGACTGCATGACCAGGGGCAAGTTATTAATATTCTCTTCCACAGTTTCCTTATCTGTAAAAGCGTGACCATAACAGTACCTATCACACATAAGTATTGTGAGCATTAAATGGCACAATCTGTGTAAACCCTTAAAATCATGTTTGGCAGATAATAAGGGTATAATACATGTTAGCTGCCATTGTTATTATTACACTACTGCTATTATTACTCATTTTTGCAGCAGTATTTGACACAATTGGGCATTTCGTTTTTCTTGAAACACTGTCATCTCTTGGTTTTCCTCTTCTGATATCGTGCTCTCCTGGTTTCCCTGTAACGTGACTGGTCTTGTTTTCCTTTGCTGGCTCTTTCTCTTGTCAGACCTGCAGATGTGTTGGAGTACTCCAGGGCTTGCTATTGGGCACTCTTCTCTTTTCTATCTATACTCTCTCCATGGTAATCACAGATTTAGATGTCATTTATGCTCTCATGACTATCAAATTTGTATCTCCATCCTTTAAATTTCCCTAAGCCCCAGGCTTGCATATCCAAGGGCCTTCTCAACATAGCTATCAGGCATCTCCAATTTGAATTCCTGATTCCCTTCACACATCTGTTCCTCCTGTTTTGACTCTTTCTCTAGAGGATCCATTCTCCATAAAGTAGCAGAATGATCTTTTTTTTTAAGTTTCAAATCACTCAGTGCATCTATGTTGGTTGGCGGATTGCCGTGAGCACCACCTCGTTCGCTGACATCCCTGCTGGTGTGTGATGGCTACTCACTCTCACTGCAGACTTGGAGAGACGAAGTTCAACAGCAATCACTGTTTGCAGCTACTCACTGGGTTCATCATTCATTGCTGAAATTCTAGAATGAGAAGGGTGATGATGATCACCAAAGATTTTTTCGTCATCAAGGACTCCAGCCAGGGATTTTGTTTTGCCCCAAGAGCTAGTGAACCTGAAGCTATGTCTTAGTTTGTGTTTATGTGCCATGAAACCAACCAGTGTACAGAGTGAGAAATTCAGACTACAAACCAGTTGTTTTGCCCATGTTCATTAGACCAATTAGTTGGTTTAATTTTGTTTTCTGGTTGCCTTCCTGGATTGGTGCTCTGTAAATACAACCCATCAGAAGATAAACCTCCTTTCAGTGATTCTCAAACTTGTCTTTCCTGAGATCTCCATTCAAATCCCTGCTCAAATGTCACCTATTAGAGAAGGTCCTGACCTGGTCTGAAAGGGCTGCTCACTCAGGAGAGGAGAGAAGCAAAATACAACCTAAAACCTGCCTTATTTTTATTCTAATATGTTATATATTTACTTGTTGAGTTGTTGTTGTGGTTATTGTTATCTGTCTCCCTCTTCAAGGATATAAGCTTTGCCAGAAGAGGGGCTTCGTATTTTGTGCTCCTATTATATTCCCAGCACCTAAAACATTGGCTAATATAATATTAGGCATCCAATAAATAGGTACACGATGTATAAATGAATGAAAAGCATTATTGTGTAAAATGTATAAAAATGTGTACCGAATGGGTGCTCTAAGAGGGCTCTTCTTGCATCATTTCACCATGTAAGAATCTAAGGCCATAGTTATGTGTAAGGATGTAAGGAACTCCCCTATTATAGAGTTTCTTGGAGCTGCAATTTAGAGGAATTTTAAAACCATATCTTCTTACCATGGAACGGGTTAGGTTATAATGAAGATAATTCTTCATATAAGTAGGATAAGCTTTGTGCATATGCCATCTGTGAAGTTCTGTTATAAGGAAAATATAAAACTAATGTACACTAAATCTGTCTTTGAGTTTTAGGGGAAAATGATTTACCTATATTAAGAATGAAAAATTTAGGCCAGGCATGGTGGCTCATGCTTGTAATCCCAGCACTTTGAGCCCAAAGCAGGAGGATCACTTGAGGCCAGGAGTTTGAGACCAGCCTGGACAATAGCAAGACCCCATTTCTACAGAAAAAAAAAAAATAACCAGGTGTCATAGTGAGTGCCTGTATTCCTAGCTTACCTACTAGGGAGGCTGAGGCAGGAAGATTGCTTGAGCCCAAGAGTTCAAGGCTTCAATGAGCTAGGATGATGCCACTGTACTCCAGCCTGGGCAATAGAGCAAGACCCTGTCTAAAAAAAAAAAAAAAACCAGAAAGAAATTCAAAGCCTGTCTTTCACTCTTTGTAGATGATTGGAATATTTTTGGGATGTTGTCGCTTTTTGTCTCTGCTGCCACTGGTCACAATATAAGTAGCATATAATACATATTGGAATTGGATCAAAATCCATGACATCTATGGTTTCAAACATCCCCCATCCATTGGCAGGTCTAGTCAAAGAGGTGCACGGGCATGACTTGGAATCTCGCACCCCCTTCTCATGTTAAGTGATAGGGGCAAGAAAAGAAAAAGTATGAAACCAAAGTAGTCTATGAAGAATTTGAGTGATTGCACTGGAACCTAAATTTGGGATGCTGACCTATGCCACTGAGGACAGAAAAAGAGAGGTTAAAAAAAAAGACAAAAATGCCAAGTTACTCAAGACTTACACAAACATATCATAACCTCTTCTCCCGTAGTCATTGTGCTAAATGGGAGAGATACCACACACATTCTTCTAGATTTAACACATTCTTTCCAAAAATTTTCCCTTTCACAAGGTTCATTTAAATTGGTCCTTATCTGATTACAAGTGTATAAGGTATGTGTAAATTGGCAGTATGATTTATATAGGTCTGAGAACCTCGGGCACCATATGCAGACTGTGGGAGCAGTAATACTCCTGATTATTATCATACTAGTTATTTATGGGTATAGTTCTTTGTGTAAAGTGAACCAGAGGACTGAAGAAGTTGTTCTGAATTGTCTCATAGTTATTTCCATCTCTCTGTCATGCATAGACACTGTCCATGTCTGTAGACTGGATGGAATTAGCAACACAGAAAGAGAAGGAGCAAAATGCTACCTAAAGTCAAAAAGTAAAGTAGATGACAGAGCCCAAAGTAACCAAGAGAGCCGACTGTTCACAGTTCTGAAGAGGGTGTTTAGAATTGTTAGCAATAATTATTTTTATTAGGTTAATTATGTGTTTTGATACTGACAGAAGCAGAAAATCATTGAATGAATGGACAAAAGTCAGAGAGTTGGGTCTAAAGGAAGGATACAGATGAATGGGTTTAACGAAGATGTTTCAGATGAGAGAGAGCAAGTTCTTACTGGTAGAAAACAAACAAAAAATCTTATTATATCATTAAAAAAACCGGGAAGGGACTACTTCCTGGACACCTTGAAAGGAGCACCACGATTGATTTAGCATTCATCATTTTCCAGTAAAAAGCCCTGAGAAACCTATATACAGAATAGCTAAGGGAAACATTTTTTGAGCTCACCCATTGAATTGATCTTAAAAACATTTTACCAGCTTTCATTCTGACTAATACAGTCTTAATAAATTTTCTTTCGCATTTCCAAACAGGAGCCTTCTTTCCAGAGTTTGCCATATTGAGTTTGTTATCTAAGCTTTTGCACCATTCAGACTTAAAGCCATGTTGACTTAAAGTGCTTAATTGCAACTCAATATTTACTGGAGAAAGTTTGAAACTTCACTGTCAGAATATTTTTCATTACATTTCCCATTTATTCAGGGCATAGTACCACAGAGAGAGTACAAGGCCAAGAGCTTTCTTTATCTAAACCATAATCCACTCCTCTTGTTATCTTTAAAGCAAAACTCCTCTTGAGGCAAGCAAGGCTTTAGGGGCTGAGTTTTGAAGTGGACTCAGCCATCCACCATTGTGCGGAAAAGGCTGCCTGCAGAATTGACCACCACATGCTCACCACCCTGATTTATTTTTATAGTTCTTCCAGATCTTTTCTGGCAGTACTTAAAAGAAAAAATTACTATAATGAAATATAGTGTTTAAAATTCTTGGCAATAATAAATCCTTCTCTAAAAAGTCACTAACAGCTTTTTGGAGAAGCAGGGTAATGCAGACAAGATACAATATTTAACTATCAAATTATGAATGCAGAGGAGGAAAGCTGTGGACAATACCAGAAATAACAAGCACTGGTACACAGGACTAAATTGTCAACACATCTCATGATGCTTCAGCGGTTTTAGAAGTGTTTACACTTGTTCTATTATCTACAGCCACTGCCACTGCCAATAAAAATTTATAATTGGGGTGGGGGTGAGGGACTTGTAGTGGTTATGAAATGTCTGTGTGAGTTTGCCACCAGGAGAGTGGCTTCAAAACCTATGAATGAAAATGTACAAGTGACTAGTGGGGTAAATTGCATCAGCCTGAAGGCCCTTTCCTTGTGAGCAGTTTTCTGTACCTTTTCTGAAATCATGGCATGTTTAATTGAAAGAAAACTTAGAGACTCTCTTTTGACCTCTCTTTTTACAGAATAGCACCTGAGGCTTGGTGAAAAGAAATGGTGTAGTACAAATTAAATTTCCCGAGGAAAATTGGGAGAGACTGCCACAACCTCAATAAGCATCACCACAGGCCTAGTAAAGATCTGAGAGCCGTTCTAAGGGAAGCAGCTGGTTGGGAGAAGAAATGGAAGGCCTCCTTGTTTTAGACAATTTGGTCACTCCTGGGCAGGACCTGTGGTTTTCGCCAAACCTCCTTCCATCTCAGTCATCTGGGTCAGAAAGCAGCTCTTTCCTGAGGCAAAGGGAGCAAGAGGGAACCATGCCATGATTACCCTGTTCCTCCTGCTTCTCTCGCCCTCCTTCTCCAGGTTTCCGCCCACCTCACATTCTCTTTGTTTGTTGCTTTCACAGCTGAAGCTACCTTTTTGTGAGTTTCTAGTTGCTGTTTTTTGTTTTGTTTCCCACCCTGGTCACCATCACATGATCTAACAAGCGTCATAGCCACAGCAGTGGAAAATCAGATACTTGCAAAAATGCAACCAGCAAACAAACCTGAAGCCATCATTCACTCAGGCTGAGCGAGGACCCACTCAGCCTTGTGAGAAGAAAAGAAATTAAAATGACAGGAAAGCAAATAATAGCATTAGGCTGGTCAGCAATCATTTGTCAGTGAAACATAACATTTTTCTGGCAATGAATTTTTAAAGCAGGTGGATATTATTAACAGATGTGGATACTTTTTTTATTTGCTGCATTTTAAGATCTTAATCTAAAAGTCTGATTTTTTTTTCTCGTCTTGAAAAAATTCTCTTGTTATGCTACTGAGTCCTCAGAGGTAGTCGAAAGATCTCCTCTTTGAAAGCGCAAGTGTAAAGTTCATTTGGCTTAGTTTAGTTTCTTATTTTGTTTGCTTTTGACCCTCGGTGGGCTCATCTCACCTTCCATACTGGAAAACTGCCTTTATTATCCTAGATTTTTCTCAAGACACCTGCCAGAAAAGCCAGCTTATGATTGAACATGAACTTTCTCAACCATATTTAGTGTACACCTCAGAAAGTGGCAGTGTTCCCCATGGAGGCACCCACACAATGGGGCTAGTAGGGACCCCAAACACACGTATGCACGAATTTTCCTGAAAATCCAACTATATTATATACATTTGAGTTTGTTTTCTACTTGGCTTATATTTCCTACAGCACCAAGCACGATCTTACACAAAAGGTTTCTCCCGGCTCTTCAAAACTGAGCTGAGCGTGAGCAGGAAGGGGAAGGCAGGAAGCGAGGGCTTCCGCAGAAGCAGCAGCTTACCCACTGAGAGACTCCCTGTGGCACATTTCTCTCCATCTCATAATAGGTCCTTGTTTCTTCATCATTCTAGTAGGAATACACAAACGCAAGAGGAAAGGCAAAGAGTCCTTCTGTAAAATAATGATGCAATATGCTAATTAAATTATTATTTCAGAGTATCTTAAAACTTAAAACCCTTTGAGAGAGTTCTAGAGGTGGTCATACAATGATTTTCAAATCTATATTTCCTGACCTGGCTTCTCTCTTTACTTCCTGTCCTGGCTATCTTCCCTAGAGGAAATCTTCATTCTGATCTGCTTCTGGGCTCTCAAACTCTGAATGTCCAATTCGACTCATTGTTCAGGCTACAAATCTAGTCTTCCCAATCACTCCATTTTTAATAATGCTACCACTGTCCTTTTAGTTTCTCATCTTACAGACCTTCCAATTGTTATGAATTTTTCACCTCTAACTCATCCCTTTAATCTGTCACTAAATTTCATGGTCGTATAATCTTTTCTTTCAATCTCAGTGTAATCATCCTAGCCCCATGATAATCTTCCCTGGATTACCATAAAAACCATCTCACTAGTCATCTTCCTATTATGATATCTCATATTTTCAATTCATTATAAATACCATTAAATTGATCTTCCAAAATTCTGCTTTTATTATATTATAGCCTTGCTCAAAAACCTGTAATGGATCCCATCTGCATGAAGGATAATGTCCAAGCTCTTCACACCAGCATTTAAGGACTTCATTTATCTTGTCCTATGCTACACATCCAAACTTGATTTATTTTCCTGTACAACATAAACCATTATCCTAAACAAAGTCCTCACTGTCTCATATATCTTCCCACCCATGTCCATCTCATTCTGCTCCTTACTTACAAGAAATGTCTCTACTCATCCCTCTGTGACGACTAATTCGTATCCATTTCTTTCTTTCTTTCTTTCTTTTCTTTTTTTTTTGAGACAGAGTCTCACTCTGTTGACCAAGCCAGAGTTGAATGCCACCGTGACTGGCCAATTTTTCTATTTTTTTGTAGGGACGGGGTCTTGCTCTTGCTTGTGCTGGTCTCAAACTCCTGGCCTCAAGCAGTCCTCCTGCCTTGGCCTCTCAAAGTAAGCCACCAGGCCAGGCCTGGAATTGTTTTCTTAATTTCATTTTTGGATTGATTATTGCCCGTGTATAGAAATATAATTGTTTTTGTGTGTTGATCTTGTATCTGCAAATTTACCAGACTAGTTCATTAGCTCCACTTGTTTTTTGTTTGTTTGTTTGTTTTTTGTGGATTCTTTAAGATTCTCTGTAGACAAAATCATATCATCAGCAATAGATAGTTTTGCTTCTTCCTTTTCTGTTTGGATGCCTTTTATTTCTTTTCTTGCCTAATTGATCTGGTTAGAATTTATATTACAGTGTTGAATAGAAGTAATGAATGTGGAAATCCTTGTTGTGCTACCAATCTTAGGGGGAAAGGTTTTAGTTTTTTCATCACTTATGTGTATGATGTTAGTGCTGGGTTTTTCACAAATGCCTTTTATCTGATTGAGAAAGTTCCCTTCTATGTCTACTTTGTTGAGCGTTTTTGTTATGAAATGATGTTGATTTTGTCAAATACTTTTTCTGCATCAATTAAGATGATCACGTATTTTCCCTCTTCATTTTATTAATGTGGCATATTACATTAATTTGTTTTCTTATGGTGAACTACTTTTGCATTTCAGAAATAAATCCTATTTGGTCATGATATAAAATCCCTTTAATGTGCTGCTGGATTCCATTTGCAAGTATTTTCCGAGAATTTTTGCATCTTCAGTCATAAGGAATATTGGTCTTCAGTTTTCCTTTCTTGTGATGTCTTCATTTGGCTTTGGTATCAAGGTAATGCTGTCCTCATAGAATGAGTTAGAAAGTGTTCCTTCTTCAAATTTTTGAAAGACTTTGAGAAAGATTGGTGTTAACTCTTGTTTAAATGTTTGATAGCATTCACCAGGGAAGCCATTTGGTCATAGGCTTTCCTTTGTTTGGAGGTTTCTGATTATTGACTCATTCTCTTTACTTGTTATAAGTCTGTTCAGATTTTCTTTTTCTCCTTAAGCAAATTTGATAGCTTCTGTGTTTCTAGGATCCCTTACTTTTGTTAATCACATTTTTTTCCCTTCCATCTTCAAAGGTTTTATAAAGCTTAAGGTCAGAGGAAAGATGTTCCCCCTTTGAAAGTAAATCTAAATGGAAATACGTTAACAGAGCTATGCCACTTTCTTCACCAAAACAAACCAAATGGGACAAGAGAATATCTCTGCCTTCCATATAATAAATGCCTCCTAATTATATGTTCCCCATGCTTTGAAACAAAAGTCCTAAGGAAAACAGGTGTTAGATTTGACCTTTCAAAGTGTTTTCTAAACCTTTTTCTTCTGGAAAGGTAAATTGTCCTGAGATTCTAAGTGAAAAAGTACTCAGTATTTATGCAGTGAACTTTCACTAGGGAACTCAGAATACAATTATTCCACTCCTTCTCTGACCTTGTTGCCTCCCCTAGAAATTGTGTAGCAGTTTTATATGCATATCCAGACATATTCCTGGAAGAGCAGAATGGGTGTGTGTGTGTGTAAGAGAAAGAAGAGAAAGAGAGTAAAATAGACGCTTCATTTGTGATTATTAGTTACTCTAAGAGGAGGTAGAGTTTAGTCAGGACTATATTACCCACAACCTAAAAATGTCTTCTAATCTAACCTACATCTTCATTACTTTCCCTATACATTCATTACTTCTTATAATCTGAATTAACTAAATTATCTTTTAGCCTGTGCAGTCAACGTAGATAATTATGCTTCTTCATTCAGAGGAAAAAGGAGATAAGTGATGAAACACCCCCACACACAGCCAGCTCCTTCTCCAAATCCATTCATTCAATAAACATTTATTGAACACCTACTATGTGCCATGCGTGCATTATGTTGGACTTTGGTGATGCAATGGTGAACAAAACAGATATGTTTTGTCAAAGACTCACTCATGAGACTCTTACTTTTATCACGTGCAGAGTTCAATAGTGCAGTTGAACAACCGTTGAAGGCTCACATACCAGTGGAAGTTAAGTGGTAATTCAGCCATGACCCCAGTGTTCTGCTCCCTGGGAAACATTTAATGGTGTTACCCAGGAAGTATCATGACACTGTACAAAGGGGCATCTGTTTGCAACTCTAACCCCGACAAAGAAGCAATTCTTCCTGCCAAAGAGAGTAGAAAAATCCCTTCCCTTTGCCCCAGCACACCCCACATCACTGATCTAGTCAAGAATGCTGAATGCTCCCAGTAGACAGAAGGCTGCAGGGTGAAATGAACCAACAAGAGCCACACCAGGGGTTAACAAGGAAAGCAGGAAACCAACATTTTGCTGAACATATTGGGGGGAAGCAAAATGTTGAAACCATTGACAGAGGCTGTACCCAGCACAATCTCAACAGCTCAGAGTACAGAAATGAGAAAGCAGCCAATCTCAGAACAGACAGCCTGGGAAAACGGTGGCCCTGGCTACAGAGAAGAGGATCAGCAGAGCCAAAGCCAGACAAGCTTGTTCTTGTTTTAGTGGGGTGGACTTGTGGCTAGCCCTGGATTGAATTCTAGCCCCGCCACTATCCTGCTGTGACATTGTGTAACTCACTGACCCTCTCCGAAACTTAGATGTTTTTGTCTGTAAAACAAGCTTACAAGATTGTGAGAACTAAAGAAAATGAATGTAAAGTAGGCATTCGATAAATGACAGCTACTCTTATTCTGAAGTGTGTGTTCACTCATCACAAATGAATCCCTGGGTAGTCTTCTTAAAATTCCAACACGTCTTTTGCTTTTCAGAGTCTGGTGTCAAATCGGGATGCGTGTGTTACAGATGCCTTTTAAATAGTTTATTTCTGCCTAAATGTGGTACACCATATGATGCCATTGTTATATATTAGTTATATATTGACCTGTCTACTTCACGTCTCCTACCTCCTGTCCCCTCCAGATAGACATTCTTTGGGGCCAGGTGCATGCCTCATTCATCTTTGTCCCAGTGACTGTCATAGTTTTTACATAATAGTAGGTACTCAATAAATATTTAAGATTCTGTATGCCTTTCCTTCCTCAATCCATGCCACATTTTCATGCATTTTTAACTTCAAAAGCCATACCATAAGAAAAGTGACATTGTTTATGTATGTATGTACATGTGTATGTGTGTATGGACATACATGTACATTTTGTGTATAGAAAAAGAAAAACCACTTCACTTATTAATGGCTGGGTATCTACACATGCTAAGGATGTATGGATAGTATCTTTCCTATTTATTGATGGGACTTGTAAAAATGTTTATGCATATTAAATGCTAATAATATTAAAAGTATATGAAAAAGATTCCCCTCCTATGCTTCAAAAATAAAACAGAGTCATTTAATTTATGTGGCTATTTCTTTAAGTCCTAAAAAGTGTTTAATACAAAAAGGTCTAAAGAAATTAGGATTCAAAACAGCAGGCAATTGCCCAGTTGTGGTCAATGCAGACATTTAGCACAGTGCCTTATTTCCTATTCATTGCTGCTAATTTTAGTTTTTAGGCTCACATATAGCAGTTTTAAAACCCTGAAAATTCTATGAGCTCTTTTGTTAAAACCCAGCCTTGCCCATGATGATCTCACTGTTAATTATTTTTTAATAAGTAGCTTCACTCCAAGCATCCCAGAACCTGTTTGAGCTGCCAACATTAAAAGATAGAAATCGCAGAAAGAGCAGCAGTATCCCCCTGGAATCACAGAATTATCAAGGCTTCAAAATGAAAGGACCTGAGAAGTCAACAGGCGTAACCTCCCACCCCACGCACTGCATCCCTTTACCATGACATCTACAGATGTTGCAGGTGCAGCCTCCTGGTACTCTTCCTGTTGCTGAGCAGTACCCTCATCCAGTGTTGAGAGTCTATGCTTCAGTCTCCCTGACACTTTGAGAATTAAAGTATCAAAACTATTTCAGTAGCTAAAAGTTGTATGTGCCACCACTGCCGGCACCCTGATAGAGTTCACCGGATGGCTCCATCTAGCCACTCTTCATCACCACCAGCTATCCAAGGTCCCAGCGTGCGTCCTTCGGTCTTATGAGTGATTATCCTGGGCTGTTGAAGTGGGAGCTATCCACACACAGTAGATCTGTGGGATCGGTAGGCAAAGTCTTGGGTATTACTCCTGCTAGACAAGAAGGAGGTGACACCATGCTGGCTACCTGAATGGGCCATCCTGAAAAGGCAGTAGGGGTGGTTAAAGTGTGGCCTCTGGAGTCAGGCTGGCTGGTTGACATCCTGGTCCAGCATTTATTTGTCATTTGATCTTGGGCATATCGCTTTTTGTGCCTCTGCTTCCTCTTCCAGAAAATGGAATAATTGTACTTGATCCAAGATTATTGTGAGAATTAAATGAGCTAATACACATAACACATTTAGACTGCATGGCATTTAGAGTGTATTCAGTTATAATGCTACCTACACTTAGTCTCATCAGATAGAACTGAGAAGAACAAACCAACTCCTTATTACCAACTCCTGCTCTGCGGGCAAGCTGCAGTGCTGGTTGCTCAGACTGCACTCTGAGATCTCAACCTATGAAATCTATTCCAGTCTTTCTGCTCCCCACCTCTCCCAGCCTAGGAATGAGTGAGGAAGTAGAGCTAAAAACTGACTCTGCAAGTCTGCATCAGAATTTTCTCTTCTCTATTCTGCTTAAAACAACTTCTTTTCCTCTTTCTTTCTTTCTTTCTGTTTTAACTTTAGACTGTCAATTTTGATTCTCAGGGTCTGTACCTTTCATATTCCTCCTACCCCAGGTAACTGCCCACTAAATCAGTACTTAGTGCCTCTAATTGTCTGGGGAGCATAAGGGAGGTCCATCTAGTAGAATTAATGAACAACTTTCATGAGTAAAGAGAGGTAAAGGGAATTGATTAGTATTCCTTGAAACAGTATCCTGTCGTATAAATTTGAAACTACCCTTCTTCCCAGAGATTTGCAGTAATATCTTATTCAAACCTACTTAATCCTTTAAAAAAATTTTTACCATACTCAATGAAATACATCAATTTCATTTGAACATGGCAAAAATTATTGGCTATTTTTTTTTTTTTTTTTTAGTTGGAGCTTGAAACAAACAGGAAGATTAACAACCAGACTACTTACCTTTGTAATCTAGAATCTCAGTTTAATCAACATTTGAGCCTCAGGCAGGCTGGTGTGTATTGCAATTCCATATTATAGCTCCAGGAAACAGAAATTAACTCAATGGAAGGAGGTGAGCATTCAAGAGTTTAGAAAAAAGTAAAACTGAAGAAATATCCCAAGCATTTGACCTGGCCCAAATCGCTGTCCTTTGTCCCTAAACCACAAATAACGTTGACTCAATTTAATTTTGCAGTCATAAAAAACAATAACTTAGGGTGTGAAAGTCAACATATTGTAACACATATACGGAAATTGTGGAATAACATGGAAATAAAATAACACCCCTAACATGGGAGCTCAGAATATATATTTGGGGCATTGGAACTGTGTTTTGGGATACAACATGAAAATTCATTTAAAATTGTTCATTGGCAGCTACTAAATCATTTTTCCCCATTTTTCTCTGTGTGATACAGATGGGAGGCTAACATCTTCCAAATTCATTTCTCAGTTATACATATGTGTAAATCAGCCTGTGCAAATTACAAGTTTTCTTTGTGTGCTTTATTAAATTCCGTCAAAGCTGTTATTAAGACTGATTTTATAGTGACTAGTACTTATGGAAATTGACAGTGTAGGCCTGTGAGTTAGTCACTCCAAAAGACTTAAATGTCTGATCAAATGTCAGAAAACTAATATAAATGCTTGAGTGTATAAATATCCATGTTCACACACTACTAACATTTTTATTCATATAAATACAGTACTCAATTTAGAAAGCGTCGAAGTATTTCATACATTGGGTCAACCACTCTAGAACTCCTCTTTTCCTGGTGACACAGACGGTGAATCTCACTGTCAGTTTAGCTATCTGTCTAGTAGACTCATATTACCCTACTATTGTCCTCTTCCCATCCCATAGACATCTTTCAGATTTTTATGAGGACAGAATGTTAAGCTTTCTAAGATAGCAAAGGCCTTCAAACCGAAAGCCACTTAGTAATCTTCCTCCTGCCCATAATTTTCCTATTCAAACAGAGGCCTCCAGCCCCCCCAAATTTTGGTACAGACCAGATTCACTTTTGAGAAATTAATCATTCTTTGGACTTCCCCGTGGTTCAACACTTGGGTCTAATGATAATGGGTCTGTGAAGACGTGACAAAAAGCAAAAACAAGCAAAGTAACAACAAATTTAAGCATAAAGCTCATTGGTGAAAAGAGAAATTTTTAGAATCTGACTTTTTTTTTTTAAAATTGTACTTAGTAGAGTTGAATTTTTGGAAAGTGTTAACAACTTTTTCAATCCTCTTTTATATGCATTTCCCTTAAAACTCTAAGAAATCTAAATTTAAACCACTATAATATTAAGCAAGAAGAATTGTACTTCAGTGTCTTGTGCTTCAAGCATGTAATTGGAAAGAAAAAGGCATCAAAAATGACAATAATGACAAAGCATTCGGGCATTGAATTGGAATAAATGAAAGTTGTGACTTATACTGGGTTAGCCATCCTAAAGCTTATTGTTTGTGCAGCAAAGGAAAACTGATTATAGTGTATAATCTATACTGCATTTGACCATATTCACCTAATAAATACTCAGTTTTGGCACTTTCCTAATAGTTGTAGTGTCTGCATTTTGGAGAGAGATGGAAGCCTAAAAGAATTCATAGATCTTTTGTCTAATGCCTTAGAGAAAGACAGGTATTCAACAAATACTGAGAACCTATATTTGTTGTGCACAGTGCTGGGTGCTGGAGATACCACAGTGAAAAAGACAGGGTTCACTCTTTGGTGACAAGGAGACATGGGGGAAAGGCAGCACAGAAAGACTGTAGTAAAGGGCTGTGACTGGGGACAAATGGTTTTTCAACTGGATGGATAGTGGTACCATTCTCTGAGATAGGCATAATTGGGAAATAGAAGTGTGCTTAATGGGGAGTGGAGGGAGATACATTCAGTTTGGTAGCTGTTCCTTTGAGATACCTGTAAGAGATTTAAATGGTGATGTCAGGTGGATAGTTGAGTATGCAAATTTTGAAGCTCAAGAGAGATATTTGAGCTGAAAAATAAGATCTGGGGAATTGTCAGCTTTTGACCATTGACTCCTTAGAATTGGCTGAGATCAACAGGGGGAGTATGCAGAGAGAGAAATATAGAGGACCCAGGATAAAAACTTTAAGCCTCACTACTGTTCAAGGGGTGGTCTGGGGCAGGGAAGCCTGCTCAGCAGCCTGAAAGGTAACAGTATCAGTGACGAAAGATACAAGCCGACATGTCTCCATAGCAAGAAAGGGAGCAGAGATCCCCTTGATGAGTTAGGTAGTCATCTATTACAAACATGTCTAAGAAAGGCCATGTGCTTGGAATTCATATAAAATTTTATCAGTTAAATTTAGTTTCTAGTGTGAAATATATGATTTATTAAATTTGGACAAATATTTAATAAATCATTTACCAAGAGTTATAGCCAAGGAATAAGTAATAAGGTGTTTTGAACCCTTCCTGAACATTAACTGGAAGGACCTTTATCAATAAATGTCAATCTAAATTAATGTGGCATATTTTATAAGGATGTGTAATATAAAAATTGTTAAGCATTATTTTACTAGTTTCAAACTGATATGATTCCCTCAAGTAATTGGTTACATTATTTTGATGATTCATGCATACACTATTCTTTCCCTTACTCTTTAGATGAAGAGCACACAAAATCTGTTCATTTTAATAGTCAGGGAATATTTGAGACCAGAGTGTAAAATTAGAAACAGATTCACCAGCATAAAGAAGAAATTTCTAACAGTAAGTGCTATCAAAAATAAAAGGCTGTACTATGAAGTTTCCTATTGCTTTCATAAATCAGTAATTATATGTTGAATATGTACTATGTGCCTAGAACTACTGTAGGTTCTGGAGATGAGTCCATGTACAAGACAGACAAGGCTCCTGCACTTGTGAGACTTCCATTCTAATTGAGGGAGACAGAATATAAACACAACTGAAAATCTAAACATACAGGGAAAACGGTCAAGTTTTGATGGGTGCTATTTTATTGAGAGAATTAAAAAAGAATGCTGTGATCATACGTAGTCTATTAGATGAGATGATAAAAATGAAATTCTCCAAAAATAGAGAAATTGATGATTTAGGGAGAGGGAAAGTTTAACTGTAGGGGTAAAGTGTTTAGAAAACAAGAAGAGATTGGATCCAGATCTTAAGTTGAGAGATTGGCCTTGACAGAACCATCTCATCATAATAACAGAAAAAAGAACTATTTGCTCACGGGCATAGATTATGTGCATCTCTTCCCAACTCCACTTTCAGAGGCTTCATGTTGGTAGCCTGAAATCAAAATTTACACCACGGAAATTGGCAGCTGAAACAAATCAGGGCTTTTATTTTCCTTGGACTACTGTTTGTTAAACATTTACCAACACACCATTAGCAAAGTGTACAAGTAAGTTGATACAGTTCATCATAGGAAGATAAGACATTTCTTGCCTGATAT
The DNA here is from genome assembly GCF_000956105.1 of Propithecus coquereli. Classification (NCBI taxonomy): domain Eukaryota; kingdom Metazoa; phylum Chordata; class Mammalia; order Primates; family Indriidae; genus Propithecus; species Propithecus coquereli. The sequence continues at coordinate 1,157,350 of NW_012149063.1, forward strand.
CTATTTATTTCTATGAAGTATGAAGCAAGTTCAGCAGCAGAATGGTATATAGGAGATTCAAGGCATTTAAACAAAGTCTGGACGGCTGCTGTCATTGGATGCCACATAGATTCACATATCTAATAAAAGTTTAAACTAGATGATGCCAACAGTCCTACCCAACTCTAAGAGTATCTGATTTTACTATAAAAGTTACTGCTAATAAGCAACAAATTCTAGTTCACTTTTTGTCTTTTTAAAGAACTTTTCCAACATTTCTCCCAGAACTGCTTGGGAGTTCTGTAAACTGTAAATTCAAATATAAGAACAGCTTGTCATTTTTTGTATTTTAGGTGCTTATCACTACTATTCAATTGCTCAATAAGTTTCACTTTGAAAAGTCTATAAATCTATAATTTATAACCTGACTACAATTTGGAAAAAAAAAAAAACAAAGAACCAAATCAGAGATAGAAACAAGATATGTATACCTGAACAATTGAAATTGTGAAACTGGTATAAAAGCTTTAATTAGAAAAACTTTTTGAGCTACTTCCATGTATTTTTTGGTGTGTGTTTGTAATTTATCTTTTTTTAAAAAATTAATTATTAGCCTTTGTCCACAGTTGTTTTGTTATATTTCTTTGGCCCCAAATTACAATGCAAGTACTAGAGGGTAGCTCAATATGTATCATTAGTCAGAAGCCTTTTGGCAAATGACCAGTCAGATGAAAACTTCAATATCGAACTCTTACTAAAAATGAAAGCATTGAAATTTTATCAAAATAAACTTTGTAAGATATTTATTTTACTTATTAATTCTTCATTACTGTCTAGATGACCCGAATTCCTTAGATATTCATATAAATTGTACAGAGACAGGAGAAAAAAATGTAAGGAAAAATGATGTTTCACGTGGCTTGCGGACAAGAGATGCAAATGCTAAAAAGGCCCCTTGGCTGGGCTCTCTTTTCTTGCTTCATGATAAAGCCAGAAAAACATTGTAAAGAGGTCATTTTAACCACTCCAGTTATCAAATATTTCTGTAATCTTCTGTGGCTTGCTATGCCAGTGCTCTTTTGCAGGGAAACACTAGTACAGTTGATAACCCCACCAGATCACCAATAGTTGAATCTTGGGGCGTTTCAGAGAGAGACTTTCCTCCCTTCTTACTTGGGTGGAGAAAAAAATTTTACTCCTCCCTGGAACCCAAGCCCCAGGTGCTCTTGCTAGTGAACAATGACTGGTAATGATGTTTCCCCCAATTCCCGAACTGACTGGTCCCTAATTCCAATTTCTATCCCAGTTTCAGGAGGTCTATTTGTCTTGGTCTGAGTCTGATCTTCCCCAAGAAGATTATTTCCTGAGAAGAGCCCTTAGCATACAGCTGTCCTCCGTATCACTGCCCCAACTCTGGATAGAAAGTATGCCTATTTGTAAACTAAGTGACATTTCATAAACATAGCAGTCTGTTTGGGCAGGAAAATTTGAAGTTTGTGCAGCATGTTCAGGAAGTGAATTTTATCACTTGAGCACTGAGAGCTCTATCTTGTCATCATTGTTCCTAAGTAAAAAACACAAACCCTGAAAATTATTACAAGAAGCTGCTTCTAATTACTGTTTTTTCCTCCCTCCTGCTTGTGTGGTTCTTTGCTTTATGGAAATGGGAATAGTGATGGGAATTGTGGTGTGTACCTGGCCTGTGCTTTAAGGGTCCAGAAACAGTTGAGTATGTCAGGGAAGAACTTTAGTGCAGTTAAGGCAAGTTCAAAGGAGATTCAGTAGAAGGAGCAAGCTTGCTGGTCTCTAAGATTGCACTGGTCTCTTGAGATAAGATATTCTATTATTGTAATTTGGCTTTTCAGGCCTCAGGGATCTGAATACTTTCCATATTCCAATTGCTTGCATACTGTTTCTAGCATAATTTGTGACAGGATTGTGTAAATTAGTATCTTTGAAGAATCTTTCGAAATACAAATTGTGTAAGTCTCATTGTCCCCAGGTGTTGGCTATGCCCCTGTGAGCATAATTCTGGATAACCAACCTTATTTTATCAAATGTAGGATACACCGATGCTGACATTTTCTTTATCCTATCAGACAATTTTCACATAACTACAGCATGACTGTTACCTGATTGACAGGGATTGTACAATTGCATTGCGTTGCAAGATAAACCTTATTTCAGAAAGGTTAAAAAGTGAAAATATGTGTGGCTGAAAATCAGTGGAATAAGGTAATGAGGGAGAATTTCCTGGACAACCCCATCACATCTACAAATTTGATAAATATCCTTTGAAGGATTGTTCCTGACAGTTTGTCATTGTTAACGAAATTTATAGTCTTCAGGTGTGTGTTTGATCAACTGAAATGAAAAGAAAGAAGAATACACTATAATCTCTGGATTTTCTTCATCATGCAGGGGAGCTTTCATTATCAATACAGAATGGACATTGACCACCATCACTCACCTTACAAAAGAAATTAATTGAATAACTGGGAAAATGTTCCTTTAAATCTAGAAAGAGCAATGTTGTCACCCTCTTATTCCTCAATTACAATGTGTGAAATCTTGTTAGTATTTTATTGAAGATGCTTTTACAGTTTTTTGTGATTCATTAAGCCCCAAAGCAATTTCTATAATATACTATGGCAGGTGCTGACCTGGTGCTTGAGTTACTCTTTGGAAAACCCGTTATAGAGCAGCATTAACTCTCTCTAGCCCAGAAAGACCAAACTGTACAGGTTGCTTTCTTCAAACTGATGAAAGTTTTGTCTGCTTGGAATGCCGTCCACCCCACTCAAGTGCTTCTAAACTTGTTCTAGAGCAGAGTTTCTCAAACTCACTATGATTGACACTTGGGACTAGATGATTCTACAGTGATTAGAGCTATCCTGTGTTTAGCAGCATTGTTAGCCACTAGGTACCGGAAGCACCCCTCTCCATAAACGTGACAATCAAAAATGTCTCCAGACATTGCCCAGTGCCCCTGGTGCACAAATTGCCCCTGGTTGAGAACCATTGCTCTTGAGTACTCTTTTCCAAGCTGGAGATGTCATGGAAGAATAAGGATCAGATGTTTTGAGAATTATCCAGGGTCATATAAAAGACATAAAAGCAGTAGAACAGATGTTTTTGGGTTCTGGGCTCAATATCACAACACGAAGCTACACTATTAGACAATTGTCAGGGGTCAGTTTAAAGATAGGAAGGATAATGCATACCTCTCTCCCTCTCATATATTTTCTGTAAAGAAAAGATAAAACCTTTAGAAGTGCAAGGAAACTTCCAAAAGCATACAAAATATGCTTTCTTCATTGTTGACTGTGTCTTGATCTTATATATTTTTTCAGAAATGGTAAAAAAAATACAAGTTGTTCAACATGATAGAGAATAAAAAGAGAAACAACAAACTCTGCAGTATTATCCAATGAAAATGTTATTATAAGAACACCACCCCTGCCCCGTGAGTTTGCACATCCACATGAAAATATTTATCACCTAGATACTTGCTCACAACAACATTTGTTAATATAAATGGCCTCTTCCTTAGTAATTCAGTAGTTAAGCCATGATTGGTTTTGGTTTCTTTGCTTTTTTAGGACTCTATTCTTTTAGAGCAGCTTTAGGTTCTCAGCAAAATTGAGAGGAAGGTATAGAGATATTCCATACACCCTATGTCCGCACACATGCATAGCCTCCCCCACCATCAACATCCCACTGTCCCTCCTGCTGTGGTATGAAAAACTAAATCAGTCATCCCCTCTGACGATCAGTGCTCACTTGGCAACCATGTGGAATGGCATCATGCCTCATATAGACTATTTTAATAGCCTGTTTACTATCTTCCTGCTTCCACCTTGTCCCTTAAAGTCTCTTCTCCACACTGTAACAGACAGAGTGATCCTGTTAAACATCACAGGATCATGTAACTCCTCTGCTCAGATCCCTTCAATGGCCATCATGTGTTAATATATTTTCCAAAAAGGGTCTAACAAATACTTTTTCAAGATGGTGTTAACCTACCAAATTGTCCAATTAGCAATCATTAACAGTCACAAAAATTGTCTACTTCAGGCCAGGCGCAGTGGCTCAAACCTGTAATCCTAGCACTCTGAGAGGCCGAGGCGGGTGGATTATTTGAGCTCAGGAGTTCGAGACCAGCCTGAGCAAGAGTGAGACCCTGTCTCTACTAAAATTAGAAAGAAATTAATTGGACAACTAAAAATATAGAGAAAAAATTAGCCGGGCATGGTGGCGCATGCCTGTAGTCCCAGCTACTCGGGAGGCTGAGGCAGGAGGATTGCTCGAGCCCAGGAGTTTGAGGTTGCTGTGAGCTAGGCTGACACCATGGCACTCTAGCACGGGCAACAGAGTGAGACTCTGTCTCAATAAAAAAAAAAAAAATTGTCTACTTCAGAATTATCCAGCTACATTTTTAGAATATATTTAGAATATAGTTAGATATTATCTAGTTAGTTATCCAGAAAAGCCTTTTGGGGTGAACTATTTCTATGGACCTCTGACTAATCAGAAAATTTGTCCCTTTTATTACATTACTAAACAAAGATAAAAAATAATCACTGATTATTGTAACATTAGCTATACTTGATTAATCCTAAAAGTTAGGTAAATTAGAAGTTAGTTATTAACTAGATCTCTATAGAATGTTGCTATTCCATTTATTAATGGAAATTATTGTTTTAATTAAAGACACAACCATGGTAAGCAGCAATAAGTGGTTTTGGGATCTACATAAACTACCAATTACCAGAATTTAGTATATATTAGATACAGCTAATATTGGTATTAAAAGAGGAAGGACATTTACATTAGTATTCAGGGCCTCTAAGACTGTGAATCAAATATTTTTACTTGTTATTAAGATGGTGCCTGCCAACAATCTGTTCAGAAACACCCATTAGAGTTATAAAGCAGAATTTAATCTTAGTTTTTTAATGGAAAGTTAATGTGTAAAAACCATGGTCTCTGTCTCTCCCTCGCCTTTCTTCCTATCCCATTATAGATATACTATTTTTTCATTTCCTTTAGAAAAAAATGTTTGATAAATGTTCCAATTTATTTTATGTAAGCAGATTAACACTTAGAAATGTACTTATATCATAAAATGGCTAGCTAGTGGGCATGGGGCCATGTCTAGACTAAAAAACATTTTTTTTTTAATTATTCCAGGGTTTTGTGAGGGTACAAACATTATAGTTACACTTTATGTCTTTGCTTCACCCAAATGCGGGTTAAAGGCATGCCCTTCCCTCCCTTTAGTGCTCCCCGTGTCCTTTAGTTGTAGATTTGCCCCCCATCCCCCTAATCCCTAGAGAGTATTTCTGCCATGTGATCAACCTAGTGTTGATCAGTTAGTACTAATTTGATGGTGAGTACAAATGGATCCCGTTCTTCTGCTCTTGTGGTGCCCCACTTTGGATAATGGGCTTAAGTTTAATTCAGGAGAGTATAAGAGGTGCTAGATCACCGTCGTTTCTTATGATTGAGTAATATTCCATTGTAAACATATACCAAATTTTGATAATCCACTCATAGATTGACGGGCACTTGGGTTGTTTCCACATTCTTGCAATAGTGAATTGTGCTGCCATAAACATTCAGGTGAAGATGTCCTTATCATAGAATGTTTTGTGCTCTTTTGGGTAGATGCCTAATAATGCTATTGCAGGATCGAATGGTATTTCTATTTTTAGCTCTCTGAGGTATCTCCAAATTCATAAAAAACATTTTGATGCAACCTCCAGAGAAGCTTTTGTCAAGAATAACAAGCATATGAATTAACCAACTAGTCCATGTGCAGTTCAATTTGCTCAGAGCTATATAGAACCAGGCAGACTCAAAGGAATTTCCAATATCCTGCTTTGGATATATGTAAATGATATGATGGCAAATTCATTATTAAATAAACTGGGCACTATTTAATGAAAATATTAAACCAAAGAGATAAGGGACAAGAGAAGAAAAGTAAGATTTTTCTGTTTTTTAAGAAATACTAATTTTTGAGGAGAGAGGAAAAAAATGGTGGACTAGAAGCAGCCTGCCAGCAAGCCACTGACAAGGAAAGAAGTGAAAGGTGCAGGCAGCTGCCTATATACATATTGCTCTTCTCTGAAGCAGCATTGTGAAATCACACAGAAGCAACACAGGACACTCAGAGGGGGATGAAAAAAAAGGAGTGTTTCCAGCAAGGAACAGGAGCCCTGCAAAGGGCTCAGTTGAGAAAAGAGGTCTCAGATGAGAAGAAACCAGCAAAAGAACCCTGGCAAATATGAAAAAATCAAAACAGATAAACACCCCCAAGGGATCACAATGGAACTATAGCAGTGAACTCCAATTACAAAGAAATTGTTGAAATGACAGAAATGGAATTCAGAATATGGATGGCAAATATAATAAGATGAACGGAATTGAAGAGAAAGTTAAAAACCAACAAAGAGAAGCCCAAAAAATATTTCAGGAAACTAATGAAAAAGTCGCTAAAGAACTAGACAAAATTAGGAAAGATATAACAGAATGAACTTAAAGAAATGAAAGAGTCATTTCCAAAACACAGCAGAAAGTTTCAGCAACACATTAAATCAAGGAGAAGAAAGAATCTCAGAGCTTGAAGACAAGGAACTTGAGCTAACCCAATCATTTAAAGAGGCAGGGAAGAGAACAAAAGCAGAGCAATCACAGCAATCACTTAGAGAGATATGGCACTATCCTAAGTGAACAAATATGTGAATTATAGGTGTCCCTGAAGGAGAAGAAGAAAACACTAAAAGCACAGAAAATCTATTTGAAGGAATTATTGAGGAAATTCAATAATCTGGTGATACTTCCCTAGTATCACCAGAGATTCAGACATCCAGTAACAAGATAGTCATCAAACTGTGGGAAGATTCATAGCAAACAGGACATCTCCAAGACACATAGTAATCAACCTGGCCAAAGTCAAAATGAAAGAGAAAGTTCTACAAGCAGCTAGATGTACACAACTGACCTACAAAGGAAAACCCATCAGACTAACAGCAGACTTCTCAGCAGAAATCTTACAAGCCAGAATGGAGTGGGCCCTTATCTTCAATATTCTTAAACAGACAACTGCCAGCCTAGAATTTTGTATCCTGAAAAACTAAGTTGCACATTTCATGGAGAAATTAAATCTTTTTCCAGAAAAGCAAACATTGAGGAAATTTGTCATAACTAGACCTGCCCTATAGGAAATACTCAGATTTGCATGATATGTGGATCAGCACAATAGACACCTATCAGTGCAAAATCCCCCAAAAGCTAAAGGTCAAAGACCAATTACCACAATGGCTCAAGAAGTAAAAAAAAGAAAGAAAGTTTTACACAACAGAATGAACAGAAATCAACCCTGCTTATAAATTCTTTCAATAAATGTGAATGGCTTAAATTCCCCACTGAAGAGAGATATGATGGCTGAATGGATTAAAAAAAAAAAGAGCCAATTTCTGCTGTCCCCAGGAAACACATCTAATCCACAAAGACTCCTTCAGACTCAAGGTGAAGGGATGGTAAACAATTTCCCATGTAAATGGAAACCAAAAGAAAACTGGTATAACCATTCTTATATCAGATAGCATAGACTTCAAGTCAACAGAAGTAAAGAAAGACAAAGATGGTCATTATATAATGGTAAAGGGAGCAATTCAATATGAAGACATAACAATCCCAAATATTTATGCATGTAACACAGGTGCACTTAGATTCATAAAACAATCCCTACTTGATCTAAACAAAATGATTAAGAGCAGTACCGTAATATCCAGGGACTTCAACACCCCACTGACAGAATGGGACAGATCCTTCAAGCAGAAATAAACAAAGAAACAATGGACTTAAACAGGACTCTAGAAAAAATGTGGCAAATAAACATTTACAGAACATTCTACCCAAAAACTACTGAATATACATTCTTCTCATCAGCTCACCAAACATTCTCTAAGATTGATCACATCCTAGGCCACAAAACATGTTTCCACAAATTTCAAAAAATGCAGACTATACCATATAACTTCACAGACCATAGTGAAATAAAATTAGAAATCAATTCCAACAGAAACACTCATCTCTACACAAAATCATGGAAATTAAGCAACCTACTCCTGACCAGTTATTGGGTCAAGGAGGAAATTAAGATAGAAATCAAAAGATTCTTCAATCTAAATGAAAAAAGGGATACAAGTTATCAAAATCTGTGGTATTCAGCAAAAGTAGTTAAGAGGAAAATTCATAGCCTTAAATGCCTACATCTAAAAGGCAGAAAGATCACAAATCAACAATCAAATGAATCATCTCAGGGAATTGGAAAAGGAAGAGCAAATCAATTCTAAACGCAGCAGAAGAAAATAAATAACTAAGGTCAGAGCAGAGCAGAACTAAATAAAATTGATTCCAAAAGAATCATACAAGAGATTAATGAAACAAAAAGTTGCTTCTTTGAAAAGATAAAGAAAATCAATAGACCTCTCCCTAGATTAAGCAGAAACATAAAAGAAAGGACCCTAATAAATCTCAATCAGAAATGAAGAAGGAGCTATTACAACTGCCACTGCAGAAACACAAAATATCATCTCTGAATACTACAAAAATCTCTCGCACACAAACTTGAAAACGTTGAGGACATGGACAAATTCTTGGAAACATGCAACCTCCCTAGGCTCAACCAGGAAGAAATAGAACTCCTGAACAGACCAACATCAAGTAACAAAATTGAAGCAGCAATAAAAAATCTTCCAACAAAAAAGTCCAGACCAGATGGTTTCACAGCCAAATTCTACCAGACCTACAAAGAACCAGTACCTATACTGCAGAAATTATTTAATCACATAAAAAAGGAAGGAATCCTCCCCAACTTGTTTTATGAATCCAATATCACCTTGATGCCAAAGCCAGAAAAGGACATAACAAAATAAGAAAACTACAGACCAATATCCCTTGTGAAGATAGATACAAAAATTCTCAATAAAATCCTAGCAAATTGAATTCAGCTGCACATCAAAAAAAGAATCCACCACGACCAGGTGGGCTTCATCACAGAGATACAAGGATGGTTCAACATACACAAATCTATAAATGTGATTCACCATATAAATAGAAGCAAAAACAAAGATCATATGATCCTCTCAATAGATGCAGAAAAAAGCATTCGACAAAATTCAGCACCCTTTCATGATATGAACTCTTAACAAAATAGGCATAGATGGAACATTGCTAAAAATTATAAATGTGATTCACCATATAAATAGAAGCAAAAACAAAGATCATATGATCCTCTCAATAGATGCAGAAAAAAGCATTTGACAAAATTCAGCACCCTTTCATGATATGAACTCTTAACAAAATAGGCATAGATGGAACATTGCTAAAAATTATAAAAGCCATATATGATAAACCCATAGTCAACATCATTCTGAATGGGGAAAAATTGAGAACATTTCCTCTTAGAACTGGAACCAGACAAGGTTGACCACTGTCACCATTTCTATTCAACATAGTGCTGGAAGTCATAGCCAGAGAAATCAGGCAAGAGAAGGAAATTAGGGGTATCCAAATGGGAAAGAAGAGGTCAAACTATCACTTTACACTGACAATATGATCTTGCGTCTAGAAAACCCCAAAGATTCTGCCAAGAGACTCCTGGAGTTGATAAATATATTTAGCAAAGTCTCAGGTTACAAATCCATGTACACGAATCAGTAGCATTCCTGTGTGCCAACAACAGTCAAGCTGAGAATCAAATCAAAGACTCAATACTTTTCACAATAGCAACAAAGAAAAGAAAATACCTAGGAATATATTTAACCAAGGAGGTGAAAGACCTCTACAGGGAGAACTATGAAACATTGAGAAGGAAATCTCAGAGGGTGTAAACAAATGGAAAAACATATCATGCTCGTGGATTGTCAGACTCAACATTGTTAAAATGTCTATACTATCAAAATAGATTTACAGATTCAATGCAATCCCCATTAAAATACCAATTTCCTTTGTTGCAGACGTAGAAAAAATAATTCTACCCTTTGTATGGAACCAGAAAAGACTCCCTATAGCCAAAGCAACCTTAAACAAAAAGAACAAATCAAGAGGCATCACTTTACCACACTTCAAGCTATACTATAAGGATATAGTAACCAAAACAGTGTGGTACTAGCACAGAGACATAGACCAATGGATCAGAACAGAGAACCCAGAATCCAGATAAAAAGTCATCCTCATATTGTCACCTGATCTTGGACAAAGCAGGTAAAAACATACACTGGGGAAAATAATCCCTATTCAATAAATGGTGCTGGGAAAATTGGATAGCCTCATGTAGAAGACTGAAACAGAATCCACGCTTCTCACCACTCACAAAAATTAATTCACAATGGATAACAGACTTAAACCTAAGGCATAAAAATATAAGAATTCTAGAAGAAAATGTTGGAAAAACTTTTATAGATATTGGCCTAGGCAAAGAATTTATGAAGAAGACCCCAAAAGCAATCACAGTAACAACAAAAATAAATAAATGGGACCTGATTAAATTAAAAGGTTTCTACATTCTGCATAGCCAAGGACACAATCAATAGAGCATGTAGATAACCTACAGAATGGAAGAAAATATTTGTATGCTATCCATCCAATAAAGGGCTGATAACCAGAATCTACAAAGAACTCAAGCAAGTCAGCAAGAAAAAAATTCAAAAACCCCATTAAAAAGTGGGAAAAAGACATGGACAGAAGCTTTTCAAAAGAAGATTGACTAATGGCCAATAAACATATGAAAAAATTCTCAACATCTCTAATCATCAGGGAAATGCAAATCAAAACCACAATGAGATATCACCTAATTGCAGTGAGAACAGGTTTTATCAAAAAGTTCCAAAACAACAGATGCTGGCATGGATGTGGAGAGAAAGAAACCCTTATACACTGTTGGTGGGACTGAAAACTAGTACAGCCTCTATGGAAAGTAGTGTGGAGATATCTCAAAGAACTGAAATAGACCTACCATTTGAACGAGCAATCCAACTATTGGGTAATTACACAAAAGGAAAAAAAGTCATTTTATCAAAAAGATCCTTGCACTTGAATGTTTATTGCAGCACAAGTTAAAATCATAAAGATGTGGAATCGACCCAAATGCCCATCAATACATGAGTAGATTAATAAAATGTGGTGTATGTATATCATAGAGTACTGCTCAGCCATAACAAAATGGTAAACTTAATACCTTTTGTAACAACTTGGATGGAACTAGAGACCATTCTTCTAAGCAAAGCATTGCAAGAATGTAAAAAAAAATACTGCATGTACCCACTATTAAATTGGAACTAATTGATCAACACTTATGTGCACATACGGAAGTAAAACTCAATGGAAACCAAGCAGGAGGGAGCGGGGAGGAGGGGATGGCTAAATTCACACCTAACAGATACAAAACACACTGTCTGGATGATGAGCACAATTATAACTTTGACTTAAACTGTACAAAAGCAATCTGTGTGACCAAAATACTTGTGCCCTCATAATGTTCTGAAATTAAAAAAAAGAAATACTAATATTTTTAAAGAATTTGGATTCTGACTTTTTAAATATTGGACAATTTGACATTAAACATACGTATGTTATATGTGCAGTATATATTATATGTGACAATTATATGTGACAGTATATGTGTGGTACATATTAATATATAAAATACATTATAAAATTATCCAATATAAAAGGACAAAGCCATAATATATCACTTCCTGAAATCACTTTTGACTGGATTTCAAGACAAGCAGCTGGCATGGGACCTGAAACTAGAAGTATATTTTCCAAAATTGCAGACACATAGCAGCCTCAAGCATCTTGCCCAGGACTCTGGCCCAGACCTGCCAGATGAGCCCCTGCACACCTTGACAGCTGGGCTCTTGTGTCTCACACACACAAGGAGCTTCAAGTTTCTGGTGTGCAATATCAGCCTCCGTTTTCTACAGTATGTGAACAAAAACAGCCTCTGCTTGGAAAGCTTAAAGTGAAATCAAGAAATGACTGAATTCCCAATTCACCATAATATAAGAGAAACTGAGTGGTTTGAAAACGGTTTTTTGTTACTTTGACACATTGACTCTCAACTCTGTCATACTCCAAGTCCCATTTTTATAGCAAATATTTTATGAGACACCTGTATTCTCCTCAAAGAAATTCAGAGATAAACTACCTGCACAGACTATTTCAAATAAATAAACATATGCCCTACACATATTCTAAAGGAAAAAATATATATGCCCTGGAGCAGGACTACAGTAGGTGACATAATGAAGTAATCAGACACTTGCATCCATCCAAAGGTAGACTCACTGTAGCTCATGGTGAATGTGGCAGCTACACAGGCAGACTCATATAGGTGATTGGACTGGGAATTCGAATGCCATGAGCAGTGTTATTGTGATGTTATTTTCCAAAACGGTGAGCTATTCCTGGCAAAAAAACAAACCCCCAAAGCAAAACAAAAACCCTGAACAAAATACAGCCTTTCCTTTATTCGCCAAGTAGCTCCATTCCTGAGAAATTCAGTATATATTAAAACCATGCCAAAAATACTTTTGTGTTTCTATGTAAAAAAGTTAGATTACAGTATTCTGTAATTATATCCAGGTATTTGACCTTCGTGCATATGGGAAAGCCATGCAGGTTGGAGGACTACTCTGTACATTGCAAGGTGTCTAACCACCTGGCCCCTACCCACTAAATGCCACAAGCACCCTGTCCATTTTCATGGCAACCAAACCATCTCCAGAGATTTCCAAAACGCCTCCAAGGAATGGTACAGACACTGTTGAGAACCGTGCCTGGTTCTCAGCATGGCACAGGATCACCCACCACTAGACCACGCCCCAGACCACGCCCCTACTGACTTCCTGCCTATCAGAATGGAGTAGGCCTCGCCGTTCTGGATGGCAGGTCCCTCTTACACAGGCCCTGGTGCACTTGGACAAACAGCGCTTCCTGCTCCACACACGATTCTCTTCTCAACACTCCCTTCTCTTTTTACAAGTAATTCCTACCAACTCTAGCATGCAAAATAGTGAAAAAAATTTTTTTATCCCAAAAGTTTTTTTAAAGTTTATTCTCACAAATATGTAAAGAAAAATGTAAGGTTTCAAAGAAGCAGAAAGTGCTGATAATGGAGGATTAATACATTGATTTAAGTGAATATGTAAAAAGCTTTCAGAGCTAAAGATGCATGGGATGAGTTGTTGAGGAAATCTCTTGAATTTTTATCACCTCCTCCTGTCCAGCTTCCATTAATTAATATTTATAAAATGTTTAGAACAGTTACTGGCACATTATAAGTTCTGTCTAATCTTTGCTAAGTAACTAAATAAGTACTCTCAAAGTTATTCTAAAATTCAAATCTGGTCACATTTCTTCCTTGATCAAAATCTTCAGTGGATTTTTATTTTAAATTCAAATATTTTTTAAGAAAGTCAAATACATGTACAGAGATAGAGAATGAAATAGTGGTAACAGGGGCAAGGGGTGGGGGGGAATAGGGAGATGCAGTTCAAACAATACAGAGTAGCAGATATGGAGGATGAACAATCGTACAGCTCTAATGTACAACATGGGGACTATTGTTAATAAAAGTGTGTTGTATTCAGACTTTTTGCTAAATGAGTAGATCATAGCTGCTCTGCAGGGGTTGGGAGGATGGATAACTGAGATAACAGGTCTTAATTTACTTAACTATAGTAAACATTTTGCTATATATGTATCTCATAACATCATGTTGCATGTTGCATGATGTTATAACACCATGTTGCATAACATCACGTTGCATGCCTTACGTATACACAATAAGATTTATTTTAAAAATGCTTTTTAAGAAACAGATTCTTTTCTTCAAATAAAAATCTTACATGAAACCTTACACTGTATGAAAGAGATAAAAGCAGTTCTGTTCTGGCTAGAGCTGAGGCAGCACCATCTTCACACAAACCTCTCTTTAACAGTGTGTAAGGCAATTCCACAGAACCCTCCATCACAGGAAGCCGCTGATTCCCAGGCTTCATAACCAGCTTTTACTATGGCCCTCTAGAGCGTCGAGGATCTGGCCCAGAACCCCTTCCTCACTGCAGACATCCTCATGCTGTAACATCCAACCATGCCCTGGGAGAAACAGTTCACTAAATGGCTCAAAATGTCCACTGTCTCTGTACCTTGGATTTCACTGCTCCCTCCACCCTGGACCTCCCTATCACCAATCACCCAGGTATATGCCAACCTGTCTTCTCTCTGCTCTGCTCGCTGGGATATTTTCCTTCACCTCCCTGGATAATCAACCTCTTCTCCTTTGTGTCCCCATTCCGCTCTGTTCTGGCATCCGTCACAAGTTTCATAACAGCAACTACCACTGATAGATAGTTGGCACTGTACCAGGGACTGTTCGAACCCCTTTCCTATTTTAACACAAATCTTCCTCATAATAATCCTAGGAGATAGGTGGTAATAGTGTTTCCATTTGACAGATGAGGAAACTGAGGCCCAGAAAAGCTAAGCAATTTTCCCAAGGTTATTCAATGACTAGGAAGTAGAAGCACCACAGTCTGAATTCAGGTGGTCTGCTTGATGAGATGACTTGCTACTTTCCACACCACGAAGGTAGCACTTGCTACCTTCTACACCGTGACCTCTTTGAAGCACCAGTCACATCTTACTCATCTTCCTATACTCAGCACTTAGTAAGTCCCAAGAAATGCTGTTGAAAGAATCAAAATGAGTGTTTTCTTGATGGGCTTAACTCAGTGAGGGACTTTTACTCAAAAATTCATAAAATGTTTA
>NW_012149063.1:1172228-1173443 GCF_000956105.1 Propithecus coquereli
TATGAAGAAGACCCCAAAAGCAATCACAGTAACAACAAAAATAAATAAATGGGACCTGATTAAATTAAAAGGTTTCTACATTCTGCATAGCCAAGGACACAATCAATAGAGCATGTAGATAACCTACAGAATGGAAGAAAATATTTGTATGCTATCCATCCAATAAAGGGCTGATAACCAGAATCTACAAAGAACTCAAGCAAGTCAGCAAGAAAAAAATTCAAAAACCCCATTAAAAAGTGGGAAAAAGACATGGACAGAAGCTTTTCAAAAGAAGATTGACTAATGGCCAATAAACATATGAAAAAATTCTCAACATCTCTAATCATCAGGGAAATGCAAATCAAAACCACAATGAGATATCACCTAATTGCAGTGAGAACAGGTTTTATCAAAAAGTTCCAAAACAACAGATGCTGGCATGGATGTGGAGAGAAAGAAACCCTTATACACTGTTGGTGGGACTGAAAACTAGTACAGCCTCTATGGAAAGTAGTGTGGAGATATCTCAAAGAACTGAAATAGACCTACCATTTGAACGAGCAATCCAACTATTGGGTAATTACACAAAAGGAAAAAAAGTCATTTTATCAAAAAGATCCTTGCACTTGAATGTTTATTGCAGCACAAGTTAAAATCATAAAGATGTGGAATCGACCCAAATGCCCATCAATACATGAGTAGATTAATAAAATGTGGTGTATGTATATCATAGAGTACTGCTCAGCCATAACAAAATGGTAAACTTAATACCTTTTGTAACAACTTGGATGGAACTAGAAACCATTCTTCTAAGCAAAGCATTGCAAGAATGTAAAAAAAAATACTGCATGTACCCACTATTAAATTGGAACTAATTGATCAACACTTATGTGCACATACAGAAGTAAAACTCAATGGAAACCAAGCAGGAGGGAGCGGGGAGGAGGGGATGGCTAAATTCACACCTAACAGATACAAAACACACTGTCTGGATGATGAGCACAATTATAACTTTGACTTAAACTGTACAAAAGCAATCTGTGTGACCAAAATACTTGTGCCCTCATAATGTTCTGAAATTAAAAAAAAGAAATACTAATATTTTTAAAGAATTTGGATTCTGACTTTTTAAATATTGGACAATTTGACATTAAACATACGTATGTTATATGTGCAGTATATATTATATGTGACAATTATATGTGACAGTATATGTGTGGTACATATTAATAT
>NW_012149063.1:1177728-1186285 GCF_000956105.1 Propithecus coquereli
CACACACACAGTACCGTGTTAGAAGGGATTATGAAAGAAATAAATAAAAGTAAATGTCTCAACTTTCTATTGGATATGAAAGTGTCTTAGTATCCCTTGTTACATCTCTTGTAGCAAGTAGCATATATTTCTTAGTTGCCCTTTATTGATAGAATGTGTTTTCTGATATTGGTCTTTCTAATTCATAAACATGAGTTCTTTCTACTTAATAAACCGTATCAATGTCTAAATTACTTTTTTTTTCCCCACTGCTCTTTGGTGAAACCTTGGAGCCTGGCATTTTCTAAACGCTAATTGCTTTCTCTTCTCACTGTGGTAATTCATTCCAAACACACACTTTTGATGTAGGATTAGTTCTACATAAATATTTTGTGAGTGGAAAATATCACATAGAAAGTGAAACCTTTGTTTTAGATGCAGGGAACAGATTTATAAATATGCATCAGTGATTTAGAGTCGCCATATTACCATAAGCCCAGGACAGGGACATTTCTGTTTCTACAGTTCAGGAAGCTGATGTGTAAAAAGTTATTAATAAGACGTCAATCTGTTAAAAGTTTTGTGTTGAAATCCAAAAATAAAGATTTTGAGCAGAGAGAGAGAGAGAGAGAGAGAACTTTGTATGTACTCACAAGCACATATCAAAATATCCTGGTGGTTTGCATGATGCACAGTGGGGAAGGCAACCTTTCTAATGGCCAAATAACTAAATAACCAAGCCCCCAAAGCATTTGACACTGGATGAGAACTTTTCTTAAAGGGAAAGTGAAGTAAAAACCTATTCCTTGCGTTTTTATCCTATGTGTTTATGTGGTCAAACTGTTTTTCCACCATTCTCTAAGTTCATAGATGCAGATATTTGTGATTCATGTAGTTTTTAGTGAGTGAAATGGATATCTCAGAGGTTAAGGGATTTGTCTAAGCCAAGGCTGCAGAAAATGTAGGGCTGGAATGAAGACTTGGAGACGTTTTTTCAGACCCTCCCTGATTATTGGTGAAGAATTTACGTCTTTCAAAGAGCTGAAAGCATTAAGAAAATTTTTTTCTCATTGTACTTATGGTAAAATAAAATATATAAAATAAAATGACATATGAAGCAAATTACACATATTTACATAAATTTGATTGAATATACAGAAATAGAAATCATACCTTTTTATTTTTCTGTAAATATTTTCCAGTCATTTAAAAAATTCTAAAGCTAACTGATTTATTTTTATAAGTTTATAAATGCAAGATTGCTGTAATTACGGTTGTTTCACCCAAAGGCATAAAATATGACAACAAAGGCTGTGACAAGGAGCCCTGAATAACCTGAAATGAGGTTAGGAAGGGGCTGGAATGAAAATGAGGACAGGAGCTCATGTCAATTGCACTGTGGCACACACACAGCTTGGGAGAGAGCCACACGGTGTGGAAATACTAACCTCCATCACAGCATTTACTTTGATGCAAATGCAAGTTGCAACCATTAGATATATATTTTTTATCCATGCCAAAAATCTGTTGTAAATCAGCATTTTTTGCTGGATAAAGCAGAGAGTTTGAGTCACATTATTTTTTCCACTTTTTTCCACAGTGACCTAAATAGTATGTGAAACCGTCTCCATGAAATACCTCTCAACCCCAGCTCCATGAAAAACCTTATCCATGAAATATCTCCCCACCCTCTCAACCCCAGTGTGTCTTACTGACCCTCTGAGAGAAGGTTCCCAGGGCTGCCCATGAGGTTTCTGAGCAGTTCCCATGATGCTCCTCTTTCGGACTAACGTTGACAGAAGTGGGTTAGGGAAGGCGCTACAGAGTCACATGGATCCAGGTTCCAGACCACCTGCCAAGTTCTGTGAATTTTTCGTGGTGTGACCCTGAACAAACAAATAATTTATATTTCTGAGCCTCCATTTATTAAAGTGTATAGTAAGGATAATCTTACCTTATAGGTTCACCATAAGGATTAAATACAAAGATATCTGTGAAAGTTTTACCACAGTGCTAACATTCATTGGCTACAAATGCTTTTTACTAACTCAAGAAACCACTGAGTAGTCGTTTTCAATTAACTAGAGAAGTTTCTTTTCCTGGTTTCACTATGTACCACAGAAATAATTGACTTACATAGAAATGAGCTCTACGTTCACCACATAACCAATAACATATTTGCTGGTTTATGCTAAGATCATTCCATTGGACTGAACTTTATTAATCACAAATCACTGAGAAAACAAACATAAGCGCCAAAGAAATGGAGGGAAATTAAGAAGAAATGGGCAATAGGTATAAATGAGAGAGTCAAATAAGCACTTAATCAAAATGAACCTGAAGCAGAAAGAATGCTTGTACGGTGGAAAAACTACCACTGGAACTGGATTCTAAACCCAGTTCTGCACTGGTGAGCTACAGACCTTATATATCACCTGACATACATGGGCCTGAGAGTCCTCATTTATAAGATATGGACTAACTAAATCTTTTCCCTAAGTCCCATTCAGCTCTAATATTCTCGAATTGCCTTGAATTAGGAGAATGTTGGCAAATAAAGTCTTGAAAGGAAATCCAAAGCCTTAAAAATGTTTATTCCTTTTTAAAATCCTATTAAGCAAATATAGCTGTTATCTTCATAAATAACATTACATCCACTCTCTTCATGCAGAGGCTTTGCAGAATTCAATCTGAAAGACCATGGGCAAATCCAGGTCATTTCTCCAAAGTCAAACTGATGGCTGCTCTTAACCAGGAAAAAACATCTGGAAGGCCATCTGCTACAGTTCACGCACAGGCTCTTAGACTTAAACTATTCCCTGCTATGACATACAGTGTCCTAAATAACTGTGTGACTGACTGGAGCTGTATAAAAAAACTGCCAGAGGACAGCTGACTTCATTGGTGGGTTTAGGTGTGAACTTGTTTGAAAACAAAGGCACACACTAGAGGTTCTCTGGAAGTTATTTAAAATTAGAAAATGCTACCTCCAGTCAGCACCACAATGAATGAATCGGTTTGTGTGTTCTAAACCATGTATGGAGGGCCTACTCTGTGCAAGTCACCATAGCAATATAAGAAGCATGTGGATTCTACAGCTGAGGTGCCCAGAGTACGGCGCAAGAGACTGGCGCGAAAGCATACAATTGCGACACAGCGTGGTGAGACCCAGAGCAGAGGAGCAGGTCATAAATCCAAAGATGGTGTACAAAGTCTCTGTCAATAGTGCAGTTTATTTTCAGAATATACTGAGCTGTACTTTTTTGGGCCTGCTTCCCACTGAACCACTTCCATGAAGTGATCTCATGAAGGTAAATCATACCGAATCAGTTCCATTTTCCAATAATTCCAAAATAATGAATTTTTGTTTTCTAAAGAAATGCCAGTTTTGCTCCTTGGCTTTTCCATCCAATTGGAGACCAAGTCCTTCCATTTTCCCCTTGTTGTTATATGATCCTTTCTCTCTGTCCTATTATTATTGCCTCGGTTTCCATCCTTTCACCTCTTGCTTAGACTATTGCAGCCTTCCTGTCTCTATTCTTGGCAAGCTCCAATTTACTGTCCCTTTTGTTACCTGATATTTTAACTATGGCATTTTGATCCAATGGAATGAACTTTTACACAAATAGAAAATTAATTAAATGTTAAACTGTCAACTAATTAAAATTATCAAATAGCTGTGAAACTAATTCTTAACCAAATCCTAAATGCTGTTTCATATCTTTGCATGTCCCCATCTCTCATCTCATAATTGATGCTGCCATATTATCAAAATGGCCCAGTTTGTATTGCAAAATTAAACTGTTCTGCCTCCTTCCACACGGCTAGCAGAGCACTGCTCCTAAAACACACAGCCTCTCACCCTACTCTCTTGCTTTAATGCTTCAGTGACCCTCCATTGCCAAAACAGAGGTTCTCAATCTTGAAACCTGAGGAGCTTTATAAAAATGCAAATTCTCAAGGCTAACCCCTCCTGACATTCTGATTCTGATGAGTAGCTCTGGGGTGCATATCCCAAGAGAAACAGCCAACATGGCAGGGATGCCCTCTGTCCTGATAAGCTTTTTTCCTGGCAGCTCCCCCACTTCACCCTCCTCCAGCTTCTCCCTCTCTCCCTTTGCTGTGAATTCCTTGCTGATAGGAATCTATGTCCCCACACCTGTAGAGCACTGAGGAAATGAGTGGCTCTTCGTAATTACTTTTAAAATAAGGAAGGAAACAATATGTATACTCAAAGTTATTCCGTCTGGCTTGATAAAACTAGAAACTGTGAAGTTTTGACAACTATATGAAATGAATGCATCAGTTGTTCAAAGCTTGAAAGAAAACATATAGAGCATTCGGCTTTGGTTCTGCTTAACTATCTATTTCAGGTTATCCATAGGGAAGGAAATTCTAATTTATGAGTATTATGATTAGTATGAAGATTATTCATAAACATGTAGAATTTTAGAAAAACAATTCACTTCCTTTTAATTTTCAGAGTTGTTAATTTACAAAGGCACAAATCCCCTAGATGGTTTAAGCAGTTAGAACAAGAACAGAATTGTGTTGCTCATTTGTGACAGTGTATTAGTATTGTCAGGTCCAGTGCTTTCTTAATGTCTGTACTTTAAATTACATAAAAACAGTTTCCATGGATGGTGTGGGGTGATCAGAATGAATGTGAACCTAGCATTCTTCAAAGTTCATAAGGCCCTGCCTCTCTGTAGTACCGGCCAGTGGAATCTCACAATAACCCACTTTGTTACAAAGTAATGGTCCGGATAAAAACACACCCAAGGCAATCCAGCTACTGAAGGACCTTGTGCAGTTCCTCACAAGGAGCTGTGGTTCAAAAGAACGTAGGAGAATAAGCATAACCATTATTTTTGTGTTTTGGTGCTGGTGGAAGGAAAGATACACTAATGCGTCCACGTGAACGTGTGAGGTCTTCTCTCCATCTGGAACACTTTCCTTCTTCACCCAGCTCTTTCTTGCTCATCCTTCAATCTCAGCTTGGAAACATACTCTCGAGCAAGCCTTTCTATCTGCCACCACCTGGGTTTGCTGACACCTGTCTGTGCTCCCCGGTGCATGTCTTTATTACAGCACCTAAGACAGTGTATCAAAATTGCACGTTTACCGGTGGGTCTCTCCATCTGACTACGGCTTCTTAGGGGTAGAAATGCTATTGTTCTCTCCGTTGTACCCCCAGTGTCTAGAAGAACACACACAATAAAATAGGCATAGAATAAGCATTTTTTCAGACGAATTGATGATTTGTATTTATTCAATACTAATTGCTGAATATAGTCACAGACTACGAATTACTTAAACATTTCTCTTGTTCTGGTTTTCATACCTCCAAACCTGAAACATTACCCAGTATCTCAGTTAATTTCGATAGAGGAATAAATTGTGTAGTCTGGAAGACCCGAAGGGCAATAATCTGCAAGCAGCCCTGGCTCCGTCTCCCACTAGCTCCGTCATCTTTTCTAGATCATTATGCCTCTCTGGTCCTGTTTGTCTCACGTGAAAAAGCTGATTTCCAGCCCAAAGCTTCATGAGTACAAAAAGAAGTCTTCATATTTCAGGCAAAATACCTGCTCCAATGATAAATATAAGCCTCGGTTGTTCTGCTAAGGTGTGGTAAAAGTTTTTATGGTGATATTTTATAGCACTAATAAAAATCCAATAACTTTAACCATATAGCATTTTTCCTCTTTATTCTAAACAATTAATATTAAAGAAAGAAATGGTGGCTTGTGTCCAATGGTGACAACAGCTTGGTGGTCAGATTGGGTGTCAGTGATGCCAGATATTGAAGGATCGACTAACAGAGTCCACACTGCTGTCCAATAAATTAATCATGGACATTTGGGGCTTGTGAAAAGTGGACAAATGATGGTTTAAGGGCGTGAAAACAGCATCAACCACAACCACTTTAAATCTGGATATGAGTCACAACGTAACCACTTCCTACGCTAAACTTTGAGAGTAAGGATAACATCACCTTACCTTAACTGGCTCTCAGATTATATAAGGGTCTAAAAATGTGAGAAGATATTGTACATGGAAATCTTGGTAAGTTGTAAAATGACTATGCAAGTGTTAGTTCTAAGACCAATTCAGAGTGCCATGGAGCCTCCCTTCGAAATAACCTGAGAGTCAGTCAGTCTATAAGTATTTATGAAGCACATAATATGTGTCCAACACAGTTCTTGGCATGGTTCTAAAAGAAGCTTATCCATTATTCTACTTAGAGAAAACAGAAAACAAGCACATAGGAAAATAAACAAACAAATTATTAAAATTGTTTTCAGAACTTCTGAGAGGGCTACTTTAGCAAAGAAGCTCAGGAAAGGTATGTGATTTGAGTTGAGAGCTGTGAAGATCTGAGGAAGAGCATCCCAAGCAGATGCAAAGGCCCTGGGGCAAAAAGGAGCAGATGCAAAGGCCCTAGGGCAAAAAGGAGCAGATGCAAAGGCCCTGGGGCATATTTAAAGAATAGACATAGGCTGTTGAAGGTAGAGAATAGAGAGTGATCCATAAGAGGTGGATATAAGTCAGAGCGAGGCAGGAGCTGAACAGATACGGGTTTTGTGGACAAGGCAAAGAGTTTGGGTTTTATTCTGTGCAGTGGATTCCACTGGAGAATTCTGAAGCAGTACAGTCATACGCTCAGTGGCCCCAAACTACTGCCCTTTAAGCTACTCATTCCCGTAGAGGAAAGAGCTAAGCAGAAAGGCAGTTTCTTGGGCAAATTTAAATCAACCTAGGACACTCACTGTTTTGTTTGCTTTCTTAAACCTGTTAAATATTTTACTCCTCTTGCTTCACTTAATTGAAAATGTCACTTTTAATTTATTTATTATTGGTTTGCTTTACTGAAAATCAAAATAAGATCAGGACTTAGTTGCAATACGTAGTGACTGTCAGTCTGTGATCCTGGAATTCAAAGTGAAGGACCATTAGAATTCTTTCCCTGCTTTGACTTGTTAATTGTTTTTAGAATTCCATTTTGAGACAAATTAGAGATAGGAAGATTAGACAGTGCATTAAGATCTATGAACAGCTGATTTTAATAAAACCTTTTAATACTTTATGCAAAATTAGGTTTACTAATAAAAGCATGCACTGCATGTTGTCACAATATTGCCACACATTTACCCAAAATTATTTACGGGGCCTAACAGTTTTATACTTATTTAGAACTTGATTTTATGGTTTTCACCTAGGCAAAAAACTCATCTGCTTAACTTAAGATTTTTAATAAAGAATGAAACAAAATATTCAAAAATTCAGCAATGGTTATTCTTTCATGGCTATCTGATTAGCCATTAGAGGAGTCCAGATATATTTGTTGTGCTTTCAAATTCCGCGAAACTTAAAGGAAGTGTTATTTTAAAGATCAAATCTAAGTTATCAAGATCAAACCAATTCCTTCTCCTTGTTTAACTGTTAATTATTTCAATTGAAAAGAACAATATTTGAGTCAGATTTAACTCCTCTTCTAAGCCAGTGAAATTTTTAAGAAAGCATTTAAGTAATCTGGAAAGTGCACAGTCATTGTGTTGGTCCTATCCCACGCTCATGCCAACATGCCTATGTACCTGCATACATGCACACACAGAGTAAATCCATATCTTCGTTTTCTAAAATGTAAGGCTCCCAGAAAAGGGGTGGCCACGTATAACTTGTAGGTGCACACTATTCTTCATGCAGAGCCACTGCTTTCTCTTTCTGCAAAGCTTACTCCTGAGCGGCACATCCGGGTCAGCTCCCTGCTGCCTCCCTGCAAGGTGCGAGGGTCACACCTTCACACAGGGAGAGGATGAAGGGAGAGGATGAAATATCTCTGTTTACAGAGATATTTCTAAATCTGCCGGGAAGAGACCTTTATTGTCATATAACGGTTTTTCATTATTCTGGTGTGGTGTGTGGGTGTGTTTAAGAGGTCTCAGTATCAACTCAGACATCTTGGAATGTAGGAAAAGCTCTCTGATTTATTTTACAACACACATAAATTTTGCTGTGAACTTGAGTGACAAACTCCTACACAGAACATGAAAAGCTCCCTCCGACAAGTGTTAGCCTTTTTTTTTAACTGGCTTTGGAGGAACTATAAACAATAGAATAGCTGTTCCATAGCCAGCGACTATCTTGCATTATTTTTATTGAAAGAGTGAACTTCAGATTAGTCATATAACCAACATTTTAAACAAAAATTATAGAGTGTTCCAAATTGCTTAAGCCACATCTCTAATTTAACAGTGAACATATTTAAGTGGAGATGAGCTAAAGGGTTTGGTAGTCATGGCAACATGATGTGAAAATATACCATGTCATTCAAGTCTATTAGAAAAAGTATATTATCATTCCAAAGGTTTTTGTTGCTACCTTAAATAGTGACTGTAGAATAGGAAAGAAAAGAAGAGGATAAGAGAATAGAAGAGCCCAGGAATGTATTTTAAAGTTTTTCATTAGCACAATACTGATTTGAAAATAATGTGATCTAAATCCTAAATAAATTTGACTAAAAACAAAATTGATATTAAAAATAAAGAAACATGAGAAAAAATAGAAAACAACTGTG
>NW_012149063.1:1188645-1196981 GCF_000956105.1 Propithecus coquereli
TTATTTTTCAAAAAGTGAAATCCTTAAAAGACAGGATTGTCATTGTTGAGTTTTGAGTATGTTTTTGGTGCACATTTTCTAGCTCTTACAAAAGTCTTTCTGAATCTAAAACGGTTCAGGGAAGAGTGAGAACATAGTTAGAAACCAACTCAAATATTTTCCTTTGACCCCTTCATTTTCAAATAGTTCTGTGTCTTATTTGATACCTCTGGAGATTGTTTTTTAACAACTTTTTGTTATTTGCAAGAGCTGAACTGTTTTCATTGAATGAAAGCTGGAACTGTGTTTCAAAGAATGTATTACCAATTTATCTTCCTTTAGTTTCATCACTTACAGATGTAGAGTCCACTTTTCAGAAAGTATTTGAACTAAAGTAAGAATTATTTGTTCAATAGCAGCTTTGCTTTGCCGATTTTCATTGTTTTCTTCCTTTTGGAAATTATTTACATGCAGAAGAATGCTTCCTAAGCAGGTGCACCTTTGTTTATATAACATATAATCAGTGTAAAACCTCTGGCTGAATTGTAAGGTGGAAATGAGTCTAATTTCATATTTTTCAAAAATGTGATATAACAAAAAGAATATGAACAAAAATATCAATATTTCAATTCTTTAATATAACAGAAAATACCAGAACACCTGAATATAGATAATTGATTTTTAAATTCACTGATAAATACATCGTAGTGTCTTTTAAAGCAATTACAGCAAAGCTCTCAAAAACTAAAATCCTCACAAATAGTTCTAGATTGTTTTCCTGTTTTATATCTTTTTTCCTCTTGAGAGCTAGTCAGAGCTTACCTTTATTGTTTGCATCAGTTTGACCTATGTTTCAAAATGTATTTCATTTAAACTGGCTTCAAATGGCCCATTTAATCCTTCCCACATAGGATGGGCCTTTTTGTCTAATCACACCAAAACATCCTATCTGCAAGTATTATGTTTACCTACATTGCCCACAACTATTAATAATATTGAAAAGGGACATTTCATTTTACCTGTGTAATCACTTTGTTTTCATCATGAAAACATATTCAAAATGTAATTACAACTTTCCCTGTATTTTTTCACATGCAGTAAAAGTTAATAGCAACAAACGAAAGATCACTACAAAAAAAATCTTTTAGAAAATACATTGTAGCATCACCGTGAATAAGTTGTGAGCACTCAAAATTCATTAGAAGCTCCAGGAGGACAGAGTTTTTGTCCATTCTGTCCTCTGCTATATCACCAGCACTTGAATTTTGCCTAGTGCATAGTAGATGTTCAATACATATTTACTAATAAATGTGTAATATGTGTTTGCTTTTATTTGAGAATGTTTAATTCTTCTGTGGAAGACAAGAAAACGGAATGGATGTGTTATGCATAGATAATGACCAACTTAGTGTCTTAGAAGGCAAAGGCAAAATTCATAAGCTGTGTTAGGTAAAGATAATAAGCAGCTTACGAAACACAGGCAGAACTTATGTATATATATAAGTAAGTTAGTAACCTATGAGACAAGTTAGTCATGCATAAAGTAAGTAGAGTATGTATGTTCTAAGTACCTAATATGCATCATATGCTAAATATGTGTGAGGACATGTGAGGCATGTGTTCAGTATTCAGATATATTGAGTTGGCCACCCCTTAGTGACACACACTTTGGCAAATAAAACCCATTGCTGCTCATCAAACTAATTGGGAACATTTAGCTGCAGCCAGGTATATTTGCGTCTTGTAAAATGTGTGTGTTGGTCTAGGCACCTTCTGTCCGGGGGCCTCTTCCCTCATCCTGGATCCTCATGACCATGCAGTCAACAGGAAGTCAACAGTCAACAGAGAGAGGATATATAACCTTGCATAATCCAAAATTCAGGCAGTACAATCCTGCTCTGCTTGCACTTTTCCTGCCCCATCTCCTGCCACTTTCTTCTCACTATGTGTTTAAATTGATTTAATGAGCCAAGTGATTCAAGCATCTTAATTCGGTCTGTGAGCCTTTCTGTTCCATGGCCTTTGGGGTAATTTGCTTAATCATGTACTCAGAGTCTACCTTGCATCATATCCCACACGGCATAATTTTCGTGATATTAGTATATACGCAAATATGCATTACTTTGTAATAAAAAGAACATGCATACTGATTTTTTAAAAATTTTAGAGCTCAGCACAATTCCCCCTTCTTCTTTCCGATGAGTTGGTTTGAGAACTAAAGTATACTTATTATTAACTTGGTAAAAGCTTTGTAAGTGCCCTGTAGTTTAAATTTGACGTCCTTCTTTGCACTTAAACAGATATTTTCAGTTTAAAGGGCTTGGATATATTTCTGATTAATAATAACTTAAGAATAATAGAACTTTTCAAGAGTTTTAAAATTACCCCAAATCATAAAAATCAGATGCCAAGTGTCATCTACTTGATAACATAACTATAAATAAATGATTCTTAAAAAATTATCTAAATTTTTTTTAATCATTGGGGCTCTGCTGTTTTAACTCAGCGAATTCATCATGGCTTATGGGTAATCCAGAGAAAACTGATGAAATGGGCTCTTCTTTCAAGTTCCCCAGACATGCAATTCAGGCCAATTTCCAAGAAGTTTGATAACCCAAGGAAAGGAAGGAAGAGTGCAAAAACTCAGACTGACAGCACGATAAGTAAAATTATGTCCCTTAAGGAAGCAAGAGCAACATAAGGGGTTGCTGAACTTGAGATTGAATCTTCTGGGGCTCTCAGTGGGAGCACTGAGATGTGGGTGAGCCAAGTGAGAATCCACAACACAGTGGTGCCCAAGGTCCTGGTGCAATACCCTGTGTGGAGTATGGGTAAATGGTTATATAATTTCAGTCATTTCGAGATGCTCTTTTTTTAAGAGCCAGACTTGCAATTGGATACCAACTTGAAAACCAGTGGGAGATAAAAACAAAAAAAAAAGAGAGCTGTTAGTAGTTGCTTACCAGATGCCAATGAGAATGGCAGTCTCTCAAAAGAGCCTAGGAAGCAGGAACCTGACATTTAAAAAGACACGGACTCTTTCACTCTTCCCTTTTTTAAGCCCCTCAGTGGAAGACTCTGAGTGAGTTTGAACAAGCTCGAATAGACAAGGGAATCAGTAGAACTCTGGGCTTCATCCAACCTCATGAAGCGTGGCAAATAAAGAGGAGGACTCTCTCCTGTAAGATGCTCAGTCTACAGACTCTTTTGCAGAAACCATAATTTGGAAGAAAGGAATTCTCATGGTGAGCCTTCGTAAATAGGAAAATGCCCCTTTTACAAACTAAATACACTAATGACAAGTTCAGATATTTTCCTGTGCTAATTGACACTATGGATAATGTCTATGCTTTCTAAATTTGACATGCTGTCTGATCTCTTTACATTTGATACTGTAGGTTGTCCCCTGATTGAAATGATCTCTTCCCTGTTCTTCCATAACACTGCATGATTCTGATCCATCTCCAGCCCTCTCAGATTTGTTTCTTCTACTATGTCAGTTAGCTATTGCTGCATAACCAACCACTTCAAAACATTTTTAAGCTTAAAATAACAATTTTATTATTTCTCGTAATGCTATTGGTTAGCTGATCTAAGCTGGGCAGTTCTTTTCCAGGTGGCATTGGCTGGGGTTCCTTATGCAGCTGTGCTCATTGAGAGCTCAGCTGGGACTGGAACATCCAAGACAGCCTCACTCACATGTTTGGAGAAGCTATGGCGACTGGAGCAGGTTAGGTTGGCCAGGCCTTTCTCGCCAGCAAGGCATCACATAGGGAGGCTCAGGCCTCTAACATGACAAAAGTGAAAGCTGCGTGACCTTCCAAGGTCTAGGTCTGAAAATTCTTCAGTGTTATTTCCGCCTCATTCTATTGGTGAAAGCAGGTCACCAGGTTCAAGGGACAGACAAAATTCAAGGTGAGGGGCCATAAACCCTACCTCTTAACGGGAACAATGGTCAAGAATTTGTAGCCCCCTTTATGTAGCACATCTATCTTCGTCCTCCCAATCAGTAAGTATTTCTGTTGCTGAAGAGTTGGACTTTAACTTTCTAATTGTCTCTTTTTAAATTTCTTTGCTTAGAGAAGTTCATCTGAAAACTCTTCAAGTATCCCCCAGTGCTTTCTATAGTCTGACCATTCTGGATTGCTTTTGTTTCTGGAATAAGCCATGCTCTCTCATTTGAGCTCTGCCCAAAACCTTCTGTACCATATCACTCCTTTCTTCTCAAATTTAGGCCTCAAATTAAGTGTCACTTCTTCTAAAAAATGACCATCCAAGTCACGGTTAAGTTTTACCCTATGGACTCCAAAAGCATTCCATTTTCTCTCTAATTCTTGAATTCAATTCACTTTGAGGTGAAAGTTTCTAATTTGTATATCAGCACTGCCATATCTAGGTTACTGGATAATCACCTACCTTTCATTCCTAATTCCAGGCTATTTCTTTAGTCATCTCCCAAATGATTAATTCTTGGTTATCTTTAATCAATGGTTAATCTTTAAGAAGAGAGTTCTTACCATTACCACTCAGAGTAAGAAACATATATTTGATGATTGAGTGAGTTAATGAATTAATAAATAAATATACAAACTCTTCCTCAAAACCCTTCAATTGCTCTTACTTACTAAATTGTAAATTTATACTCCTCAGACTATCCAAGGAAATCCCTTCGTAACCTGACTTTGCCCTATATCTAAGAATATTTTCTGCTGTTTATCGAATGCATACTTGACTTTAATTTTCTTTCCTAACACAATTATTTGTATTGCTGCTTCTGCCTCTTACAACCTTTGTTGTCCCACTTGATCAATTCTTTCAGTTATAAGTCAGACTGCAAATTTGAAGTTTGAAGTGACAGCAACTTAAACAAGCTGGAAGCTATTTCTTTCTTAAATAATAAGCAAAACATAATGATTTGAGGGCTGATATTGCAACCCCATGAAGGTGGAACCTTACACCCTCCTGCCATTCTCCATATGCAGCTTTTATGTCATGACCTAAGATGGCTGCCCTTGCTCCTACCATTGTGTCCACATTCCAACCAGAGGGAAAGAAGGCAGAGCAAGTGAAGGTTACATACTTTCTCCTGTGTACTTTCTCTCTTAAGAAATTACACACATCCCTTAGGACTGTCATATTCCACTGGCTAGAAGAATGCAGGCATGAGCCACATCTTGCTGCAAGGAAAGATGAGGGGAAATAGCCGTTAGCTGGCATCCACGTGCCCAACTACAATTTGACGATTCTAGTTCTGAAGAAGGAAAGAACGGACATTGGCAAGAGAAAGTTGTCTCTGTCACACTTTTATTTATATATTTATCATATTTATATTACAAAACCTAACTTGTATTCTGCATAGCACAGAGCAACATACAAACCCCAGTTGTGCCTCTTACTAGTGGTGTGACCTTTGGCAAACTGTTTAACAACACTTAGTCTCATTGGCAAAATGTGAAAAATAGTACCTACCTGTCAAAGCAATCAAGAGGAACAATGCATGTAAAAGACCTGGCACTGCATCTGACATGTAGTAGGTGCACAATAAATGATAGTTACTATGATGATGTGTTGTACAACTTCCTTCATTAAGGCTTTGCTGACTGCCTTAGCCCTCAGGGAATTCCTTGTCCTTACATCCCGTTTCACACATTTAGCCACCAGCTCCCTGCCATCAAACAGGTCGGCCCTTATTTCCAACATAGTGTTACTATCTTTCCAATTAAAAACAGAAACCATGTTGTATTTTTGTTCTGTAGACTTTCCCCACTTTGCCAACCTTACATATAATAAAATAATTGGTCAAGTGATATCCTAATTGAGCTTACTGTGGAACAACCTCAAGCTGAGATCAAGAGACAAGAATATTGTCCACATTGCAGGCTTTCCATGTTACACTGAGAAACATGTCAACATCATGATACAAATGGGAACACAAGAGCAGTGTTAGACAGATAGTGTATAGATATTAGCACTTTCGAGAAGACTTGTCCATCTCTTTTATTAAGACATAATCCTTGGCAGCAATCACTTTGATTTACTTAACCTGAGTTTGATACAGTTAGTAAGTATGACCTTTGTTGGAAACTTACTTAATATCTCTGAGCCTCAGTTTTATAATCTACAAAAACAGGTATAGTGATTCCTAACACATTGTTTTATTGTGAGGATTAAATGAGATAATTCACGTAAATTACTTTGCACAGTGCTTTGAACACTGTAAGGGCTTAATAATTTTGAGCAATTATTATTGCCGGTGCTGTTGTTCACGCATTGCTCTCAAGAGAGATATTGCCTTGATTGAGTGATTCACTTGCAGTAGATTTCAAAAAACTAGAGAATTACCCTGGATTCAATCAAATTGAACATATAAATGGAAACGACTATATTATGAAATTAAATGGTTATAACAATTATGTGCCCATTTGTAGAGTTTAAATATGATCATCGAAGTCACTCATGATCAGAGGATTGATGGAGATGAATAAACAAGGAGTGAGTCATCTGGGAAAAGCAAACCATGCCATGAATGTCCATGCAATTTTGAAGGACCAGCCCCTTCCTCCCTAGCACCAAAGCTCCACACCTGGACTGTGATGGTTGTTTACATTCCAGTAGGACAGCTGTGCCGGGCAGTCTGTGCCCCTGTTCAATGAGTTAACCCACTGTCTCTGATTTCCCATTTGAGAAATGTGGTCAGCCTACACTGACAGATTCTTTCAAACAACACAAGAACTTACTATCACAGTGGGTTTCTCAGTGAGTCCTAGTTGATCTGCCTGTCTTGATAACAAAGCCTCTATTTGCTATTAAAGTTAAGACTTAATTTCTACCCTCAAGGAACCTACAGATAGTGAGAGAGTTAGCTAGGAAATCAAGTATTATGATACAATGACCTAAGTGTTATCATGGAGGTAGGTTCTGATTGTTCGAAAGGGAAGAAAAAAAAAAATAAAATGAGAGACAGAGAGAAAGTGTCAGAGATGAGATGCCCACATTTTTCCCAGTAGAGGATAGCTCAAGAAGCAGGTAAGTGAAAGCATTGATTAGGCTGATCCTTGAAAACAAACAAACAGAAGCAGAAGTTAGCTAGGCGGTCATTAGGAAGGCACACGATTTTACCACTTGAATTGATATTTTTACTCATCAAAACATTTGCTTCAGTAACACTTAAGTTATGCAATTTCAATTTTGCTTTATCTTCTAGGGAAAAGCTTCTAAAATTTTAAATCATGTAGCATTGAAAATGTATTTATTTTCTGAGTATTATCGTGATTGCACTTCATAACTGCAAATTTTAAAAAGACCGTGTTTATTTATGCCTGTTTTATGGTTCCTTGGCTGGTCTTAGAAAGCTTGACAGTTCCATAGGGAATTAGTTACATCATTTAACCATGTGGTTTTTGTGTATTAGTAGTTCTCTG
Organism: Propithecus coquereli; assembly: GCF_000956105.1. Classification (NCBI taxonomy): domain Eukaryota; kingdom Metazoa; phylum Chordata; class Mammalia; order Primates; family Indriidae; genus Propithecus; species Propithecus coquereli. The sequence continues at coordinate 1,196,046 of NW_012149063.1, forward strand.
AAAAGAAAGAAAATATTCTGAAACATCTTGGTCATTGTGGATATTTTGTTTATAAGCAACTCAAAGTTTTGTGGTTTGGATTTTCTTTATGGCTCATTAAGCCATACCTTCAGGTTCAAAAATGCCCCAAGAAATAAATTTAGTGAGAAAAAAATAGAAAATGATTTTTAAAGCACTTGCATTAAGGTCATCTGCTTCCTACTTGCAATCCATTATTAGTGCGTTAATGGATTTAGATAGAAAAAGATACAAAAAAAAATGAGTATTAGTCATTATCTCCCTCAAAGTCCCTCAATTTACAAATTATCACAGCAATTCAAAGTTAAGAGATCTACCCCATCCAGGCAGAGGCAGGAACTGAGCCGGAGAGGTTACCCGATTACACATCTACTGGGCTTTTCTTCACAACAAATTGTCATTCTTGATGAAAAAGCAAAAAAAGTAAGATAGACTCATTGGCTTTTATTTTAGAGCTTCTGAAAGTTACATGAAGCACAGAACTTTGACAAGTTTATTCAAGGGCAAACCATTCCAAGAAAATCTTGTTGAAATAGAAATGTTAGAGAATGATTATGTGCAATAAAATAACAAACTAACAAAATATTGCTATTCAATAAATCTCTGGCCTTTGAAGGTTTAACTTTTGCATTTTTGACCCTGACGGCTCATGACATGCTCTGAGACAGGAATTTTGGACTTTTCAGAACAGCTGTATTTTTCTTTGCTTATCACTGAATATACAATAAATTTTCAGAGGATATCGTTTGTGGAATTTCCATCCCCAAAGGGAATCCATCTTTAGTGTTCAGAATAAAAATGAAGAAAGTAAAGATATCCCCTAAAACGATTTTTCTTAGCTTTAAAATAATTTTTTAAATATTTTACTCATCAGATTTTATGATTACTGTTATTTCTGAAATCTCTTTTATCATTAAA
>NW_012149063.1:1197570-1198945 GCF_000956105.1 Propithecus coquereli
TTAATAGTTATTGCTATGTAATATCTTATTAAGTAAAACATTAGTATAGCAATCAAAATGGGAAAGGTTAGCTTTTCTTGATCAGGTAGGGATTTTTTGTTATTATTTTCCTAGTTTATCACCACTATAGAAATAATCTAAAAAAAATCTCTTCTTCATTCAAACAGAAAAGTATAGCCACCCATGGAAGATAAAATCTTTTGAAACATCAACATTGGGAACTGATCTGCCTAGAAAAAAAATGTACATTTTCTGAGATTTAAGGTCTAATTCTCAATGGATTCATTTCTAAAATATATTAGCATGATAAAAAAATTATTTAAAAAGATTCAAAGGGAATAAATTAATGAAAGACTTGCTTACTGTCATGACTTACATGGTTCCAAAAGCATGTTGGCTTCTCGGTAGAGTCAAAAAGGAAAGAGGAATAAGCTGAAAATAATGGTGCAGTGGAAGCAGAGGTGACGTTGGAGACCAACCGGGTCATGGAACTACCTCGGGGAACAGTGATCCACAGGCTATATCAGGAACCAAGCCTGGGTCCAGTTGGCACTGATCTTTCAGGGGTTCACCTAGGGATAGGAGTGGGATGGAGAGTGGTCCAGTAGAAGATATCTCCAAGAAAGTATGACATTTGTAGTCACAAAGGTCATAGGACCATGATTTGGTATATTGTCCTTTCTCAGAACCAAGATCCCAAAGACTGCCTTCATAATAATAATAATAATTTCTTGAACGTTTACCATGTATCATGGATCGTGTCTAGCACTCTATGAATTTAATATTCACAACTACCTTAGGGGACAAGCACTATTATTGTCTTTATTCTACAAATGACAAAAAAAAAATCCAAACTAACAGAAAAGACAGGGAACCACCTCACCCACCTTGGCAAGGCCCCACTAATGCCATGAGTTCTACCAGGACTAAGGCTGCATGGAAGTTCAGAAGTGTCTGGAAGCTGGAGCACCAATTCCTGCCCCTCATTTGTGGGAAGAGAAAGGGTGTGACCACCAGAGATGCTAGCGGGGAGGCAGGTCATCAGGAATAGCCTTGGTGCTTGGCGGGTTGACTAACTGAGGATTTCCTTTCAGTGCAGCCGCCTGTGGGCAAAGAGACCACAGGCACCAATGCTCATGGCAGCCAATGCCGTCAACATTTTTCTTTAAGGAAATGGTCCACTTCCTATAAAGATACCTATGGTGGTCATAAAGTTTCCTTTCTAAGTGCATCAGCAGAGTAATGAATGCTGTGTTTCATAACACTAAAAATAAGTTATGTCTTGAGCCTGATTTTTTTTATCCCTAAGGGTTGTTAAATTGAAAAAAGTGTTAAGATCTTATGATTTCTTTATGCTCCTTTGTTTTTACTGAAG
>NW_012149063.1:1198995-1205603 GCF_000956105.1 Propithecus coquereli
TGTCTAGCACTCTATGAATTTAATATTCACAACTACCTTAGGGGACAAGCACTATTATTGTCTTTATTCTACAGATGACAAAAAAAAACCCAAACTAACAAAAAAGACAGGGAACCACCTCACCCACCTTGGCAAGGCCCCACTAATGCCATGAGTTCTACCAGGACTAAGGCTACATGGAAATCCAGAAGTGTCTGGAAGCTGGAGCACCAATTCCTGCCCCTCATTTGTGGGAAGAGAAAGGGTGCGACCACCAGAGATGCTAGCGGGGAGGCAGGTCATCAGGAATAGCCTTGGTGCTTGGCGGGTTGACTAACTGAGGATTTCCTTTCAGCTCAGCCGCCTGTGGGCAAAGAGACCACAGGCACCAATGCTCATGGCAGCCAACACCATCAACATTTTTCTTTAAGGAAATGGTCCACTTCCTATAAAGATACCTATGGTGGTCATGAAGTTTCCTTTCTAAGTGCATCAGCAGAGTAATGAATGCTGTGTTTCATAACAATAAAAATAAGTTATGTCTTGAGCCTGATTTTTTTTTTCCCTAAGGGTTGTTAAATTGAAAAAAGTGTTAAGATCTTATGATTTCTTTATGCTCCTTTGTTTTTACTGAAGAAGATGTCCTTGATCAAAAATTAATTAGTTATAATATAAATCTGTGGTTTGGGATAATTGCAAATAAAATGCAGTATGCAAGGCTATCTCTTTCTTTGACTAAAATTCAGATAAGCTTTCAAATTTGGCAGAACGTTTCCCGGCCAGGCATTTTTGAGGACAGATGCTATTTGGCAGGCATCAACACGCTACATGAAGCCCCTTTCGAGTCCTTTATGAGAGCTTTGGTGCGTAACTACTGCATTGCATTTGGACCTGTTAACACCTGTGATAATTTCTCATCCATTTCAAATTATGCCCACTAAAATTTTGGCATATCAGCCACCAGCCTGGGTTATGATCGAGTTTTAAAGGAGTTGAGACTTTTTGGAATCCTTTGCACAACAAATATTATATATTCATAACAGTAGGACCTGCAATTCTTTTAACTAAACTTCATCAGAACAGTGGCTTAAAAATACCTGTCTGTGATGCAGTCTTCCCTCTACTAGAAGACCTACCTTAGCAGCTCCCTAAGGAATTCTTACTCCACTTAGTACCCTAACATGCCAAAAGCCCAAAATCTTCCTTGGTCACTCAGCAGCCACTCTGCAGAAAGCAACCAGAGCAGAAAAGAAAGGATCTCATATAGTCAAGCCAGAGTCAGATTCATTCCTGTACCCGCCAAATAGTGTATATTATCCCTGCATTACATTATTTTACTGAGAAATGTTCTACTCAGTGAAGCAATATTCTTCCATCTTCAATTTCTGGGGCAGTGTGATTAAAATAATGTGCATATATGTTGAAGGATGGAGGATGGTATTACACAATACAGATGAAATAGTCATTGGTTTGTTTTACATTCCATGCATTTTTAATAAGCAAATTCCCATTTACAGGAATTAAATGTTCCAGATATTGATTTCAGAGGAGTAATATATACTATGAAAATAAAATTCAGTAGCATTATGTGATGATGTGTAATTCAATATAGCTAGAACCCTGGAAAGTGAATAATAAAACTATTCTGTTGAAATATTTCAGAAAAGCAAATTCATTCCCTAAAGTGCATTGTAATAAAATTGAAACAATGTTGCATGATTTATAGTCCTCTAATTCAGACTTTTAAAGTGATTTTCGTGTCAAAAACAAGGGATTCTTTCTCCTTTTATCACCGATTCTATACATAGTCTATAATGACATAAAAGCTACAAAAGAAACATTACAAAGTCAGTGCGCTCCCAAGTTTGTTCCAGTTTAAACTTCAGCTTTAAGCATCATGTGGCTGTGAAATATTTATATAAATTATGTAAGTGCATCTAGTTTAGATTCCACTCATAGGTTTTTTCACAAAATAAAATACTGTACTGATCCTCTCAATTTCTAGAGAGTAAATTCTCCCCTGGTGGGTTTATACCAACCCCTCAGAGCATGAGGGGGACAATTGTTTAAGTTCATTGGGTGCCCCTGCCATACAGATGCTTTCACATGCCCTCTCATTTCATTCTCACAGGACCTAAAGAGGTAGGTGTCACTTTTATGCCCACTTTACAGGAGGTAATAATGAAGTTTTAGTGACTTGCTAAATACATGGGAATGGAGGCAGCCAGGCTTCAAACTCAGAAATCAAAGGGGCTGTTCTGACCGCTGGACTAAGTGGTCAGAGTAAGGGGGACTGACTTCCACTAATAGTGATGAATTTGATTTATGACACCCTGACCCACACTGCAGTGACCCAGGAAAAACCTGCTCCTGGGAAACTTAACGTTTTGTATTTTTTTCTCTTTGACAGTTGGTACTGAAGGATCAAAATTATTTTAAGGTAAAAACAAGAATGTTTGAGCATTGCAAAAAGAAACTTTTGTTGTTAGAATAGATGACATCTGCTGCCTGGCTACAAGTCATTTTAAGATGACACAAAATGATGCTATAGAGACCACAGAGCTTCCGTAAGAAAGCAGAAACTCTTGGTCACTTTTTCTCTTAGTGACTTCCCTTTATGGGAAGTTGTGCTAAATCTGGAATGCTGAGAAATGGTTGCAAGGGCAGATTGTTTTAGAGTAAGAGATATTTAAAAATCACCGGCTAAGGAAAAACTCAATTGAAACTAGAACAATACAAAATAAAATCTCCTACTGACCCCTCAAAAGCACCCATATGTCTTTCTCTCCTCCTCTGAAAAGGAAACTTAGAATTAGAAACCAGTAAGTTATGGAAATATGAAGGTTCTTTCTGTCTTGTCAACTATGACAGCCTGTCAAAATATTTGAAGTATAATGATGCTGTTTTTATTTTTAAGCACTTTTTGTTATAAAAATAATGCTTGCTTACTGAATAATATTCAAAGAATGTGATAATATGTAAGAAGAAAGTGGAAATGAGACACCATCACCACTCCCTAGAGGTGATCTAGCATTCCTAATCCTTATAAGCAGGTAGAAGCATGAATATTTGTTTATATAACTAGTATCACACTATACACACACACATAGACACATTATTCTCTAACCTACTTTTAAAAATATATCACGATGCATCATTTATGTTAAAGATTTGGCTTCTAAATATTTTGAAAGGTTTAGACAGAGCTGGAATTACTTTACACAGATGCTTCCCATGTGAAGTCCAAGTGGATAGTTCCAGAGGACTATCCAGAGGATTGTCGTTTAATTCGTTAATTTTTAAGTAGATGAACATGAAAGGCTTTAAGTAAAAAAGAAAAGGTAAAAAAGTGATGCACTAAGACTAATTCTTCCATCACATTCCTTTGAATACCAAATAAGTTATTACAGATCACAATTAGTAATGTAATTTCCAGATAACTAAAGTAGCTGATTTATTTGCTATAAATAATGTGACTAGAAAGTTTCCCCAAGATGGAAGTTAAAAAGAGAGAAGTCAAAGCATCTTTCCAGGGATAGAAAATGTTTTCAAAAAGGATTGATTCTTTTATCACTACCAGAAAATAAAGAGGGAAAGAGAAACAGAGAAACGGTGAGAGAGAGGGGAGAGGGGATGGAGAGAGTCTGGGATAAGTGTGAGAAACTGAGTTATTGGTCCTTAGTCCTCCGGATGTAGGAGTGTTCTACAGCGTCCATGCCTCATAGTGAGAAAGGTGTGCTTTCCACCCTTTGTCTCTTGGCTTGTCTATGTGACTTGCTTGAGCAAGTCTATGTGACTATGTGGACACATCCTAAGATACAGAGACAGGCAGACTTGAACAACCTGGAGCCTGGAGCCAAACCCAGCTGTATTCAGCCTAGACAGGCTGAACCCAGTCAACCTATACTTGTTTGGGTTGTGCGCCACTGAGTTTTGGGTGATTTGTTATGCAGCATTGTTGTTGCAATAGGTGACTTATGGTAGTTATAAATGACCCAAAAGAAAAAGTTGTCTCAGCTTTAATCCCTGAAGAACTCATCTTTTGTGGTTTGTTATTTACCATAATGAAAAATTGGGAGAAAGGCAACACAGGCCTGAGGCAGACTTTGCCAATGTCAAGGCAAGACTTGGGGAGCCTTATAAGAAGATTCAGGATGCTTTTTCTAGTAAAAGTGGCCATGAAGCCCATGACAACAAGATAATTGGCATAGGTCTTTGGTGAATGAGGCTAGCCTCATAAAATAAAACTATTCAGAGTGTAAAGCCACAGTCCAGTTAAACTCTTCATGCCTTTCATTCAATAATGCAGCTAGGGCTGTGACTATATATAAAAGCCTCCCATGCTCCCAGATCTTACTGGGGCTCTGATTGCTTCAAACCTTCTTCCTCAGTTTTCAGAAACGGAGGACATGGAAGTCACACTAGGATTTCAACACGTTAAGTCACACTCTGCAATATGTTAGCTACTAACCACATGTAGCTATTGTCTTTCAATCAAATGAAATTAAATATTCATTTTCTGAATCACACTAGCCACATTTCAAATGCTTATAGCCACATATGGCTAGTGGACACCATATTGGAGAGCACAAATATAGAACACCTTCATCATCACAGAAATCTCTATAGCATTGAGTAGAGGCAAGAAGACTCATCCATTAGTCATCATCTCCTAAAACCAGAAGGCTGAAACCATCTGGAGTTGGGACTTGTGAACCCTTTCTGAGAGGGAAAAAAATGCTGAAAAGAAGACTCAATTATCAACTATGAGATCTCCATACAGAAGTTACTTTAACTGATATAAAAAGGCAGGATACAAAAAGTTTAACTTTTGTCATTTTACCTATTTTATCTACCATTCCATCAAGCTTCATCTTCCAGCTAGGAAAGACAAATGTAAAGATATTGTGGCAAAGAAGGCAGAGGAGACTCTAATCCTTGCTAAACAGCTAAGATTATGTCAGATCATGTATCTTGAATAATTAAAATTTCCAAAGGTTTTCTAAACCTTAATTCTCTTATTGTAAATCTGAGCCTACTATATATACTTCAGAGTTCGATTAGATCTAGACTTGCTAGACTCCATTTCCTGTGGCTTCCCATAAATAATTTTGGGAAACAGTGCACAAGTAGCTGAGATTTTACATAAGTGAGTGTTGTAGATTGTATCTTCCAAAGATGGCCCCATTAATATCTCCCATGTCACATGCTTTACTAGAAACTCACCATTCCCTATCAAAAGGTGACTCTACATCCACTCCCCTTGAATCAGAATAGGCCAAGACAGTAGGAGTAGAAGTATATTATTAATACTTTCCAAGCTAGGTCATAAGAATGTCATGCACTTCAGCCTTATTCCTCTCCCTTGTTCTCTTGGGGTGCTTGATCTTGCAATCAGTTGCATCATGTTGTGAGGAAGCCCAAACAGCCTGTGAGGAGACACATGTGGAAAGGGAATGAGCCCATAGTCCCAGCCGAGCTCCCAGCCAACCTCCCAGCTAGTAGCTAGTACAGATTTTTCAGACAGGGTAGTGAGCCATCCTGAAAATAGACTCTCCATGCCCCAAGAGAAGCACCTAAGCTGATAGTGTGTAGCAGTGAGACAAACTGCCCTGTTGAGACCTGTTAAACTGCAGGTTCATAAGCAAAATAAATAATTATTGTTGTTTAGGTCACTAAATTTGGGGGTGGTTTATTATGTTGCAATAGATAACTGATAACAGGTATACTTTTGCTGCCATAACAGACTCATTCTGTAGGGTGGGAGTCCAGCATGGGTCTCACTGGGCTAAAATCAACATGTTGGCAGGGCTGAGCTCCTTTCTGGAGGCTCTGCAGGAGAATCCGTTTCCTTGGTTTTTTCCAGCTCCTAGAGGCATCCCACATTCCTTGGCTTGTGTTCTCCTTTCTCCGTCTGGAAAATCAAAAATAGTGTGGAGTTCTTCTCTCAAAGTGTCACTCTAGACCTTGCTTCTGCCTCCCTCTTGCACTTTTAAGGATCCTTTTGATTACAATGGGCCCACCTAGATAGTCCAGATAATCCCCCTTTAAGGCTAGCTGATTAGCAACCCTAATTCTAGCTGCAACCTTAAACCCCCTTTGCCATGTAACCTAACATATCCACAGATTCCAGAGATTAGGATGTGAGCATCTTTGGAAAGCCATTATTCTGCTACCCCAACAAGCAAACACAAGAACCAATGACATCTGCATCATAGCTGTAAAATAGCAGTTGCATTGGTTAATTCAAGGCACCCTCTCCATTGAGATTTTAATAAAATTGGCTCAAAAATCATAGTATACTGTGGGTTTCACATAATCTCCAATCATTTCAGGAATTCTGGTGGGGGAGAGGACAGCTTACATTGTTCCTAGTCATCTCTATTTTTACATTCCCATGCCTGCTAAATTTGTTAAATTTATGAATTTTCTCACCATCCCACACTGAGCATCTCTGTTCTGTACTATATCTCACTTACATACAATATCCCTCCTTTCCTTGATTGCCACAAAATAGCAAATAAAATCAAACCGAATATAATAAAAAATAAAGCCCACAGACAGATTTTTACTAAAAGTGTGAGGAGATAGAAGGGGTACACATAACAAGAGCTACTTAAAGTTACACA
>NW_012149063.1:1205653-1207124 GCF_000956105.1 Propithecus coquereli
TGTACTATATCTCACTTACATACAATATCCCTCCTTTCCTTGGTTGCCACAAAATAGCAAATAAAATCAAACCAAATATAATAAAAAATAAAGCCCACAGACAGATTTTTACTAAAAGTGTGAGGAGATAGAAGGGGTACACATAACAAGAGCTACTTAAAGTTACACATTAGACACTCCGGTTGGATGCCAGTTCTGCTAACTCAGGTCAGCCTCCCCGCATGGCTCAGCAATCTCTTCTGGAGCAAAACAAAAGAAAATGAAATCATCCTGTTTCTTTATGCAGAACAAAGCAGCTCCTCCCAGCCCCTCACCCCAAGCTCAGCTCCAGCCCTCCCTCCCATTATATACACCAAGTTCACTGATGTGCTCATATCTCATTTCTCCTTCCTTTAACCAATGTCAGCAAGAAGGAGGAAAGAGAGAGAGAGAGAGAGAGAGAGATTTATTTCTAGACTAATATAAATAATGCCACCACCTACTTCTAACCCCCTAAGAAGGCAGAAAACGTTCCTGTCTATGTTTCTTTAAAATAAATTTTCCCCTCCATTCAGTTATATGAACATAAAGAAACTATTTATGTAACTTTGAGATTTGGGGAATCCTGTGAATTCAGAGGTCTGGGACCTTAGGATAAATATTTTGCTGGTTTTTTTTTTTTCTTCTGCCCATCTCATGCCCTGCTGTGACCAAGAGACCAAAAAGCAGACAAAGCAAGCAGATTGAGGAGGCTGCTGATCAACAGGACAAGGTACCCGGTGGTGTGTGCTTGAGAAACAAAAGGAGATGTTCTTGCCAGGAGCTAGCCTAGGCCCAGAGCAGCATGGTGCCAGAGGGAGGAAGGATAACAAACCCAGATGTAATCCAGAGTCTGCAGGAGTGCTTCAGCGTTTCCAAGGAAAATTAAAAACTAATAACCAGATAATACATTCTGAGCTCTGTGCCCTGTGGACTTCTGCTGAATTTTGGATGAGGTGAGAAAGAGAGAGAAGGAAGATGACTAGGGAAAGAAACAAACCTTTCATAAAAGCCGCAGGTGTGGCATAAACTCCTATTCTAACTGGTGCCCCAGGGCTCAAGAAGTCATTGGGTTTTTGAGTATGCTAACTTGTGTTAATATTTGTTTGGGAAGATGCACTAAGCTTCAAGAGAAAATGTTATTGGAGCAGAGTTATGAATAATGAGAGAAATTTAGAAAGGCTACAGCCTCAAATAGCACAAAAAGCACAGTAATGGGTGCACATGAGGATGCTGCGTGAACAGCTGGGGCCACACATTGTGTTGTGACAAGTGATTTTCACATATCGATTTATTCAGTCCTCACCATGAGAAGTGGTAGTGTCTCTCTCATTTCCAAGGACATAAGCCTGGCTAAGGAGTCCAGCAGAACCGGGCTGAGATCCTAGCTCTGTAACTTGCTAAGTTTCATTCATTTGTGAAATGAGATAAATATACCTACAATTTCTTCTTC
>NW_012149063.1:1207729-1213897 GCF_000956105.1 Propithecus coquereli
TGTGCTCCAAAGCTACCCTAGGGTTCTGAAACAGCCAGGAACTTTCTATTAGGAGCTTCCCCTGTCTGCTATTTAAAACTGGCTCTCAAAGTGTTGTCTGGGGGTCCTCCTCAGTGGACAACAGACCGACCCCTGAGGGCATTAATGTCTAAAATGAAATGCACATTCCTAATGCAATCCAGATATGACTTCATTGGAATTTCATCAAGTGCAGATCCCTGTTTTCCATTCATTTCAGAAAGTTAGAGTGTTTTCGCTGAGTTTTTAAGTCTATTTAACATGATCATCCTTGATTCTTCTTTTTCTTTTACTCCTCACCCTGTCAAATCAAAAGGCAAGCCCCACCGAATCTGCCTTTAAAACATTCCACCCTGGTCCGAGGAGATGCCATCTTCTCGCCTGGGCTAAGTTAATAGCCTCATAGCTGGTCTCGCTTTTATCTTGTCTTCCTAATGGCAGTGATCTTCCAAGTGTAGATCAGGGCAGTGGCCCTGCATAAATCCCTCTAGGGTTTTCCACTGCATTTAGAATACTATCCAAATGCCTCACACTGCCTACAAGGCCTGCTTGATCTGGCCCCATCTCCCTCATCGGACTCATGTCTTACCCATCTTCCACTCCGGCTTATGCTCCAGCCACACTTGCATTTATTCTCTTCCTTAATCACCTCCAGTTCCCGCCTTAGGGCCCTAGCACTGTGCTGCTTTTGCTTGGAATGCTCTTCCCCCAAAGCTCCCCATATCTAATTACTTCTTGTCAATCACATCTCCACTTACCTGTCAGTTCCTCAAGGATGACTTCCCTGACCACCCAGTCTAAATAAGACCTCTAGCACACTCATCACACCACTCTGTTTTATTTGTATTGTAGCATCTAATATCTTCATGTTTTATTTATCTGTTTGGTTTATTATTGTAACCCAGCACCTGCATCAATGTCTGACAATAGCAGACGTTCAATAAATGTTTGCGGAATGAATGAATGAATGACAGCACAAGTAGAAAAGGCAGTACATGCAGGTCCTCTGAGTCACTGAAGAGGCTCAAAGACTGACAAGGGTGTATGAGAAAGAGATTTGAAGCACTAAATGTTATTCTGGTTTAAGGGCTAAAATAAAATTACTCAGTATCTTTTCTTGAGTCTGAACTTGCTAATGCAATTTCCAAGAGGTAGGAAATTTCATCACCACCAGTTCTGTATAAGTAGCCTAAATCCTGTAAATAAAAATAATAATTTTAAAAACTTAACCATTTCCTTGGAAATAAAATGTAAAGCTCATTAGCTGTAGTGTGGAGAATTTTTCCCCAATGTTCAGTTTATTTTTGTGTTTTTGGCTTTCATCCCTTACTTCTTTTAAGCCTTTCAGAGGTGTTCCTTTCTAAATGGCTATGACTTTCACTTTTGGATTGATTCCCAAATTTTAATCCAAACTTTTTTTTAATAATGGAGCAATGGGAAACAGACAGTGATCAAGAAAACAGGATCCCCAAGCCTCGATTTGCCTCTTCGGTTTAACCAACTACTGTATTTGTATTTTTAAGCCTCTAAATGTGCTGCAGAATGAAATAACCATGATACCGACATTTTTCAAAGTACAAACCAACCCATGTGATTAGCACTGGATGAAGAAGTTAGAATAAAAATAATGTGGAATCCGATGAGTCCAACTGCAGCCTGCCAGCAGCCTCGGGGAAAGCAAAACCCAGTATTTCCTCTGAGAAACAGCCTGATTCTCAGCTTGGCCCGTGCTTGAAACTTTTGGAATAAAGCTGTTTTATTCTTAAGTTTAGTGGGTTTTGGTTTTGCTGTTTATTTATTTTTGCTTGTTTTTAAATTTGAAGGTGCCTTGCCTACTAACCATGTTGGACTAAATTTCTAGCAAATCGGATTACTCTGTACTTACTCAGGAGAACTTGGACTTGAAACAAGGTGCTTTTTCTTTTGTTCTTCTTCCAGATCCTACTGTGGATTCTGTTGCACTTGCATTTCTTTGAACCATGAGGAGTGCCTGGGCCAGGGAGAAGGGGAGCGGGTATCTCCATTTCAAACTCTAGGAAATAGTGTTGCTTTCTGTTGGAAGTGACCCCATCTCTAATAGCAGAGATTCAGGAAAATAATGTGCTCAAAGTTAAATTTGTTTAAATAGCTGCAGTGATTAGTTCCTCTGCTGTCAATAGAAAAAAAATACCATATTAAAGGGTGAAATCGGTGAACATTTTGAATAGAGAATGTCTGTATGAGAATATGAGACAATAATTAGTCACTTGGAGAAAGAGGCCCCATGAATGTTGCAGGTGCGCTCATGGCAATTATCCCTTCTGAGCAGAATAGACAAACGAGTATATGCATCTCAAAATTTTAATCACAATGCTTACTGCTGATCAAACACAGGATCCATTTACAAAATCTTATGCCCATTTCCAAAATCTAAGACCAAATTACTGCACAGCCTCTTAACTTACTACAAGTTCACTGGTAACTATAATGCAAGAACGTATATAAATTTCAAAAATAAAATGTAAATAAGGCATTATGAAAGTTTCCCTGGAAGGAAGGGGCATTTGAATGGAGAGATAAAAAATGAATTCCAATTGTTGTAATTAATTATTATCATGAAAGGACATAAAAATATTATAAAATTTTCAGAAAATACATGGGAAAACATATAATTCCACCATCCTAACAAATCTATTGTCTGTGTTTTGTATGTCTTTCAAGCATATTTGCACATGCTCACGTTTTGTATAGTAATAGGCTTACTGTTACATATACTTTTTTGAACTTTTCACCTTACTTATTAAAAGTATTTTCCTTTGTTGCCCCACCTGTCTCCATAATTTCCATTTTTTGGATGCAACATAATATTCTATCATGTACTTCTACCATAATTTAGTTAATATTTCCATTACTGTTTGACATTTAAGTCTTTTTTAATATCAAAAATTATATTAGAAATTGATATCTTTACAGATAAGGGTTTTTTTCCTCCTCCTTTGGTTTCTTTTCTTAGGATAAATTTACAAATATGGGATTATCAGATCTATGCATCTGAACATTTTTACAACTCTTGGTATATTATGCCAACTTATTTTTGCAAAGGCTAGATAATTAATTCTTCCTCCAGCCATATATGAGGGTTCCGGATTCACCTCAATCTTACCAGCAAAGAGATATCTATCCATCTGTCTCTCTGAAATTTAATAGGTTAAAAAATGCTGTTTTCTTCATGCTTTCATTTTTACTTCTTTAGTTATTAGTGAGATCATTTTAACACTTCAGAGAATAATTATGTTTCTTCCTTTTTCTATGGTCTGTTACAGTTTTTTAAATGAGTTTGGATAGCTGCGGGGAGGTTTTTTCAATGGGGAACCCAGGTTGGTGAAGACCCAGGTGGGATGTGCAGAGTAGGTTGATTTGTTTGGATTATAGAGTACACAAGAAGGGAGAGCAAAAAACAAACACAGGAATCAAACTGTGACCAAATCACAAAAGGTCAGGAAGGAAAAGCAACTTTCTCAACAAGTCTAAAGGTTCTTTTCTTGCAAGAGTTGTGTAAGATGTGGATGAATAGTCCTTAAATAGGATTTATCCAAGTTGATTCATAAAGAAAAAGGAAGTAATAAGTCCCATGTCTTCTCTTCCTTATGACTCATGAAACAATTAAATATGTTCTTTGTTCTCCAGGACAAAGGTGTTATAAAAATATGTTGGTATCTTTCCACATATGTGGAATGTTTTCTTAATAAATACTGTTTTAGAATGGCAATATTTGTTTTTGCAATCATGAGATTTAAGTGTAGGATAGCGTAGCGGGGAAGAGTAATATCTTTCCTCACCTATTGCTAGGTTCATGGCTGAGACCCCTGTAACAAAAGACAGATTAACAAGATAAAAACCCATTTGATAGATTTACAAATTTATTGCATACACATTTATTAGTGTAAGTTTTATGTCAGATGAAAGCCCTCGGAAATGAAGATCCCCCAAAACAGAATAACTGTGTGTTTTTATGGACAGTCGGGCAGAGGTCTGATGAGAGGACAAAAGGGTGTGACCTGATGATGCTAAACTGGGAGGAACTTAGCGTGGCCTGTCTGTTCAGATTCTTCTTTGCGTCCCTGTGTAAGATCCCTTCCTGCTTGGTATAGGGTAAGGTACTTGTCACATGAGGGCCTTTAAGGGAAAAAGGAGGGAGAAAGTCAGAAAGTGACCTTCCCAGGTTTTACGGCCTGCTTCGGGGAAAACAGCAGGAGATCAGGGAGACCTTCCTGTTTCTGCTGTTTTCCCAAGCACCAAGGTACCATATTTGAGAGTAGCATGTCCAGACCCCACAAACAGGTGGCAAGAATTCTAATTTGCAATTTAACAATGTATACTAAATTAGGAAAGACGTTTGATTAATGCAACATCATCCCAGTAATAGATTTATCATAAATATATGATACGATCTAAAAAATAGCATTAGTTATTATAGCAATCAAGGTCAAGTAAAATAGTGTCATATTCAGTTTGACTACCAAAGTACATTACCACTCCTATTCAAAGAGAATTTGAAATTATCCCAAGCTCCATGACAATAATTTACTTTGACTTTACTCAGTTTCTATGTTTTTGTGTCAGATGTGTGTTCATGTGTGTGCGTGTTGGTTTTAGACATATTTTTAATAAGTTTTGCCACTTTAGTTCTGAATTTTATTAAATGATATAAAGTTTGATATACAGGCAGACTTAGTGAATGTGTTCTTGATGTGCTGTAACAGTAATAATAAATACTAAATGATTGCAAATACTTTTTTGCACTAAAGTTTGCATAAGATAATTTAAGATAAGCTTACCAAATCTACAGAAAACAGGAGTATGTGTCTGTGATTACCAACTGTTATAGCAGAATGCTACAGTCCCAGCCTCATACCCACAGAGGATAAATTTGTTGATCACCAACAACTGCTTTGTTTGAGAGGTTTGGGTCTTTGTTTGTTTATCAGAGTAGTAGGTGACAAAGACAATAGATAAGAAAGTATAAGAAATCTGGCCTGGTGACAGTCCCCTGGGTGAATGGGGAAAAGCAGTAACTGCACTTCAGCAGAGTTGTACTTGTGCTTTTTTTTGCCCAATGATACATCAAAACAACTGCATTATTGAAATTCATGCATAAAAACAGCAATATTATTCCTTGTCTGAGATTCTAGCACTCAATAATGTGGCTTTTTTCATATCATATATTATGTTTAAAATGTGATTTTTTTTTTTGATATGCAGTGGGCTTTCTTGAGGTAATGCAACTCCGGAGATATAGCAGCATAGACCATTTTTATGAAAATTGTATTTGTTTTATCTCAACAGTTTCTATTCAGGAATTGGCTTTTGCATGGTAAAATTGGTTTGGTTTTTGTTTGTTTACTTCTGTGGTTTGATATTGGCAATTTATTTAGTCACTTCTTTGGTCTTTGCTGGTAGAGGGTATATTATGGAGATACCAGCTAAAACATCTGCGTAGAAGTTAAAACATTCAATTATCTGAACACTTTACCTATAGCATGCCAAACATCTGGACATTGGAAATTGTTCTCAATTTTTCAAATGATTATAAATTGTGCTAAATTCAGTCATTGTCAATAAACACTGCTTGAATTAAAATAACAGGATCATAAACTTGCAAGATGCATGAAGTGGATCTCAATTGGGGAGTTCAACACAAAAGAAGGTTGTTAAACCGCTGCATAGTCACCAAGGAAGGAGTCCAGGGATAGGACATGTGAGAACTCCATTCATTCACTCATTCATTCACTCAATAAGCCATCCAATAAATATATGCAATGCTGTTTAAACCCGACTTTGGTTTTGGAAATGACACATTGGAGTGTGGCATTATTTAAATTTTCTCCAAGAGAAAATTTCCTTGCTGCACATTTACTCTCTTTATAACCATTCTTGAATTTTTGGCTTGGTTAACTTTTAACTGAATATATTACGTGGGGCTTGCTAATTGGCAAGCTTCTGCCTTTTATACACTGAGAATATGTTATTCAAAAAGTTACCTTAGAGAAGATATATTAAAGATGCATCACCCACCTGGAGGATGTATTGAGAATCTCACATAAGCTATCCTATAAAATTAACTTTCTATTGTGTTTTGTTGTTATTGTTCAGCCTCTCACCCTCCCACCC
>NW_012149063.1:1214502-1224037 GCF_000956105.1 Propithecus coquereli
CACATCTCAAGGACAGCTTCCTAGTGCTCTGAGCACACACTGGCCTCAGGCAGCAATGGCTCTGAACGCCCCCAGCACAGCTGGTCCTGTGAGCAGAAGACACCCAGCCCTATAGGAAAGTAGAGGTTGAGAGCAGTCAGGAACTGGCATTTGCCATTTTAGTGGCATTATTTTCTTTTCAATTTCTGGACTCTTTAAGGGTTCGCTTATTTGCCCCCAATTTATCTCTAATGATAAATATTCTCTAATGATAAATCTGATCTTTTTCATTCATTTTGATTGTTTTCTTCAAAATTATCACCATTGGCTATAGTATGCTCTCTGTGTTGCTTTTGTTGAAAAAGAAATCTGTTTTGTTTAAAGAGGATAAAGAAATCAACTAATTAGTCTTCTCAAATACTAATTGTAGTACCATTCCTCGTTTACTTGGAATCTTTATATAATGATCATAGGCTTTGATGTAGGCTACAGTATAAATGTACTATAATGTAAATAGAAATTTCATTTGTATTAGAGAATTCCCTGCACAGATACTCTGAAGTTAATGAATCTGTGCAATTCATTACAGACTGAGTACTTTTTCCTCCTCTTGGTATGATATGAGTGAATTATAAATTGCATTAACAATTGACTCCTCTTCTCCAACAAAGTCAAGAGGCTGAAATTGCCCCAACAGAAAGACTTTAGTGTCTTTGAGCTGATATTGACCATAGTTTTCAACTTTCCAGATGTACTGAATAAGTAGAGAATATCAGATATTCAAAAATCCTCATTCCTTTTAATTAGCTTTTAATTAACTTTCTATGTCCTTTAATGAAGATTCAAGTTTTTTACAATCATACAGAGTTCATGACTCCTGCATATCCTTAATGCCACTGAAGCCAGGATTTTACATAATAATTGGTTACTCAAAATGCAATAGCATGGTAGACAAACTAAGCTTATGGCTTTGAATTAGCATGGTCTTTGATAAGATTTTTATTCTGCTGCCCTGGGAATCATGTGCTTTAAGAAAGAGTTGTTTAGAATTGGAGAAAACCTGAAGTAGTCAAAACTGAAATTTCTAAATCAAGCGACACAAAGTTTTAGGAAACCAGAGAAATAAAACTGAATTGGCCCAAGAATTGTTTCTTCCTCTCACCTTTCTCTGTATTCCACTCCCACCACCTCCAAGCTATCCTAACCAAAAGTGTAGAGGATAAGAGAAAACTCAATGACAAATGAGTCCAAAATATTTTATTGAAAAACCTAAATTCTTTAAGAGTAAAATTCTACTCCTGAAATATAATAATTTTCTATTAAGATGGTCTTGAGCTCTTTACAAAATGTCACTTAACTAGTGTCACCATTCACTGTTTTAGAATGATCTAAGACTGTGATGAATTTTGTTTTTGAACTTTATAGTAAATGTATTTTACTGAGATAATAGAAAGGATTATAACACAGTGTATTTAAAGAACAGACTATACTTAAGAAACCTACTCTGTTTATTATGACTTACCTAGGAATGAATGTTATAGTTGGTGATTATTGATTGATATAATTTCCTTATTTAGTAGATGTAAAAACTAAAGAGGAGTGAGACTACATGACTTGTTCAAAATCTCAAACAAAAAAAGAGCTTTGTTTTCATTAAAATAAGTTCAGTAATCAATGTGTTTTTAAAAATTCTATTAATATTAGCTGGAAATATGATACATACTTCAATACACTAACATTTCATTTCTTTAAATGTTTTATTTGAAAATATTACCATTCTAAATTTATTTTCATATGTTTAGTTTGGACTTCATCTTAAGTAACGTAGATTACTGAGGTTGGCCTATACTCATAACTTTTGCTACAGAGATAAAGTTTAACAGTATTGTTTACTGTTTCCTGTAAATTACAATCCAGTGAAAGATTGAGAGATATTTTTACATTTGATACATCTAAGTAATGAATGTTCAACCAGTTATTTAGAGGTAATATTTCAAAATATAGTATTTTGCACCAACATCAACAGAGAGATTTTCCTTGTATTTATCTTAAATTTTTCTTCATTCAATTCAATCATGCCTGGGTGCCCAACACTTTCTTCTATCATCGGGCTATTTTAGAGGCCGAAATGTAAGTAAATAGTGTGATATCCGTTGGTATTATCTATCAAGGTTTATTCCAAATCTTAAATCCAGTCCAAGGTGGAGGGACTTAGAACCCTGAAGGGGAAACCTCACATACCTGATGGATCAGCCCACATTACACCAAGTAAATAATTTAAATACCCTGAGGCCAGCACTCATCTCTCCCAGACAACTTAATATCTCCTACGAACTCGAAAACCAAGAATGTTTGCTCACTTCTATGCTGTTATTAAAATACAGATTACTTATTTAAAAATACTTGAATTCTTATGCCTCTGCAATAGTGTTCTCAAACTTTTCAATTTCTGAACCTTTATACTCTTAGAAATTATTGAAGGCCCCAAAAAGCTTTTTATCAGATGGGTTATATTTATCAATATTTACCATATTAGAAATTAAAGCTGAGAAATATAATCCCTTTTAATTTTTAAAAAGCAATAAACTCATTACATGTTAAAAATACATAATACCTCAAGAAAAAAGAAAACTATGTTTTCCAAAACAAATCAGTGAGAAGATGACACTGTTTTATATTTTTGCAAATCTCTTTACTGCCTGGCCCAATAGAAAACAGCTGGATTCTCATATCTGCTTCTGCAATCAATCTGTTGTGATCCATTATTTTGGTTGAAGTACAGGAAGAAAATAGGCTTCATGGAGACATGTATTTGGAAAAGGCAGGACACAATGAACCTCCTAAAATAGTATCAGAGGTCCAAGGACCACATTTTGAGAATCACTGCTCCAGAGAAGACAAGGCCTTTTGTGGTCCAGAGCTTGGAAAGCGTGACTGCTGAGGAGCCCCAGTTTCATCATTCTGAAATATTAACAACAATGAGTTTCATTCATCCAGAAGAATATAAAAACTATTCATTCAAACACTACCTTGTCAGAGGCTTCTGGATCCTTAACACCAGTGTGATTAGACTATCTAATGTATTGGAATAAATAGGACCTTAGAAAAATATATCTGAAAGCCCTCTCCCACGCCGATGACCTCACCCAGTTAAAACATTCCACAGTTGACACCACTAACCCTAAACTCCGGCATTATGGTAGTGTTGAGAGTGATGGGGACCTTTCCGACAGAACCATGAATTAGTTCAGGATCTCTAAGAAAGAAGAGCAACCCTAAGTCAAACCAATTAATGTCACAGTAGACTTCCTTCTCTATAAAAAAGAAACAATTCAGAACACTTCTGTCTGGATATTTTGCCATTGCTGACCTATATTTGGAAATATTTAATGGATTAAAATTTCCTTTGGTGTAGGGGATCAAATAAATATGTCTTAACAGATCTTGGTCTTTTAAGGCAGAGGTATGTTGGCTTCTCCATAAAATCAGTTTAGATAATCCTGAGTTGCCTCCTTTTCAGGGAGAAAGATGTGGCTTCCTGTGGAGCTATCCATGGTGCTAATTTAAGGGACTCATTTTTCAGCCTGCTTTGCCAACTCAGTCTACCCTGCTTCCAAGAATTTCTAGAACACCAAGCTTCTTTGTGAGTCTTGCTATGATTAGTTCCTGTTTTTCATGCCCAGAGACTTTATACTGAAGGTTTACATTGCCAGTTCTACCCTTTATCTACTCATTTCCTTCTTTGTAGTAGCCTCATCTTTGCCAGGAATCTGCCCACCTGCCCCTGTTCCTGGCTCAGCCTTCACTGGCCCAGGCACCTTGCCCTTCCTGAGACAGAGCAACAGCCAAGACTGACCTGAAAAGTAACCAGTAAGCATGATTTAAAGATGACAGGAAAACATACACTTCCCCAAAGCATCACACCCTTTTAGACTTGCAGTGTGGCAAAGCTCCCATCTGGGAATGTAGCATCAAAGAACAATAATGCCTATGTTTACACAGGCATTTGATTAAATACTTCATATACTTTGTCTAATTCACATCCATATCATCTCCATGAGATAGACATCATTATTCCCAATTTACAGTCAAGGGAACCAAGGTTCAAAAAAGTTGATACCATGTCCAATTTAACAAAACTGGTATGTACCAGATGCAGTTTCATACTTGTCTACATGGCTTTACACCCAGTGCTTTATGCCTTGCACAATAGAGTCTCAAAGAACCTCAGGCATCCTTAAATTCATTGCTGTTTACATGTCAGCAACATTTGGCATTTGGCCTTGAATATCTCTGATTTAGGCACTTTGTCATTTTTATGTCATATGTTAATTCACCCTTGACTAATGGTGGGGAAGATATATATTCTTTAAAACTGGCTGATTGAGTGCAGGTGTAAAGCTGTGTCATCAAAAATTTCTAACCCCTTTCTCTGTACCAGGTAACAGGCAATTAAATCAGAGTGATTTGCTCCAGGCCAGAAACTCATTGACCAGCATAAAGCATTTTTTCTTTTTTTTTTTTTTTTAGCTTACAGATACCATTAATTTCACAGAGCCCTATAGCCAGAATGAAGGAAAGTTTTGCAAGTGATGGATTTAAGGTTTGTCCTTTGGAAGCCAGAAGTGATTATCTCCATCAGATTTTGTTCCCTTTTAGAGCTTTTTCTAGTTTCATTTAATCTGCAATCCATTCTAATTTCAAAGTTCCAAGACACAGAGAACTAACTCATAGGTACCTACTTGACAAGGCAGCTAGTCAGATAACACAGGATAATTGCTTCCTCTCAAGATCCTTAACTTAATTGCATACGGGGTAATATGCACTGGTTCCTGGGATTAGAAAGAAAATATACCTTGGGGAGGAGCATTTTTTAGCCTACCACAACCCATCTTCTGGTCCCCAAATATTCATGTCCATTCCACATGCAAACATATTCACCGCATTCCAGCATCCCCCAAAATCTCCACCCATTACAGAATCAATTCAAAATTCATCCAAATCTCATCTAAAATTTTGTCATCATCTGAGAATTCCAAATGATTTCGATTTATCATCTAAATCAGGTATGTTTGAGACTCAGTATGTTCCATTCCAGGGAAGAATTCCTCTCCTTGTTGCTTCTTATAACACAGGATCTTTATGGAGATACCTTCCCACTTCAGGATGATACTAAAAATTTGAGACCAATCAAAGAGCTCCAGAGTCCTCATGGGCACTTTTTATTTGGCTAGATTCAGTTTTTTTTTTCTGCTTAATAGTGTTACAAATGGATGAAAGTTAAATAGCTTCTCTTGAAAGTCAGGCAGAAGCTTTCAATATGTTGGTGCCTGAATAAGAGTTCTTCATGATGTATGAATCAGTCACACTTGCTTCTTCTGGTTTGAAAATCCTGTAATCTATTCCTGGAGATTTGGCTGTTTCTAGTGCCTTTCCTTGCATTCTTTGCCATGTAGCAGATACAGTCTTCTGATACACAGTATCTTTCATGTCAATATGGCATCAAAGTGTAGTTTAAGACAAATTGACAATTAAAGTAACAATTAAGAGTACAAACGTGAAAATTCAAGATATATGGTTGTACCATTACAATAACTCAACTGAGGTGACACACAGAGAAACAGAAACCTTTCTCTTTACAATACAGCTACATTTGCTCACGTAGGCAACATCTTATGTCACAACTTATTGATCTGCTTAGTAACTGTTAAATTGTTTAGGGGTTGGTTGTGAGACATTTCTCAATTTCAAAAAGGTTAAAAAGCAAAACATGTGTATTGCAGACTTACGACGATGTGGTATTTCCATGTAATTAAATATTCTCACATAGTGTCTTTTTAATGGCTGCATATTATTTACTTGTATACAACCAACCTTTTGTTTATTAAACTAGGTTGTTTCCAATATTTCTCCAATTTGGGTTTGCAATATATACCTTTGTAGTGAAATGGAGTTCAGATACTATAACATTTATTCCACAAAGTATACTAATAGAAATTAAGATATTCTAGATTAATATGCAAATAGAAAGGCCATTTTTAAAATTTCAGTTTCTGATTTGTTTTCTTCTTAGCCCTTATTTTAACTTGCCATTGTATTCTTTATTTGAATAAATTGACTGGGTAGCCCATAAACTCATTATCAGCCATTAAACCCTTCTGTATATACTTGTTCGTTAAATGTGTTCCAGTGCATTGGAAATCCCTGAGGAAGAAGCCTTAGCCCTGCTGAACTGTGCGGGAGGAGGGATGCAGGGGAGAGACCTGGGCTTTCAGGGAGTATCAGGGCAAGGCAGTCCTGCCCAGTCCAAGGGCCACCCAGGAATCATTAGGGGACGAGTTTGCTGGATAGGCAGGTGGGGAAAGTGCTAACAAGAATGATGGAGGATGCTCAAAGGCAAACATTGCCTAATTCTTAATTTAATTTACCCTAGAGATTCACCCAATCAGCATGCATCATCTAGCACATTCATCACTACCCTTCCTCTACTGCAAAAAGGTGGGTGCAAATAGTGAACACTAGGACAACGTCAGCAAATTAGGGAAGAGCTGTGGGAAAATGGAGGAGCACGTAGGCCCCTGAAGCACCAGCTTAGAGGTTAAGTGTTCATGGAACGTGACAACCTGGAACCTAGAGTGTCACACCTCACCAGGGTTTGCAGTGGGACCTTCTGCTGAGAGTAAAACTTATCAGTTCTGCATATTTCTTCTGCTTCCTATTATGTAAGACTTTTATAATATTTAAACCTTTAATAAGTAAAGTCTGAGCTTACTCTTCAATGTGTTTCCCTGTCAAACTTTCTGATTCATTTCTATCAGTCATCGTATCCGTTCATCCTTTCTAATGTATTCCCAGTGGTCTCCTCTTTCCCATCCCCTTTCTGTACAGTTATACTCAAAATAAATTCAGGCAGAACCAAAAGAGTCATGTACAGAGGTGATGTGGCCAAAATCCCTTTGGTAACAGCATGAAAAAAGCTGAGGGGCATTCTGCTGACCTGCAAAGCTGCAGGCGGTGGCCAGGCCCTCCCCAGGTCTTCCTCCTCCAATTAGACCCATTTCTCTTTCATAGGCAGAATTCCAGGGGGAATAAGTGTATATATATATATATATATATGTGTGTGTGTGTGTGTGTGTGTGTGTGTGTGTAGTGGATGAGGCACCGTGGCCTTACAGCTGACCTGCAGTGCCCAGAAGGGTGCTCGGCAAGCATTGTTCCAGCCCCAGAAGAAAGAAAAGGAGCCCATTGTCTCTTTATAAAAGCCTAAAATAGAACTGCCCTTTTAAATGCCAAGCAACATTGTAAATGCGCCAATCTATTTTCTAACTTACTATAACCACTGGGTCGCGCATCCGCAATGTTGCTCTCTAGGTTTCTCTAAATCTATTTCATAGTCCATTCTTCATGTATAGCAAGTTACATTTTTTTTCAAGGTTGAATCGCATTTCATTTTTGGGGGGTTTTTTAAAAACTAAATTTAGTGCAGTGCATCTCAATTCTTAATGGTGTCTGCAACAACTCCCAGATTAGAAAGCTCTTCAAACTTCACTAGCAAAGTGTTGTTTTCTTGATTTTTCCAAATCTTCTTGATGTGCTGACATAATAACCAATATTTGTATAGTGTTTTACAGTTTACGAAATACTTTCAAACCCATCATCTCCTGAGAGTCAATATTATTAGGAACTCTCTTTATCAAGGCAGACAGGCTTGAAAATATTAACTGTTTTGTCAAAGGCTACACAGCTCCTAACTGAGTTGGAACCAAATCCAGTCTTCTGGCTGCAAACCTCGTGGACTTGATACCTCCCAGTGCTGCCTTCCTTCTTGGCTAGTTTGTGTCCATTTATTTCTACACAAGAAGTTATGGATAATAAATATAATAATAATCATTATTATTTAATAGGAAAGAGAAAGTATCTAGAAAGATGTTTTGATCATTGATTTTGGTCAGAAATGTTTTTTCATGTGTCTGTCAACATGAAAACCATACACACAAAATCGGTGACAGGTACTTTAAAAGATATTAATAGCTAACATTTATTTAGTACTTTCAATGTGCCAAACTCCATATGACTTCCCAAAACTATCAATATTTCAGTTAATCCAAAGAACAAACCTGTGATGAAAGTACTAGTTTCATGTCCATTTTGTTGTGAGCACCTGCTATGTGTGCCAGACTCCGTATTTCTCTACATTTTTACTTTGTAAAAGCCCCATCTCCTTTGCACTCCCAAGACAATCAGTGTCCAAGACTAACCAGACATGTCTTCTTTTGTCCTGTATTTGAGCACTTCTCTCACCATGTGGAGTCAGGATGACTCTCATTTAGCCTGGTGTTATGTGTAACTGCAGCATCTTTTGTTTTACAGCATTACTACCACTCTGTCTTTTCCCAGTATCTTTTTATTCAAAATGACAGAATTCATTTGCTTATTGTCTAGGGCTGTCTGAGCATACCCTCTCTGTGCATGAAGGAAACCAGGTTTCACTGCAGACATCTCTGATTTACATGACATAATTTAAAATGAAAGCTTCCATCTCGATACCCCCTCTTTTTCCTACCCCACCTTCTGTTCTGCTGACAGACTGGGTCATGGACTCATCCCTCAGAGTCACAGCAGTAGTGTTTGCTGGTTCTCTACACTTAAGGGGGTTTTCAGATGTATCTTTCTCCAAGATTTTGTT
This sequence comes from Propithecus coquereli, assembly GCF_000956105.1. NCBI lineage: Eukaryota > Metazoa > Chordata > Mammalia > Primates > Indriidae > Propithecus > Propithecus coquereli. Next base: position 1,223,168 of record NW_012149063.1, read on the forward strand.
TACCCAATTCCTGGGCCCTTAGAACTTATTCTACAAACTTTTACTTTGCTTTTGACCTGCGATGATTTTGTGAAACACTTTTGTTAAGCTGGGCTGTGCTTACTTGGAAGGGTAGTGTTTTATACACAATGTTGCAACATGCATTTCTATACAAATATGGCCAAGAACAAAAACTCTTAAGTTCAATGTCAAACCTGATGCCATTGTGATAAAACAAAAGCAAAATGCCTTTAATTGGAACAGACGTTTTATGATCTGAATATTTCTGTAAACTCAGTCCACACAGCCAATGTAGCCAACATTAGAATACATTAAGAGGCATAAAATTGTAAATTGGACATGTGGGTAAGCTTTATTGATATTGTAAAATATTATGGTAAGACTTTCTGTCAAGTCTCCTCATTTGAGGGCACCACATTAAAAAAAACAGTAAGAGTTGTGATAGTACTGACGTAATTAGAAGTTGAACCTATTTAGATTCACAGTGCTCACTACAGACAATTACATTTTTAAACTTTCAGCAGATGGCCAGAATTAAGTCCTGGTGAGCCTTTTCCACAGCAGTGGAGCCGACATGCAGTAGGATATACTACTGGCAAGGATTTTATTTCACCTGGAAATAAGCTAGTGAGATAGAAACTGTTGAATCTGATAGCGGTGTGGCTGTAACCAGCAGAACGACTGCCTCCATTATAAGTCCCCACTGTCTCTGCTTAGGACTAAAACGATGGCCAATTTGGTGGGAAATCTGTAGCTGAACGGGGTAAGAGTAAGGGGGCAGAAAAGGGAGGCGAATGAATCTGCTGAATTGTTTATTTACTTTGTATAAGCAAAACAAAAAGTTCTTTAATGGAAGGTGTTTCTCTTATA
>NW_012149063.1:1224627-1226030 GCF_000956105.1 Propithecus coquereli
CATCAATACATGAGTGGATTAATAAACTGTGGTATATGTATACCATGGAGTACTATTCAGCTTTAAGAAACAATGGTGATATAGCACCTCTTATATACTCCTGGATAGAGCTGTTTCTACTAAGCAAGGTATCCCAAGAATGGAAAAACAAGCACCACATGTACTCACCATCAAACTGGTATTAGCTGATCAATATTTAAATGCACATATAAGAATAACATGTATTAGATGTTGGGCAGGGGGAGAGGGGAAGGGGGAGGAGGGGATGGGCAAGAATATTTTTTTGAAGACTTATGAAGATTATGCTATGTTAATAGTCAACACTTTTTGAGTGTTTACTGTTTATCAGAAATGGCACAAACTCTTTAGACATGTTACCTTTTTTAATCCTCACCACATCCTGTGAGATAGATAACTATTCTTATTCCCATTTTACACCTAAAGAAATAAGGCAGACGATGTCACACGGTTGGTAAGTGGCAGCTGGGCTGGGAAGAGTCTGCTGAATCTAGCCATGAGGGGGTTATCTGTGAGCCCTGTGAGGGCATTTTTAGGAGAGCCGTCGGGTAGGAGTGGGAGGAGAAGCCGATTTTCTTATTATTGTAGCAGGATGTCTAGAGGCAGGGCCCTGAGGGGAACTTATGGACTCCTACACATTCCCTGACTTGCATGTTTCTCATCCAGGCTGTTTGGTTCCAGTGTGATCTTAACCATTGTAGTGCTCCCCTCTCGGTGCCTTAGTTGCTTCCCTAGTTCCTAACTTTCTGAAACCAGTTCAGTTGAATACAATTTGGTGGCCACAACAATCCTGTAAGACATGCTATGTCCATTTTATAGGCTAGCAGCAGAGGTTGCAAAGGACTTGCAAGTCAGTATGAGAACTCAGTAACGGCATTCTGCTATGGAACTTAACATGGAACTCAGCATTCTTTCAGAGCCATTAATGCTTGGCTCAGGTTTCCACAGACAAGGCTGATGAGGATGCTTCATCATGTCTCTGATGGTCTTGAGAAGATGTTCTGTGACGATTGACAAGACCCATGATACACTGTCATCACCCCAGGATGCTGTGCAGTGGCCAAGACTGTGGTGATATTATTCGTTTGAAAGTGCTAAGCATTTTGCCATGCGCTATCTGATATTACCCAGCTTTCAAGGCCAGGAAAGTTTAAGTTCATGGTCACGGAGTAAGTTAGAGAGACAATCCCAAGCTGTTCAATCCCTGAGCAATATGTCATTCCCCCTGGACACAGGCAGGACGTTGAACTAATGGGTTTATTGACATCTGAGAGTCATATTTACCAGTCTATAAAAAAATATTGGTTGCTATAAAACTTCAGAAACAGGAGTCCAGGGAATGTTCTGCAGTAGAAACTCTCTAGTGATATTTTTTAGAGCAAATC
>NW_012149063.1:1229654-1231510 GCF_000956105.1 Propithecus coquereli
GCTAAGTATTTTACTTTCAGTACTATTTAAACTCTATTAAATGGATGAGGAAACTCTAGCTTAATGAGATTAATTTTCCTGCAATGTATAACTAAAAAAAGTTTGGCTTCACACACAGGTGTTTGTTTCCAACTGCAAAGCCTGAGCTCTTAATCAACATCCATTGAATTCATAACTGGTCAAATGATTATGTTCAAAAGGTATAGATTAATTAATCATTTCCAGCATCAAAGGGCCATATATTGTGTTGAATTCTGAATCATTTAGTTTAAAAGTAATACAGGTAAATTGGAGTGTGCTCAGAAAAGAGCAACTTAAAGGGTGAAGGGCCCACAACCACTTCAGTTGAAGAGGGGTGTTAGGGGCCAGCAACATTTAGCCTGGAGAAGAGAAAACTCAGTATATCCCTGTCTTCAGATATTTGAAGAGCTGCCCTGTAGGCAGTGAAAGGAGCCTGTGAGTGAAGGGGCCTGGAAGAGACCATCTCCAGGTTGTCAGTCTGTGATTCTGTATGTTCCTTATGAATCCAAGGAGTAGAGCCAGTGGAAGCTAGTGTTAGCTGAGCATGAGAAAAGAATTTTCTACTAGAGTAAGCTGATGGTGGCAGTTGTGCCTCAGCCTCCACTGATGAGTGGAGTTTCTAGCATAGTCTAAAAAAACACTTGGCAGGAATTTGGGGAAGAAAATATAAATATAGAATGATTGATTAAACTAGATGCCTTTCCTGGCCCTGAGAGTCATGAATTGACACATAAATACTCCATGATGACAAACCCCCAAGACAATTTGTTAAGATTCCCCAACGCCTGAGATCCCTGTTTTCTCTGCTCATCTCAGGAAGCCTCTGGTAGAAAAGGAGGACTAGAGAGAAGAATTTATAAGGACAGTATCATCAGCTCTTAGACGTTACCCTTGAGTTCTAAACTGACATAGATAGGGTTGTAAGAAAATCCATGCAAGAACTCATGAGATAAACTCATCAGGAAATGTTTTACAAAGAACCAAACTCCACTGATGTTATAGGGAATGTAAATAATAATAACAGATTGGAGAGACAACAGTCCTAATTGATAGGAAATCTCTCTTGGTTAAAGGCCATTGTGCAACTATGTATGGAATAGGTCAGTGAAAATTTTAAATTAATCGAAAGATAAAATTCATTTTTAAAATGTACTAAAATCAGTCTTAAGACTGAACAGAATGAGAATGATAAGATTCACTCAGAACATATCATGAAGGTAGAGTCAATTTCATCTTTAGCTTTTATCAAATTATATTTTCCTAAAGACGAACACAAATCATTGTTAGAAGTCACCACAGTGGTGTTTCTTTTACATGTTTTTTCCACTTTTAGATCTCAAATATCACTAATACCTTCTGTGTGAAACACATGCACATGGATCCACAAATCAAAAAAGATAGTATAAGATCCCTCCAAGACAGGAAGGGTTACAATTCAAAACTCTTTAAAAAGAGAGATTTCAAATAACACCTCAAGATTTCTTAACCTTTCAGAATAGCTTGAAGTTTCAGAGAAAAGTCAAATTCTCCATTCTGATTGTCTTATTGTTCCTGTACTTTCTAGTGTGGGACCAACTCTTATCTATATTTGAAACCAAGAAAGAATTGCACGTTGAACTGCACATATCCTGGGTATCTTCCATTTCCTGACATACGTTATCTTTCCACATTTCCCTTGACGGCTCTTGGGTTGAAATGTACAACTCTTAAGGCAGTATTACACACAGTCATTCCTTTGTGGTGAGACCTGAAATAGTCTGTGTCCCAAGACCACCCTACATTTCAGCTTCATGGTCAACTTCAGTCAGATTCCACTCCACCTGCCCCTCTCCTCC
>NW_012149063.1:1232250-1235065 GCF_000956105.1 Propithecus coquereli
TATAGCTCTCCTACAACTTTCAGGATAGCTTAGGGGAGTGATGGAAAGTTTAATCCCTAAGATGAAAGATCTGAAACCTATCTATAAGATGTAGTAGCTTTCTTGGTCCAAAGAAGGAAAGCATGGGGGAGGATGCAGGAGCTGGGAATCAGGAAACATTTGTTCATGGTGCCAAGGCCGACGACGCTTCCTGAAGGCAACTGTCAAAAGGCCCACGGTCCAAATGGCTTTATTTCTCATATTTGAAAAGAATGGGAAAATCACTTGTGTTCCCTTCAACCACGTATTTTCCAGGTATTTAGCATTTTTCTCCCCTCTTTCTTATTCTAGCCTGTTTTATTTTCTCCATAGTGCTTTTCTCTACCTAACATACTATATATTTATGTGTTTATTATCAGCCTCCATATCACTAGATTATAAACTCCCCATCATTCCAAAGATTAGCCCATTGCAGAAGTTCAATAAATATTTGTGAAGTGAAGGAATACATAAGTGAATAGTGAAACACAGCCTTTTAAAAATTATAATCCACATCGCTTTAAAAGCAATTCTACTTGGGAAACTTATAAAGCAATGTGTTTGGTACTACTCAGATTGGGATAAATGGAATGCATTTAATAACGTCTCTGAGGGGGTCCACTTTTTGCAACAGTTAAGTACCTACAATCTCTCTAATTTCATGCCACAAAGTGAGGCATGTATTGTAACATATAAATACAGAACTTTCAGTTCTTTAGCCTGTTTCTCTCCAGAAATGTTAGTACATGCTGCTCTTGAACACCAGTGAAACCACCTTGTAATTAGGTATCTTTGACCAAGCTGGAATTTTTGACTTAGATCCAAAATAATACTGACTTTATTTTAATCAAGTCAAATGTGGCAAGTAAAACAATATTATTATAAAATGATAATGAATAACTTTTTTTAGATATTTGACAAATGCATTATAGGAATAGGCTCATAACAAATTGGAACAAAAAGGGCACAGAGTAGAAATATCTTTCCTGGCCACCCCTCTGAATGATAGCAAGGAGCAGATGAGATTCATCTTCATGCAAATACTCAGAGAGGTATCATAAAATATTAGCAACATAAATAAACAAACATACATATAAAACCATTCTAGAAATGGTTCATATACATTGGATCATATTTAGGTTTTGTCCAACATATCCTCAAAAGCTCTACTCTAAGTCAAAACCTGCTTTCAGACTCTACTATACAACCAACCACATTTTAGTCCTTTGGCAGGCACTGTGGTGGACTCTCAACTTCCATTCCCACTTCACGGGGGAAACATGCTATTGATAGTTTCCCTTCAGTCTCTGTGAGGAGCTCCCTCCTTCCCTGACTCTAGGTGTCATTGACTGAGTGGTAAGCACATGACCCAGGCCAAGACAGTGAGAGTAGAGAACAGGATTTGGAAAAGAAGCTTCATTCCTCTTCTGAGGATGCTCCTGGAATCGCTCTTCTTCATCTCTCTCTGTCGTGGACGGGGACTTCTGTAGCCTCTGGAGTTGTTGGCAGCCAGTTTGTATCTATATAGGCGAGCTGACACCACAGAAGGTAGAGTGAAGAGGCAACAAGAAAGCGGGTGTTTGATGACATTGGTGGGTCTTTGAACCAAGCCTCTCTTAAGAGTCAGTATGTCCACTGTGTTGTAAACGTCAATGTAAATTAGTTGTTTGGTTACTTCCACGGAGCACATCCTAACAAATGAAATTCCTTTCTTCAACAAACATCTACTCATCTATTAAGTGTTTAATTATCTTTGGGGTTCAAAGATAATTAAGACATCATTTATGCCTCAAAGAATTTACAATCTTGTCAGAAAAGCCAAAAAGTAAATACCAAAGTGGGGTGGTGATGCAGTGAGAGTGGTCCACCATAGATGCAGGAGATAAGGGGGTACATTGTTTACAGAGTATTTTAAAAATAACAGAAATGACTAAAAGCTAGCCTACTTTTTATTATCAGCATGACTGCCAACTCTAAACAATGTCAGTGATCAAATACTCCTCCCTGCCAGGGTGGACCATTCCCACTGCCTTCAGGCCCCTAACCTTTGTATGCCATTGTTAAGTAATTGCTTTTGAATAAAACTAAACATCTTTGTACCTTGAAGTTCACCAGTAAAGAAATAACTCTTATAAAGAACGCTGCTCTTTGACCATATTGGGAACCAGAATCTTGATTACAGTGATGGAATAGAGCTGCCTAGCTAATACAATGTTGGCAACAGGGAGTATTTAATTCAGTACCCTAGCAAAGCAGTTTAGGAACCTATTGAGACTCTATGAAGGTACATAATAGGGTAAGGAAAATTATATAGCACAATATATTAATGCTATAAAGTGGAGAGTTGATATAAACTTCCAATTTGTCATTACTGAGGACCTGATGACATTTCTCAGCCAGGTGTAGCTAAAAAATAGACTCTAATGACCCCTAATGACTCCACAAGTTGCTGCTAAAGCAGCTTAATCTATTAATGTTCTTCTTTGCATCCCATTTCGACTGCCATCTAGTCCTTACTGGAAGGTCACTTTCCTATATCAGTGCTTTTTACTTTCACATTTTGATGAAATACTTGCTCTAAGTGTAGTCTTTATCCATTGTAAGACAGCTGCTCACCATTACTGTTTGCTTGGCTATTTCTACCTGGTGGATACAGCATGTATTTTGCTTCTTCTCTAATCTGCTTCTTACTTTCTTCCCAGAGTTAACTACTAGAATGAATTCTGTTTTATCATTTCTTTGCTATTTATAAGCAAAAAAGATACATTACATATGTATCCCTAAATGATATACATAT
>NW_012149063.1:1236920-1257974 GCF_000956105.1 Propithecus coquereli
TAGTTATTAACTTCTAATTTATTCAAATTGTGGTCAGAGAAAATGGTCTACGAGTACTGATTTTTCGACATCAAGCAAGCCTAATGGCTTACTATGTGAATAATTTTTTAAATCCCGCATGTTTCTTGATAAGAATGCAATATCTCTAGTGGTATGCAGGGTCCAATAAATCAAGCTTGTTAATTGTATTGATCAAATCTTTTATATATTCATTATTTTTATCTGCTTTATCTATTAATAATTGAAAGGATTGTATTGAAATCTTTCATTATAATGAGAGATTTCTCTTTGTAGTCCTAGCAATTTTTAAATACATTTTGATGCTATTTTACTAGATACATGTAAGTTTATGGCCATTGTTATAGATATCTAGTGAATTGAACCTTTATATCATTATGTAGTAACCAGTCCTAGTCCCAAAAGCTTTTTGTCTTTAAGAATATTTTATATTCTCCAACTTTTTCTTGGTTAACATTCACTTGTTATACTTTTTCCATCCTTTTATTTGTAATTGTTTTGTTTCCTTATAGGCATGCCCCCTATACACAGTAAATGGCTTGTTTTGTGTTATATTCAATCTAATAATCTCTGATTTTTAATTGGCAATTTAAGATCATTTACCTTTATTGTAATTACTAATAGGCTTGGACTTATTGTTGTCATCTTATTTTGTACTTTTCTATGCCCCCTTCTTTCCTCTTTTCTTTTTCTTATTCCATTGTTTTCCATCTACCGGTTTGGAAGTTATTTCTATGATTTTAGTGGTTGCCCTCGAAATTTTAATATGCATACTTTTTATAATAGAGTCTAATGCTCCTGAACATATTAATCCTACCCTAAAATCATACAAGGATCTTGGAAAATTTAATGTAGATTACTGCTCACCCCCTCTCCTAATGTTTACATTATGTTCTTTTCTTAAAATTCTCTAAATTAGACGTGATTATGGTTATTTACAGAGACAGTGTTTATTTTGATTTATTTGTTTATTAAACAGTTTCTTCTCATGGCTTCTTGCATTTCAGACTGTTTTTGAGACTATCCTTCTTCTAAGAAGTATATGACTTCAGTACTCTGTTAGTGATTGCCTATTAGAAACTCTATTTTGTTTGTTTTTTAATGAAAATGCCTCTATTTTATCCTCATTCTTAAAAGATGATTTCGATATTTACATTGAAAATTATCTTCTCGTGGCACTTTAAAGATACTATTCTTTTGGCTTATGGGTTCCACTGTTGTTAAGAATCTCACTATCAAATTTCCATCCTTTTTAACTGTTCTGTCTTTTCTCTCTGGCTATGTTGAAAGACTGTTTATCTTTGGTGCTCTGCAGTTTCACTCCATATGCCGAGCTGTAGATTTCTAAAGATTTATTTTGTTGGCACAAGGTGTGGTTCCATTATCTGTGGATTCATGTTTTTCATCAGTTCTGGAAATTTTTCAATCAAATAATGAATTTAAATATTGCATCTCCTCTGTTTATCTGTGGTCTCTGGGATTCAAATTGCATACATGTGATTAACACTCTCATATTATTCTCCATGTCTTTTAACCTCTCTCTAATAATTTCCATTTTTATAAGTCTACATAATTGTATCAGATCTAAGCCTTCATATATGTCTAATCACCTAAGTTGGATGAATTGGTTGTGGGTAGAAACGAAGAAGTAAGGATAATTTAGAAAGTGGTAGAGTCATTTCAAAGATAGAGGAGACGGATCAATCCCTTTCCTAGGTAACTTGCATTAATAACCATTATAATTGCTCTGTTTGTTGTGAAATAGGTAAAAAGTCATGATGTACAGCTGAATTTTTCACTTTAAGAGAAATGTGAATTCTTTCCTTTCCAAGTGTTATGAGACCATTAATTTTTCTTTATAAAAGGCAAATAATATGAGATCTTTATTAAGTTTCAAAGTTCAGCTAATAAACATGAAAGTTAATGCAGTAACATGCATTTATAAGCTCACTGCATTAATTTATTTGATGCAGAATCATCTCCCAAGCCCTCTCAAGCCTTTTTCTCACATCTGTGATGGGGCATGCATGACCTAACGAAAGACCAGCATCATGTTTTGTGAGTGTGTGATTTGTTGTTTTCCAAAAAAGCCATGAGTTCAACAAATGCAGCTGAATTTTCCTATTATGGAACAAATTTATTTTATTGACTTTCTTCAGAAATATGTGGCTACAGAGCTGCTGTCCCACTATTCTTAGCAGTGACAAATTGGCCATACATTTCAATTAATAATAACTTAGTAAGCAGCACTGAGGCATTTATTTGTAAAAATTAATATTCCCTGTTATACACTAACTTAAGATACAAAGCTACCATTGTGAAATTTTTTAAAAGATTTTAACGCAGTATTTGTAATAGACCTTAAATTTGTTGTGTCTTTGCAGTCCCCCTTCCTCACAGATAGTGAATCAATTTTTTTTCATTTTATAGAAAAACTGGATTAATACCTATAATTTGATCTCAGGGAGGTGTTAAAAATGCATGCACTCTGTATTTCTAATACTATATTGTAATGGCGTTCAGATTAAAGACATAATTCTTCCATTCCACTTGATGCTGCCCTTCTCCCTCCCTTTCTGCTTTTCTTTTTTTCCCCTCCCCATGTGCCAGATCCACCCCACTAAATTTGGAAATGATTTACAGCATTGTGTTGACATTTTCCCCTTTTCTAATGAGTCCAGCATTTGCCAGTGTCGGTATTTGGGGCTTATACATAAAATAACTTCTTGATTATTCATGGTGATAAAGTAGCGCAGCACTGTGGGAGTGGCAGTCACCTGTCCTGTTGGAGCAGGCAGCCAATCGCATGGGGTTGGAAGGCTTTCTGACCCTTGATGCCACCGCTGAAGACTTAAATTCTGCCATTAGCAATTTATTCCTTTGGATTAGGGCATTGCCCCTTATCAAAATGCAAATCCCTTCAGGCCAGAAAATGCTTAAGCTGTTACCATTCATTAACATCATACAAGTAATTCATATATTGGAATCCTTCCAGCAGAGCTAGGCTAAGAGCAGTTTTTAAAGGAGAACTAGAGAGATCCAGTTTGAAGGAAAGGCAGGACCAGATGAGGTCACCAAACATCCAGAGAGCAGGAGGAGGCCACTGCAGGCAGAGAAGGGGGAGAAGAAAAACAACTATAGGTTGAAGAGGCTCAAGAGAAACTCATCTAATTCCCAGTTTTTCCCATGTTTACTCTAAGTATGAATTTTTCAAAAAAGTGAAGAAAACAAACATCCACATGAACACCCTATGAATCTAGCTCAGGGTGGGATCGCTTTACACAAGAGTCACAGAAGGTGGAAAGTGCCTGTAGATATCACCTACTTGTGGGTGATCAAAAGCACGAAGGTGTCGGGGTGAACTAGAGGTTGTTTATTGCACTTGCAGGATTTTAGAATACAAAAGTAATTCTGATCATAACTATGAAAGCTGGACACAAAACTGGTCAAAAGTCTCATTTCAATCCAGTGGTTAAATATTTATTTCACCAAACTGGAATTGGATATGTTTGCATACGCTCTCTTTTTCTCTTACATTTAGGAAGCATTTCTAGTATCCTTATTTGTACAAGGTTCACTGCTAGTGAATACAATGAATAAGATATAGAATACAATAAGAATACAATGAATAAGATATACAAAAGAGCTGTTTCCAAGTAGCTACTACAGAGCTGCAGGAAAAAAATAAAAAATAAATATAATGCAAGTTAGACTATGATATGAGCTCCCTGGGATGTACGGATGAAGCACAATGTGATATGCCAGAAGTCATAAATAATGCTCAACATTTTAGTTATAAATAACCTATGCAGCAATTGCTCTAAAGACTGGCAGTTGGGGGTGACAATTACTTTCACACAGATCACCTAAGGCAAACCATCAGTTATCTACCGAGATGAGAGATAATCAGAAAATCCTGGGGATTTGTCATTGATGAAAAGAGTCTCTGCTCCCAACTTTGCTAGAAATTCCCAAAGATAAGACTTCAAGAAAGGAAACAGAAATTAAAATATCTCTTAGAGCCCTTCCTGAGATTATTCCTTTGGGTCAGGATCCTTCCTTGTCATGGTAGAGTTGGGGGTTGAGAGATGCTGAAGGGTTGGAGGTCAGAGCAGGAACTTTTGAGCTGAGATATCAGAAGGCACCGAGGCAAAAGGAGAGTGCAAGCAGACAGCTGTGTGGAGCTGCATGACTCAGAATTTCAGGGGGACACTTAATGGACCACAAATAAGGAGGAGCCAAAGGCAGATATGGAAGTCAGAGTATAAAGCCAGAATTCTATATTAGTCACACTGGACCCCACGATGTATATTAGTGTTTGAAACTTGCTTTTATGGAATCTGTGGGAGAAAGATCTGAGGTCAAAGTTATTGGCCCAGGGACTGAGTGGATATTGCCAGACAAGCCAGTCTTCCTTGGACAGGTCGGCATCTCTACCCTTGTGTACTCACACTCCTCAATAATAAGTGATGAGAATTGTTCTTGCAGTCATTCGTGCCACACACATTTATTAGGCAGCTACTGTGTTCCAGGCTCCATGCCAAATGGACACAGAGATTCAAGTGGCAGTAGTTGGTGTTCTAGAACCCAGAATCCAAAAGCACACATTAAACACAGAGCCAGGCATAGCTAAACTGCATGTATTTTTATGAGGCTGGCCAAGGCCTGGCCTTGGAAGACTAGCTTCAACTTTTAAATAGTCATGACTAAGCCTTCGCAGATGTCATATGATTAATCATAAAAGTCCTTTGGTTCACAACCTTTTCACAGACAGATGTTTTGTAACAAGTTAACCTTGAGGACACATGCCTTAAAGGACTGTTGAGCAAAAAATAACCAAGCTCCTTTCAGGTAACACTCAGGGAACTCTCAGAGTGTCATTATCTGTTCTCTTGCACCTACATGTCCCATCCTGCCCATCTGTTCCTTTCATTCAAGGTCCCAGAATCCTGTGCCACGGGCAGGATTTTCACCTCTCAATATAGAACTGTGTAACCTACCTCATGGTCCAACTGACTTCCTGAGGAATAAATCATTGTCCTTGCGTTTCGTAAGAGGCAACAAACATTGATTTTGTTGTTAACGTATGTGAGGCTTCATTTGTTCAATAGACTATATATTTTAATCACCAATAAGTGTCCTAAAATTTCAGATGATAATGCCCTGAAGGATCAAGTTTTAATCAGTTATTGATTACAATTTGAGGGGCCCTGTGTCCAGATTTAATGCAGTATGATTTATCCTATGGTAAGTAAATTCTCTCCAGTTGAAGTCTTAAAGTTGTTTTAAATGCCTTAAACCAAGTTTCTCCAGCAGCGGTTTCAAGATTGTGACATTTTATGCTAGTTTTACAGTGAAAAGGATTCTTTAGCAATGTGTTGAAAGGCAACATGAGTTCACTCTGAGTCTTTGATTATGTTTAATAAGCTTCGCTGTCAGACGGTGAGTCATGATCTTTCTCTTCTATTTTACAGTTTGTATTTACACCTCCTTGCATTTGATAAAAGCGATGTAACGGGCTCTGCTCATTGGCAATGATGACTCTTTTATTTTAATCAGTGCAGGAAAAAACTTGGCATGATAGGGTGTGAAACCCCTTCCTTTAACCATTTTAAATTTTAGTGGCTATATACCTATCCTTGTAGAATGACTACTTCACGACATTAACTGTCAGCACATTTGCCATTTGATGTACTGGAGAAATTTTTCTTTCTATCAGGTTCAATTTAACAAATGAGGCTAAGAAAATTTTTACCTTGTCTATTTGCAAGGCTGGGTGATGTAAACATTTATAAGCATGCCTTTGTAATATTTTGTGTAATGGGAAAAAAAATCAATGCTAATTGTCTCTCCAATCCAGTAAGGCTAAATTTGTCTGGCAGCAGGGTGTGGTCAGAGTAAATGGACTGCAAAGAGAGCACCCTCTGAGGAGTGGGACTGGTATTTCTGAATCTCTGTTGGACAATAATAATTATTAATAATTTATATCAAGCTTGCCTCTCCCTTGGTGGTATCTTTTTAAAGTCGTTTCTTCTAGAAGTCTTTGAGCTTAGCTTTGTGTTTGTTTATTTCACATATATTAATATCTTTAGACAGATGTCACTAATTTGAAAATATTTTCATGTGTTTTGGTGAAAATAATTTGGAATTCAACCAAGTTGGTACCTGAGTACCTGGTACCGTTCCCTCAGGTAGGATTCCAGGATCCAAGCAGAGAGATGAAGTAATGGGTGAGTATAGATGGAGGTAGGCAAACCTTTTCCATAAAGGGCCAGACAGTAAATATACTCAGCTTTGTGAGCCATACAGCTCTGTGCATGTTCATATGTATGTATCTCTGTCACAACTGCTCGACTGTGCTGTTGCAGCGTGAAAACAGGCATAAACAACATATAAATGAATGAGCATGGCTGAGTTCAAATAAAACTTTGTTTATAAAAACAAGGAACAGGATAGATTTGGCCTGTGCACCATAGTTTACTGACCCCTGATATAAGAGATCATTAGTCTGGGGATTATATTTCGGCATATTACTAAAGAAATAGTGACAACATAAATTTTCTTGACATGTCCATACAGAGAAAGTGTTAGGGTTCCTTTGGATACCGAAAAGTTATTTAAAATGTGTCATAATGCCAGCAGGCCTTTGCTCAAGGCTTGCAGGCCCCCGATCAACAAGTACTTGAGTAAAGGGCAGGAGAGGTCCAGATGAAATCTAGGCAGAGGCACCAGACAATCAGATTCCAGTATGTTTTCCCAGGTATTAATAATATGGGTGGAGTGCTTTGAAGTGGGAATAGAGGAGAGGTTCTGGCTGTGGGAGAAGCTCAGAACAGGGACTTTCTTGCCAACATGTCCATTCCAAATAAGAATCCATCCAGGGGCTTAAGGAATTAGGAGTTATGAAGGTAATTGGATGCTAGCCTCGTCGTCAGTTCGGAGAAGAAAGTCAGTCCCAGGTCAGTCCCAGGCAGGAATATTGGACTGCCCAGTGGGCACCACTTTGGACTGATGGAAGCTATGTGTGTGTGGTGGGGGGGAGCCCGTGGAGGTGACATCAGGGGAGGCCAGCCCAGAGTGGTTGGTAAGACATTCAGAAAAGTGAAACTTGTGTTATTGAGCAGCTAACTTAGTCACCCAAGTTTTTCCCAGACAACCTAATTCCTAGGGTATTGCAAGATTTAATAAAGGCATCTGTGGAGTGTAGAACCAAGTTTCTGATCAAAAGATCAGTAAATGTCAGCAGATACCACTGCAGAGACTGGGGAAGGGGATCTTCATGACCCAGGAACCAGGTAGAGGCTGACCAGATTACTACTGTGGGCAGTGTGCTCACGTATCGCAAAAAGTATGACAGCCAGAAATGAACTCTTTCTTTATAAAATCTCATTTATACCTTCACAGGCAAATCAGACACTATGCCGAACACTGCATTGTTCCACAAGAGCCTTAGCTACTGAAAGTCATAGTCATATTGTCTACCTTTTTATTTTTGATACATAAAAAACTTTTACATTGTAAAAAGATATTATGAGACGCAGTGAGAATTTAACTTGGAAATTGAAGCAGTTTCAAGATGAAAAGTAGAAACAAAGAACAGCACATTAGATGTACAGTAGACATCTCAAGTTAAGATGAGTTATTGTAATGTAGAGTATTTTTTAAAATAAAGAGAATAATACTTTTAACCTTATGTGTATATTTAAACACTCATGAAAACATTTCTACTTTTTATGACAAGAATTTCAGTGTACTTACAAATGAAAGTAAAGGAGAATAGTTGTTAATTTTACAAAGGTGATGAAATGTAAAGCACATCGCTTTTATAGCCATCAGGAGACTCATGTGCCTTTGTGTACCATTTATTTAGATTTATTATAAACTTTCCAAAAAGAGATACTCTATTTGTTCTTTCATAAAGTGCAAGCTTTGCCATCAGTGAAGAATAACAGCCCTCCTTTAACTTCACAATTAGTGACATCATTAACCGTATCACAGGACACAAATCTCGATAAGATTTGCCTGAGAGCACTCTGGATCTAAGAAATTAACATCTCCTAGGTAAACAAAGCTCTAAAAAGAAAAAAGAAAAAAAAAAAAAAAAAGGAAGCCCAAAACCTCAACTGAAAATCTCACTGTAGTTGGAAACAGCATGACTGACACCTTTAGTCACGTGACTCTTTGGCAATCACATTTGAGGAGCTGCTGTTGAATTGACAAGAGGTAGAACTAAATCTGAGGTAAATCTAACTGAGATGCCTCCTGAGCGAGCCTGGAGGGACATGATAGCTGGATGCACACGGCACTGATTGTATTCGGCTCTCTCAAAACCAAGGAGAAATCTACCTGTGAATGGTGGGCCGTGGATAGGAGCCATGTTAGAACACCTACCTGTGGGTCCAAGGTGATTCTGGAAAATAACCATAAACGGGGTAGCCCACCAGCATTAATGAAGGTCCTACTGCATGCAGAGCATTGGAGAGAAGGGCCACTTCCATGGAAACAGAGAGCCCACATGCAATGACACCTGAGTTTGAAACAGGAATGTAAGCAGTACTCATTCTAAATAAAGAAAAATATATAGAAAAACTAAGATAATGACAAAGCCCACTCACACTTGTCCAGACTAGAGCAACACCCAGCGTCTGGCCCCTTGGCAGAAACTGTTAGCAAGTTGCAGGTCCCTCCCTCCAAGGCTAGGAGAGTCCTTGACCAACAGGTGAAACTCAAGCACACACCCGATGAAGAGCAAAATCATGGGTCAGGCTCTGAGGTTCCTGGTCCTTAAGCCACTTGTGGATCCTCCTATTTTCCTTGTAGAGCGGTGAATCCGGATGCTAAAATTGCTCTTGTGAAGCTTTTTTTCATTTCAGGAGCGCTTGTGTCTCCGCTGAGACAGCGTCCTGCTGAGGTTCTGTCCCCACAGTCTCCACATTCCTCCTCTGCTCTTCCCGTGCAAATGCGGAAAGATTCATTCACTCACCCAATGATTTGACTTGATTCCAAACAACCCACTTGGTAATTGTTTTAATTGCAATAAATTATCTTAGCAATGATTTTGAAAGAGTTACCATTCTATATTGCAGACCCTCCTTTACTCAAACCGCTTCACCACAGACCCATTTGGGAGCTTTTGGAGAAGATGAACTCTTCTGGTGCGCTCTTCTGAGTGAAAACCCACCAGGTCACGTTCGCTTAGCCTCTCCACTCGATTTCCACTGTGATAAACTGGACTTTGCTAGTTTTGTGCATACAATATGAACAACGGAAATAAAATGCACACTTCAGAACAGAGGCAATGAAGTATTATCATGGCTGATGAAGGAATGATTTGTTTCAAATACTAATTGCTTAGAGGTAAGGATTTTGTAAAAATCAAATAACAAATGGTTACCATATTGGCGATATAAATATTCCTTTATTGATCTTCTATGAAAATCAGACTCCAGACAGAAAGTCACCCAACATGCTTAAGAATAGATTCCAGAACAAGTATCTGTGATGAATTTTTATCAAGTTCCTAACTTGCTTACATTACATTTTCAGAACACCCTGATACTTAGACTTACTACTTTTCCTATGTTATTTGATTTCTAGATCCTATAGGATAATATATGGAAAAGTGAAAGTTTATGACTCAGAATGAGGCTGTATCATGTAGCAATTCTCTTAAGTCTACATTAGACTCATCTGGGGGGTTTATTTAGAAGACAAATTCCCAATTCCATATCTTCCAGAGGTTTTGATTCAGTGGTTATAGGAGGGCCTAAGAATCTACATTTCTACCAAATACCCTATGCTATTGATTCTTGATTATAGCTTGAGAAAAACTGCAATAGAGTATGTCCTGCATTGGAATCAGGTTTCACAGGACACATACAAGAAAGAGGACAGAAAGTTAAGAGGCTTAAAATAGCTAAAATCAGAGCTGAGATCAAGCCTCCAGTTTAGAGTGCCAAAAGAGAGGAAAAGGATAAAAGGGAATATATATAGCCAGGCCACTCACCTTGTTCCTCTGTTCCTGATCCACATCAAGCCCACAACTTACAAGAGAACCCAGAGCTAATCCCCCAGAGTCTATAATGCACCCCCTGAGTTCAACACTCTCTGCTTCTCAGGAATAAAGGCAGGTTTCAGTAAGTAACACTGCAGTTACAAAGACTAGGGTTACTCAACACCAAAAAAAAAAAAAAAAAAGGAATAAAAATGTCAATCACACTAATGTATTGTCTGCCCTCCCAATTATTCTAAAACATCTGGCTCGCATACTTAGTGTAGAATTTATCCAGATGTTTCTTTCAGCTTTGTGTGCAGAGCCAAGCCATGCATTCAAGCCTTCTGTTTTGCTATGTGTTTTCATGCTTGAACAGTCAGTGTCTGGTGAGTATGTTTGGGGGGCGTGTGTGGTGATGATACAGCCCAGAGCCATGCACAGGCGGCCTCCAAATTCAAACAGATTCTGTCCCAAAGGTTGGTTCATAATTCAGATGTTCAAAATTCAGAGCATAGTTTCCTCCGGAAACCAGGTTACATGCAGTGGTTAACTGCTGAGGCTCTTTAATCCTTAACATAGCTAAAGTAGGGTATGGTTTAAAATACCCAGCTGAGTCCTGGAAGTAGGATGCTCTTATGAAGCCCTAAGGAAGAGGAGGAGGAGAGGAAGAATTTTTTTTCTTCCCTGGATTCAAGGACGACCCTGGGTAGACTTTTGAATAGAGCGAGACTGGTCTGATGTTGTGCTGTTTACTCCCTGGTGCTGTTCCCTAGGCCTCCCAGACTCTCCCCTCCCAGTACTTGCCCTTCCTTCCCTTCCAGAGGATTCCACGCTCCAAAATATACTGCTGCCCTTCCTCACCCCCAACCAAAACTCACATTCCTAAGTGCAATTGGTCTGAACTAAATGTAACAAAGAGGAATTTGGACAAATTTGATTAAGTAAGTAAATAGCTGATAGCCCCAGCCTTCCAGGAGATATTTGTCTTTTAAAAGAGACTGTTTATTTTCATAAAATGAATATCTAATTCTTGAAATGGCAGGCAGTATAGGGTAATATTAGAACTACATGAACATAAAAGAGAAATATTCAGATCCTTTTGGGGAAAGGGAGATTATAGGTAAGTCAGACTTGCGTAGGAATCCTCTCCTCGACTCACCACCCCCCGCCCCGGGATACTTCTCACATTTACACAATGACTTTTATATCTGCACTTCTGAACACTCCGATTTTCCAGAGGTTATACTTTAGGTTTTGAAGCAGCCAGTATGGAGGCAATGAGACCACCAATGTGTGTATGGCGGGCAGGAGTTGGGTACAGGCAAAAGGGACAAGCATTTGAACATACAGATCATTTTTGAGGTGAGTTCCACTGAAAAATGCATTTGTCCATGTAGACAACTACTTATGTTGATTGTATATAAATATACCAAGTGTTGATGGCGAATCATGTTAATTAACACAGACCAACACTTCTCAGTGATATGCTGTGATCAATACTGATCTATTATGATATTCATCTCTAATTAACTTTGGGCTCGGCAGGCTAAACAGCAGACTGTGGCTACACGGGGAACGGAATTTGAAATATGCATTGCTTTACTTGTGGCCTAAACTAATGAACAGCTAAGCTTTGAGGGGTGGAAGAAATCATTTCACATCACTGCTCTCTGTTGATGTGTTTCAACCGAGAACTTCTGCAGAGAGGAAACAACATAATCACTGCATGAGGAGAAATTCAGAGGCAGAAAGAGAAAGAAACTATGTGGATGTCTAAGAGAATCTGGGGGCTTGAGTAGAAATCATGCAGAAGGTCTGCCCGATTTACTGGCATTTACTGCAGAAGCTGAACACTCATCCCGTTTCACTCCATTCTCTTTGTAAGGGAGCAACATACCTCTTTCTAAAGTTGGGAGGCAGTGGATGGAGCAAGAAATAGAGGGGATTTTCAAGTCCAAACGAATGGGTTCAAATCCCAACTCTTCTCCTTTCTCGGCCATGTTCTTTGGAACAAGTTATTTATTCTCCCAACTCCCCTTCTCCTCATCTGAAAGATGGCATTAATAATAGTTATTATCATCCATGACCACAGAGGAAGTGGTATGGGAGAAGACATGCTTGGAGAAGCCTGGCACATGATAAGCATTCATGAAGTGTAAGCTGTTATTAGGTGGAAGGAAATAATTTGCTTCCATGGCCCATTCAGTTCAGTGTAATAAAGGGCTGCGTGTGACAGCATCCTAGTCTACCCATCCAGACAAGAGCATCACACCGTAGGCCAACTCTGCACCCCCATGCCTGTGGGTGTCTGGGGTGGCAAGATCCGTTGTTTCTCTGAGCTGCCCTTCAGCAACCTCTCGTTTCTGACAGCATAGGTACCTTGGTCACAAGCTGGGACAAAACGACCAGTTAAGTTTCTGGAAGGATGTGGCTGTCTTCATCATCATCTTAGGACGGGACTGATCACAATCTGAAAAAGAGAGAAGGATCCCTTTCTTACCTAGGTCTTATACATACAAAGCTCAGCCTACAGTTGATTTGATTTGATTTCCTATTTACCTTGTAACCGTGGGCCAAATCCAGCATGGGGACATCCAGGGTGCACCTGATAAAGCCAGCACAAAATTCGGGATGTGATCTCAGTTCCCCCAGATGAAGGAGAGGAGCAAATTCCCCAGCTCAGAGTTGAAAAAAACCACTGCAGGCTCCCTCTTCATTAGGCGGCGCTGTAACTCATTTGTTATTTGTCCCTCACTCTAATGAGCACTGAACTCACTCAGAATATACTAATAGCTAGTTTTTATTAAACATGATATTAAGAAAAAGGTTAGTTTCTCTTTTAGCACTGTAGGCAATTAGTGAAATATATGAATTCAAATGGGAATAAAATTATAATAGGTTTTGTTTTTTTAGTCCTCACAGTTTCCACCCTTTTCCTTCCTCTCCTTTTCTTCCGTTCTGAGCTCCGTCGAATAGGACTGTAATGAGAACACATAACAATGTCCCAGGAGCCCCTTTTAGAGAGCACTTTGATAGATAGGCCAGCCTTCCCAGACATATCTAGTCCTAGACTACAATCACCTGTGAATATCTCCATCTGCCTCATTAGACCATAGCTCCTTATGACAGGGATCGGTATTTTTGTCATGTTTTACTCCCAGCCCCCACTCCTCCTTGTACCAGCTCCTGACTCAGAGACATTCTGAGATGATCTCGGTGATGGGCTTAGTGCTGGGGTAAGAAGGAAGGAAGGATGCCCAGGAGGTGGGCTCAGGAGCTCGCATCCTGTGTTTCACAGAAATCTAGATCACTGTTGGGGACATATCAGCACTTTGGGGGCCAATGACTCCAGCCTCCTCTTTGATTTTGCTGCCTCTGGTTTGGCTCTCCACCATTGCTCTGTTGTCTGCCCCAAATTCGTACTCCCTTATGTCTTCCATTGTCTCCTGGCCTCTGTTTAGTGCATTTTTTTCTGTGTATCTCTTGGTATCAGTGACTTCTCTGTGTGTCTCATGTTCAAACTGTCAGCGAGAGGACCTGATTCATTTAGTTATCACAGAGGGCTTTTACATCAAGTCATCTCATCGGCTGCTGGCTGGTCTACAGATGGCCAGGCTCTGATCCCTGACCTGGTCAGCTGTGGTCCAGGGTAACTCTGTTACCTGGGACAAAACATGTCCACCTGGGCACGGTGCATTTCTGGGTACTCTGTACAGAAAGAAGCTTTGGGTGTGGTAATTCCTCAGCCTTGAAGCACCTTTCCTCCAGCAAAGAAGAATAAGCTGTCCAAAAATGCTTCCTGAGTGGCCAACTGGCTCTGGAGGCTGGGCCTTTGCCTTAGGCATGGCAAATAATAGACCGCTTTTAAAGATTAGCACAACCAGAATACAACTGCTAGATGCCAACATTGTGCGAGACACAAGAAAGAGAATGATCGATTAAAACACCATCCCCATTCTCAAGGTGTCCACAGACTGGCAGCAGAAGACAGACATAGGAGCCACTAAGAATAGCAGCATATGACAATGGCTTTGAACATCAGTTCAAATCATCGGTTTTCTACTTACTAGCTGGGTGGTCTTAACTTCCCTAAGCTTCATTTCCCTCAGTTTCCTCATCTGTAAAATAGGGCTTTGGACAGGTGATATGCAGGAAGGATAACCAGGAAATGGGCTTAGTAGCCACATACCCTGGTGCTTTGTGAAGAATTGGAATATTGGGACAGTAATTCCTTACTTGCACGATGTTATGACACATAAATTTGTATATAAATCACTTAGCACAGTGCTGGCACACAGAGAGATCTTACTAAAGAACAGCCATATTTTTTCCAATGCCACCTAAATATTAAGATGGAAGTATCCATAAAGTGCCATGGAGGGAACAAAAAGAGAAAGTAGGGGTCGGAGAAGCCTCTACTGAGAGCTGGTTGTTAGGAGCAAGCTAGTAGTGTTGACCGGGTCAAGGCTGAAACTCACGGGTGCAGTGGTGGTCTTTTTCCCACTGTGCCATCCTGAGCTGTTGCAGCTTCTCTCCTCCATCTGATGAGGAGCCAGAGAAAACTCCAAAGGAAAAAACTGAAGCCTGCCAGTGTGCTAAAGGGCAACTGCTGCCATGTCTGTAGTAAGCTATTCTTTTATCTTGCAAAATGCACATCCTGTTATAATGGGAGAGCTCAGAATTTCTATAGGTTTGCATTGATTTTGTGTTCATCTAAGCCTATTAGGGTGTTACTATAGCTGAGCCACCATTTTAAGGGTTTGTTTACTTAAATTTAACTGCTCCTGGGGAAAGCATAGTATGACATATACATGACTATGCTCATGGACTTATTTTGCTCAAGTTTTTCTGTCATCATTGGAGTCTCAAACCAAGGTACTAGTTTGAAAGTCTAATTAACAGCCAAGAAGGTCATTAGAGAACTTGAGAGTTCATGTAAGGATACGGCCATATTTAGCCTACGTCACATTAAAAATTAAACGCAAAACTAGTAGCCACAAAGATTTGCTTTTGTTATGTTGTTTTAGGCCAGATGAGGAAAACTTTTACTTGTTTAAGCTTCTAACTAAAGTAAAAGATCCTCTTTCATAATAAATGAGGAGAACTAAATTTTCAATAGAGGTCACAATTTATATTACCATGACCAGAATTATGATAGCCGTGAAACTTTTGTGAATCACTGAGAATAGAAAGACCCTGGGTATGGGAAAATGAATTGTTTTGATGAATGAAGAAGGTGGATGTCACCAGCTGCAATTGTCCTCTAGGCTGAGCCACTATCTGCAAATGCTGAGCAAGTAGGTAATCAGAGACGATGCCATGCGTTAGAATGACAAGAAGGATCTGCTAAAAATCAGCCTTGCATCATCATGGTCCCCCTCTTATTGTAAGATAAAGTAGAATGCTGAACTTTTTGCAGTTCTTATTATCTTTCTTTCAAACATAAGAAAATTATCTTCTCTTATCAGATCCATTTCACCTTATACATTTCTTAAGACATAAGCTGATCTAAAGAATAGCAGTTGACCCTTGCATGACTTTGGCTTCTCTATTAGTTTCTTAAGCTACCTAATAAGTAGAATTCTTATTTCTTATAATCTGGCATTAGGATGCTTAACACATACCATGTGGTAATAATTTAAAATTCTGTAAAAGGGAGAATAAGAGGATACAGATGTCACCCATGTCTTTGGCATTCATGTTAAAGAGTTTGTAACATTTTTACTATATGCACCATTGCATACACCGGAGACAGGATTTGGGAAGCAACACGTGTGATCCTGGCATGTAGCAGGGCGCTTTATAATTCAATATCACATGTGCATGTTTGACCTTAAGTTTCCTAAGTCCTTTCTTCAGTGGGACATTCACTGGCAGCATGGTCCCAAGCTCCAGATAACTTTTCCAAATGAAAGAGTGATGGAAAATACTTCAATAGTGATCCCATAGTGATAGTTTATTCTGTTATCGGCACCCTTTCTGTAATAATAAAAACAAATCCAAGTTTGAATTTCAGTAGCAGGTTTTTTTTTTCTGTAGCAGAGATAGATTTTAGAAGTATGATGCTGGATTAATACAAAGCATCATTTCCCTCAGAACATTGCTGCGGTTGCCATTATCATATCCTCCCTCCTTGGGGAAATGGCATACATGAAAAAGAAGTATATTTATAACAGTTAGAAATAAAATTACAGAAATGCATTCCTAGGAAGAATACATTTTAGGCCAATAGATTCACCGTACTTTTTTCTATATATATGTATTTATTTAATTTTACACATTCTTGTGGTATTGTTTGGTGGTACTGTAAATCGAGGCATTGTTTTTCATTCATCAGCTGGACATTTAAGGGGAGGCATGGGAAAAGGAGAGATTGTGTGAAAGAACTAGTATCTGATAACCCAGGGCAGCGAACTGTTATTTCATAGATTTGTAACCTGCCAGGGCAAATGAAACCCCTACTGTTTCATAAGCATCCTTCTGGCTCTTTGTTCAGAGGTCCACGTCTTCCCAAAGAAGTGAAGTTCACCATCTAAAAATACAGATAAGAAATTGATTCTCTCACACCTCCAATATCTCCCCAGGATAAAAAGTCTCTGAGTCCTACAAAAACGTTCAACCAAGACATTTAATCTACACATACTTAAGGACAGGGTCTGATCTTACAGGCATTTACGTCTGTTAAATGTCCAAATTCTAAAAAACCTGCCTCTTTTTCATTGTTGATTTCCACCCTGCAATGCCTGGCATATAGTAGGTACCCAAGAAGTGTTAGTCAAATCAACTTGGGACTTTGAGGGAATGAGGAATCCCAGATTTGACTTGGAAGTTATCAGAGGATCCAACTTCTCTTTTTTCTTTTTCTAATTAAAAATAGGGAATCTTATATAGATGGATAGATAGATAATATGTGTGTGTATATATATAAGTAAGTATGTGCATTTTTTTATTTCAAAGTATTATGGGGGTACAAATGTTTTTGGTTACATGGATTGCTTTTGTAATGCTTGAGTCAGGGTTAGAAGTGTGCCAATCACCCAGATAGCATTCATTGCACCCGCTAGGTAGGTTTTCTGCATCCCCTCCTCCCCACTCCCCCCCTGTTTAATTTCCATTGAGATTTATTTCCCTCAAGGCACATGTGTGCTCATCAGTGAGTTCCAATTTAATAGTGAGTACATATGGTGTTTGTTTTTCCATTCTGTAGATATTTCACTTAGGATAATGGTCTCCAGTTCTATCCAAATTGTTGCAAAAGACATTAAGTCATCCTTCATGGCTGAGTGATATTCCATGGTATACATATACCACATTTTGTTAATTCACTCATGAATTGATGGGCATTTGGGTTGATTTCCACATCTTTGCAAATTGAGAACTGTGCTGCAATAAACATTCAAGTGAGGGTGTCTTTTCGATAAGTATGTATATGTGTATTTATACATATATGCATATATATATATATATACATATATATAGTGCTTAACAAGTAATTAAAAAGTGAACACCTCTTTAACTACCACCCAGAAGTTTTCAACCTCTTTTTGGTTTTTTTGGTTTCAAAATGATTTACTTTTATTCCCTATAGTTCTTAGCCCAATGACATGTCACTTGATATTTAATTGAGATGAAATTAAGATTTTAAAAATATTTTCATATAAATTCATTAAAACAATATCAATGCTTACATGAAATTCAGATTACTAGACCAAGAATATGGCATTTCCAGTGAGAACAATTTCTTCTTCTACTCTGATTTCTTTGCAATTGCAATTATCTTTTGAGAAAAAATTTACTATCTCCATGAAAATGCTGAGATTAAAATTTCAGAAATTTCCAAAAGAATAAAAATAAGTCTTCTTCCTCTGGAGCAGGCCACCACTCTTGCCACTTAGATCAACCCAATACCCTAGTCTTAAAATACCTTTAGAGAGGCCGGGCGCGGTGGCTCACACCTGTAATCCTAGCTCTCTGGGAGGCCGAGGCAGGTGGATTGTTTGAGCTCAGGAGTTCGAAACCAGCCTGAGCAAGAGCGAGACCCCGTCTCTACTAAAATTAGAAAGAAATTAATTGGACAACTAAAAATATATACAAAAAATTAGCCGGGCATGGTAGCACATGCCTGTGGTCCCAGCTACTCGGGAGGCTGAGGCAGGAGGATCGCTTGAGTCCAGGAGTTTGAGGTTCCTGTGAGCTACGATGACGCCACGGCACTCTAGCCCGGGCAACACTGTGAGACTCTGTCTCAAAAAAAAAAAAAAAAAAAAAAAATACCTTTAGAGAAAGAAATTGCTTTGTGAATTCAAAGGAAGTCT
The DNA here is from genome assembly GCF_000956105.1 of Propithecus coquereli. Classification (NCBI taxonomy): domain Eukaryota; kingdom Metazoa; phylum Chordata; class Mammalia; order Primates; family Indriidae; genus Propithecus; species Propithecus coquereli. The sequence continues at coordinate 1,255,248 of NW_012149063.1, forward strand.
GGACTAAAACACGAACAAACAAAAACCTAACGAACTGAAAAGATAAAATTTAAGAAGATAGCTACTTCTTGCTTCATTATTCATTTAGGTGTTGATGGGGCTGAACACTCTTCACACTGAGAGTTTACGGTATGTCCAGGCTCCTTTCTGGGGTAAAAAAGAAAAAATACCAAATTTTTCCTGAGGGGCTGGAGAGGAATTTGGGTTGAACATTTTTATGAAGAATTTCAGAAGTGGCTCAGTTTAGCTAACTTAAGGTTGAAATAGTGAGAAAACCATTACAATCCCAAAGGCAATATTCTTTCTTCTGTAAAAACTAATCTTTTGCCAAAAAGGCTTGCTTTAGAGAACAAAAGGAACTTTGTTAGAGTTGTGATTTTAAAACAGTTGCTATCATTCTTGCCCAGAGGATGAATAAACCTAAAACTCATCACCCATGTAGAAAAATGACAACTGTTTGCAATAAAATGCACATTTTCCTCAGAGGGTCTTAATATATATTACATAAGTGATCTCTGGGTTTCATAATTATTAAGCTGCATTTATGGTTAAAACAATTTAAAATAATGAATACTAATCAAGCACCCAGATTGTATATAGAATGATACTAGGTTTCCGCAAATGCTGTATGTAACTGTGCAGATTCTGTCTTGAATTATAAAATAAATACTGAATATATTCATGACAGTAAAGATGGGGAAACTAATATTTTCTTTCAACCTTTAGTTGGCTTTTTCTACTATTAGTGATTGGAAGGGCACAAACGGACAACTTTGGTTTAATAAGTTTATCAATAAAAAAGAAAATAAACACTTTGGAATGTACATAACAACTGCATGTTTTAAACCGAGTGTAGACTAGACAGCATCTGTGAAGACAAAAGAGGAAACGAATTATGGTCTGTTCTTCCTTCTCTATAGCCTACTTTATGTGCAATAGATTTAGATCTTTAGTAAACTAAACAGATGTGAAAATAGAACCTAGTATATTTGTATTAAAAATAAAATAAAATATTTTTGATTACTGGAAAGTACCAAGTAGTCTAAGAGGTTCAAAAGAAAACATGAACTGTGAGCACGTCCTTAAAGACAAAGGACACTAGTCCTGCTGAGTGCTCATATGAGACCAAAGGTGTGTGACAAAACATAGCCAAGAGGCATTTACATGGAGTAGTGTAGATGCTTTTGGAAATGAAATCGCTCCACATTTAAATGATATACAATATATAGGTCTCAATTTTTAAGTGCTATAAGAAGTAGCCTGCATCTACATGTATATATTATTGCCTCAATTTTCAACAGCAAGATTTGTTGTAATAGAAAGGTTACCTTTTTTCAGATTTAAGAGCTCCAAACAGCACTACATTAAATATCAAGTGCCTATTTCCCTTCACAAAAGTCCTCTTGTCTTTTCAAGTCACTGAATTCCAAATAATCTTCATTGGGGTACCAACATTAGTCCCCATTATCATATTCAGAAATTAATCCTAAATGATTTATAATCCTCCAAAGTTGGCTTCTCGTTTTTCCTTTCAATTATATGGTATAGTTCACACTTTTCATTAGAGTTATTAATATAAGGGTAGCAATTGTGTGCACAGCTAGGGAAGAGTTGCATACCCAGATGTAGGCATGCGGATGCATACTGAAGCCCAAAGACATTAATGGGTTATTCTCAGAAATAGTTTTGCCCTGTTATTGTTTTATAAAGGTCTAAATTAGATTGGCATAAATACAACAAAGCATTCATTTTTATTTATGCATCTTGAATTCACTTTTATAAATATGTAAAATGAACACATTTTGAGAGTTTAGTGAGTTTTATAATTCTATTCTTAGAAAAATGTACTTTTTGAGAAAAGCAAGAAAAATAATTATTTCCTGATTTATTTCAAATTAGCTAAAGAGCCTAAAACATAACAGAGCAAATAGCAAATGCAAATAAGGAAAGACTCCATAGGTTGCTTTCTGTTAACCCCAGAATTATTAGAACATAAGGATATGAAAATAACTGATGGCTTTTCACAATGCATCTTGATCCCTGTTGGTAGACTGACCGTTTGGGTGTGAACCAGGGAAGCATTGGCAGTCCTTGCTTTCCAAAAGCCAGAGAAAGCAAGTTAGGGATAGGGAAGCGTGAGCTCTTTCTTTAGGTATTGCCAGCACCTCCTGCCTTTGAGTGACCATCATCAGAAAGTGTGGGGACAGGAACTTTGACCCACTTAGTAAAACAGTTCAAACTGGCACTGTGGAAGGTGCTGGGAGTTCATCAATTTCTGAGGTCAGTTTAATATCACCCTTTGATCGTTGTGAAGGTATGAAGAAGCCTAACTATAAATGCAACCTGGAGACCCGGCAGCAGTGAGGGCGATTAATGCCTAGGATTGGAGTGCCTGCTGACCTCAGGTTCACCAGGAATTGTTACTTGGCTGACCATACACACTGTTGCTTGGATGGATGGATGAATGGATGGATGGATGGATGGATGGAGAGATGGATGAATGGAGGAGGAAAGTTGCACTAGGGGAAACAGAAGCCCAGGTAGAAAGTGTAATGAAAACCCTCTCTTTCCACTCAGAGATATGGCAAATTTCGGAGTCCATAAGACAGTGGGAGCCCCTCAGGTGTAAATTCTGTCAAGGTCAGTTAGAGCAAATGATATGTTGCCAGTGGGAAAATAGAAACAGTCAACAAATCTCTTGTTCTTTTTTTTTCTTTTTTTTTTTTT
>NW_012149063.1:1258157-1258502 GCF_000956105.1 Propithecus coquereli
CAGTTTGTGTGCATAAAGGTTTTTGTAATATTCATAAATTATATCTTGAATCTCCACAGCATCAGTTATAACTTCTCCTTTTTTGGTCCTGATGGATCTTATTAGGGATTTTTCTTTTCTGTTTTTCATTAGTTTAGCCAAAGGTGTATCAATTTTGTTTATTTTTTAAAAGAACCAACTTTTTGCTTTATTAATTTTCCATATAGTTTCTCTGTTGTCAATTTCATTTAGTTCTGATTTGATCTTATTAATTTCCTTTCTTCTGCTGGGTTTGGGGTTGATCTGTTCTTCTTTTTCCAGTTCTTTGAGTCGATTCATTAGGTTTTCTATTTGTGATCTTTTTGA
>NW_012149063.1:1260377-1304156 GCF_000956105.1 Propithecus coquereli
TGTTGTTCCTCTTTGGGGGTGTGCTTTCCGTTTGAGCCTTCATACTTCCAGAATTCTTTCACTGGTTCCTTCTCATCTGGATCAGTTGTTCCTTCTTGCCTTTAGATTTCCATTTGGATAATGACACGCCCTGTTTAATCTCTGAGCCCGTAGGTGGTTTTTGTGGGTGAGATTTGACCACACCCTTTATAGTGAATCAGTAGATGCAGTAAAAGGGTGTGCAGGATGACCTCCCTGTCAGTAGGTGGCACTTGCATGGAGGAGCAAGCTGCAGTGCTGATTTTGGGTCCTGTGGCTAGCTCTTATACCTCTAGAGAGGCCCTCTTGTGCCTCCAATGGTGGGTGGGGCCCTGGGATTTCCAGGTGTGTCCTTATTCTCCACCTCAGTGGGGGGAGTGAGTCTGGGTAGGGCTGGGTTGGGTAAGCCTGCCCTGAGGCTCCACAACTGCTGTTAGCAGGGGTCAAAAGTCTGTTCTTTGTTTCTGTGCAAAGCTTCTGGGAGGGGCTTAAATGGCTCCACTCAGCTGAAAGTCTGGGCTTGGGGTGTAGGGCTGTCCAAGACCTGCACTCTGGAGCCGGTCTCGCTCCCCTCCAATCTACCCCTCTCCGTGGCCTCTCCCAGGCCTCTACCAGCAAGCAGGACCTCAGGCCGATGGATCTCCCCTGGCTGTGACATGGGCTGGGAGGTTCCCTACCCAGGATCGTAGCCTTAGCTGTCCTTATTCTCCACCTCAGTGGGGGCAGGACTGGGAGTGAGTCTGGGTGGGACTGGGTTGGGTAATCCTGCTCTGAGTCTCCACAAGTGCTGTTAGCAGGGGTCAAAGGTATGCTGTTTGTTTCTGTGCAGAGCTGCCGGGAGGGGCTCAAATGGCTCCACTCAGCTCAAAGTCTGGGCTTGAGGGGTGGGGCTGTCCAAGACGGGCACTCTGGAGCAGGTCTCGCTCCCCTCCACTCTCCCTCTCTGCGTGGCCTCTCCCAGGCCTCTGCCAGCAAGTGGGGACTCAGGCTGATGGATCTCCCCTGGCTGTGACATGGGCCGGGAGGTTCCCTACCGAGGATCATCGCCTGAGCTGGGTGCACAGCCCTCTTTTCGGAGGAGGGTTGCCACTCCGGCACGCTGATCTGCCCCTGAAGGCACACACTCCTCAGTAGGCTCTTTCACAGATCTCTCTTCTGTGCCCTGGGGCAGTGCGATCGTGACCTGGATGTTTGGGGTCTGGTCTGCAGGCCTGTCCCCTGGACCCTGGAGATCAATCCCTGACTCTGCCAGCGGGAGAGGTGCTGGTCTCGAACCACCTACAGGGTGCCCAAGCTGGATCGATTTCACTCTACCTCCGGATTTGCCTCACTCTCCTGGAGTCCCCAGGCAAGTAACACCTGGGCAGGCTGGAGGGTAGGGAACTCGCAGTCTGAGTACCCCTCAGTCTGCTGTAGGGCCCCAAAAGGAAAGGTCCCATTCCTTGGAGATGCCTCCGTGTGACGGGTAAATTGTCTTTCTGGGCACGCCTGGGTAGGGAGGGGGAAGGAGAGAATGGAGCACTATGGCGTCTGCCGCTAGGCTCGGGTCTGCGCCCGGGGAGGTGCCCCAAGGGGGCTGGGAGCCCCGCGCTGAGTCCGCAAGAGGCCACTGCTCGCTAGTGGCAGCCGTCTCTGGGCTGGTGTTGGCAGGTCTCTCCAGCCACTCAGGAGCTACCAGCAGTCCGAGTTGCAAGGGAGGGGGAAGTTAACCTCTCCACCTACCCTTGTCGCTGGTCTCCAAGCCTCTCAGGACCTCTCTCCTTCCAGTTCTCCTCCGCAGCGTCTTCCCGTGGAGTCTCCTGTAGTTTCAGGCACCCTTCCTTCTGACCCTCACCCGATCTATGTTTCTCTGCTTGCTTATTTTTTTCTCTTTCTTCTAAAATTCGTCTTTTTTGCAGAGACCTTCTGACTGGTGGCTTTTCTCATCCGCTATCTTGGCTCCTCTCTCAAAATCTCTTTTTCTTGATCCAAGGTAATTCATAATAGGTTTTATTTCTAAACAATTGGGTTTATAACCAGAATTTGCCTATTGGCCAAATGAACAACATTCTCTTCTTATTTCTTATTATTCTTTTCTTATTTATTTATTAAATAAATAAATTACTTAATTAATTAAAAAACAGCATTAGTACAAGGAGCAAATACATTTTCATGACAAAGTAAGAGGATGCCACATTTGACCATATAATGCATACACTTAAAAATTTTCAAACCCCAAGTTTAAACTCAGATAATGCATCGTAAATGCCTTTCCTTCATCAGATGAAGGTAGAACCAATAAACCATGAACATTGAATCTCTAAAGTATATTATATACTGACAAATCTTCTAGCACCACAATAATCTCACAGCTTCTTGAGGCTACAGTTCTTCTAGAAGCAAACACTATTGCCATCTAATAATACAGTATTTCAGAAGTGGATGACCTTTTGTGACCACATGAAAGCACACTTTTTTACCAAGCTGCCCGCTGGTTTGCTACCCTCTCTGCCCAGTAATGGGGCATGGGGAGAGTTGAACAGGATTTTCCTAAACATTCTAAAGTATTGGAAATGAACTCTATACACACACACACACACAAACACACACTTAGCAGGCCGGATGCAAAGTGATTTGACTCCATTAGATTACTGATGCTCTAAAGGTCTTTCTACCTATTTGGCTTTGTAGCCAAAGAAGGAAGGTTCACATGACTTGGTCTGACAAAACTATCCATGGAGAATCAAAGTTGGAACCAGTGTCAAAGAAAGGACTTGTGAGTGGTAGGAGGATCGCATGAAATTCAGTGATCCGAATGCGATGGAATGAGTCTCCTCGCATGACTTCTACTTGTTACTCCTAGGAAATGAGACAAAACTCACAAAAAAAAACTTTCTGTAAAAACCACAACACATAGGAAAATCATGTGTATTTGTTAATTTGCCAGGTAAAGGAAAAACCTGGAAGTTTATTTGAACGTATCCTAAATTAAGTAAATTTCATTATAAAGTATCTTCTCAAAAGGAGAATTGTGTAAGAAAGATTATAAATCTTTAAAGCTCTAACTAGGAATGTATATTAATCAGGGTTCTCCAGAGAAAAAGAACCAACAAAATATGTATATAAAGCAATTTATTATAAGGTATTGTTTCACACAATTATGGAGGCTGAGAAGTTCCATGATCTGCCTTCTGCATGCTGGAGACACAGGAAAGCCTGTGGTGGTGTTTGAAAGCCTGAGAGCCAGAGAGCTAATTGTGTAGATTCCAGTCTGAGGCTGAAGGCCTGGGAACCAGAAGATTCCAGCTCAAGCAGTCAGGCAAAGAATTCAATGTTCCTCTACCTTTTTGTTCTAGTCAGGCCCTGAACGAATTGGATGAGGCCCACCTACTTTGGGGAGAGCCATATGCTTTGTTAAGTCCACCAATTCAAATGCTAATCTCCTCCAGAAACATTTTCACAGACACACCTAAAAATAATATTTAACCAGCTACCTGGCATCTCTTGACCAAGTTGACACATAAAATTAACCATCGCACAAGGTATTTGTAAACTATCTGAAGAAACTTCTTAACACAGTAGTAATATATTCACTCCATGCTACCCAACAACCACAATCTTTCTCTACTGTGAATAGTAGAGTTCTTTTTTTTTCTTAAAGAAAATAAAGTCATCATGGTCTGAAAAATAGTAGGCAAAAAACCTCCCCATTCAGTATTTATATGTTACCTTCCGATGAAACCCTGTATGGGGTGTGGCATATCTACTCTAGTTTTAGAGGATATGGATATCCTCTGATATCCACTGATAATAGGAGGAAGACAGGAACACATTTATTCTCAAAGATACCAGAACATAAATTAAAATGTTAGATACTCAATCAGACATCCAGAAAAATAAAGGTTATTCCCAGTGTGTAGGTATTTGCCTCTGACAAGTTCATAAAATGCATCTTTTTCTTGTTGTTGTCACCAACAACTCACCCAGACACCTGAAATTTCCCTGCTTGTAAAATGCCTTCAGGTTGCCTGAAATATATAAGAGACATTCCGAAATCACAAGGTCTGACTGTGCTTGATAGCGATTGTGTGAAGATTCTAACAATAGCCAAGGTGCCTTTGAATCCTATTTGCTTTTACTAATGCCTTGTTCATAAATTAGAATCTCATTACCTTTGCTATTCCATTTAGGAAAGTATTGCTTAGCAGGATCATAGTCATCTTAGAAAAGTAATATACTTCCAGAATTACCTAATGTTCTCACCTTTAGAGGACTAACTAATATAAGAAAATGTTTCTATTGAATCTATCTTCAAATGGCTGGTTGGTGGCAGAAAAAAATGTATTTGGAATTGCACCAAATTAGTTGGATTTTCCCAGGGGTACCTGGTGCCTAGGGCTACGCAAGCCAGCTGCTCTGGGTCCTGGGCTGGCCTCAGCAGTGGAAAAGAAGTCTCTGAGATCTGAGATCTTGCAGCTCGGCCTGCACAAACACTAAAGAGTACAAGATATGATGTGCTGCAAGAAATATGACCAAAGCCAAATCCCAGCCCCCTCCACATGACCTTCCCTGCTTCACCAAGGCTAAGTAAGGAAGAATACAGAGTCTTCTGCTGAATTTCATAAATCTCAGAGCCTTCTTTTTTTGTTAGTTTGAATTATAGTTTTCATCTTTAAAGTATATGTACAGTAAAATTCACTTTCTGGTGTATGCTGTTATGAATTTGCACAAATGCTTGGAGTTTATAACCACAACCACTATTAAAATACAGAATACTTCCATTACTCTATGCCTCCCGAAATTCATCAAGCAACACTTCTCCACCCTCCCCTATCCTTAATAGAAAGCAGAACTATTCTCTGTTCCTATAGTTTTGCCATTATCAGAATATCATGTAAATGGAATTATATATATGTAGGTTTTTTGATTCTGGATTCTTTTGCATAGCATAATGTGTTTGAGATTCACCCACGTTCTTACATATATCAATAATTTGTTCATTTTCATTGCTGAGTAGATTCTATTATGTGGATGTGCCACAGTTTATTTATCTATTCCTCAGCTGAGGGACATTGGGTTGTTGCCAGAATTGGACACATTATGAACAATATATTCAGGGTCTTATGCAAACATGGATTTTAATTTCATTTGAAATATCTAGGAGTGAAATTTCTGGGTGATATGGTAAGTGTATGTTTAACTTTGGAAGAAATTATCTAACTGTTTTCCAGGTGGCTATATCATTTGGCATTCCCACCAGCAATGTATAAGATTTCAAGTTGATCTATGTCCTTCTCAGCACTTGTCAATTTTTTTCTCTGCTTGTTTTGTTTAGTTTTTATTTTAACCATTCCAATAAGTGTGTAGTTGATATATCATTGAGGTTTTAATCTACATTTCCCCAAAGACTAATGAAATTGGACATTCTTTCATATACTTATTTGCCATTTGTATATCCTCCTTGGCAAAGTATCCATTTAAATCTTCTGTCCGTTTTTAATTGGCTTGTTTATTGTTGAATCTTGAGAGTTCTTTAGATAGTCTGGATATAAGTCATTTGTTACATATATGATTTGGAGATATTTTCTCCCATGTATGGCTGGTCTTTTCAATCTCTTAGCACTATCTCTCTCAGAGCAAAATTTTTAATTTTGATAAAGTCTAATTTATCATGGATCATGTTACTCTCACTAAACCTAAGAAATCTTTCTCTAACCCAGGGTCACAAAGATTTTCTCTTATGTTTTCCTCTAAAAGGTTTATATTTTTTTGTATCAGCGTCCCCTTTTAATGAGACCATGAAGTATTCTGTGAATTCTGAGTATTGTAAATGGACATAGAAAATTTAAGATGCCAGGGGAATTGGTAAGTGCCCGATTAGATTTTTAATTCAATGAAGGCAAAGGCTGCACCTCACAGGGATATCACTGCGCCTTGCCCTATCTTCACTTTGTCAGCAGCTAGATGTTCAGTAAACATTTATTAAGAATTAATAAATCCTCTCAGAGAAGCTAACTTATTATTTTAGCATTGCATAGTACAAGGATAACCTTTTAGTCAGCTCTATATTCAAATTATAGCTCCGTGTCTTGCTGGCTCTATGACCTTGGGTAGGCGGTTTTCTTAAAAAGTCCTTTGGGCTGGGTTTCTTGGCTTAAAACTATGGACTAATAATGCATTCTAAGATTTTTTTGTGAGGATTAAGTGTGGTAATATGGCTGACATATATGGGAACTCCGTGAAGAGTTATTATTTTATCCCTTTTTCTTTTCCCATTCCAATCCTAAATATGGATGTATTTAGCAGTCAAGTAGCCTTGGTTCTGAATAACTGAAACCTCTATCATGCCATAAATCAATATAGTCCATATTTGCTCTTTGAATGTATTCTTTCCTGTATGCATGCATTTTTAACAAAAATGACTAAAATAATTAGACATAACCATGTTCAACAGCTTCTCTTCTTAGGACTACCCTTCTACTGTACAAAAGTAGAAGGAATGAAAAGGGCCATGTTGGGATGGGGAGTAGTTACAGGGAAAACCCTGGAGTGTAGCATTCATGGGAGGGTCCCTTCTCATACATATTGGAGTTTGGCAAGGAGCTGGCAATCGATAAGCTAATAATTAAATACAACCTGGGGGAGAGTGGTTCTACTTGCGATTTGCTTATCAGGTCATTACAATTTTAAGTTATGCTGTATTTTATTTTAAAATGCCAGACTTTTTTTGTTGAACTAAGAGGATTGTTCAAGTTAGAAGGGCTCACGAATGACTGACTAAGGGAATCAAAGAGACTGTCATGGATTCTAGTCCCAGACATTAGGTTGGTAAACTAAACTATCATGTTGCACAATTGACAAGCTGCAAAGTAAGGGCCAAAATTAGTTCAGGACACAGACCAATTCATTGTCTTGAAATACTCTTAAAATTGATTATTTTGAGAAATGGCCTGAAAAGAAAGTCACAATGATATTTTTCCTAAAAATAATACTATTTATTAAGTACTTGTTCAATGCCAGGCAGTGTTATTGAGGCTTTTTGTATGTTATCTAATTTAATTTTCATAACAACCCTGTGAAGTGGGTGTAATTATTTTCCTTATTTTATGAACAGGGAAATTGCAAGCTTAGATTAAAAATCTGCTCCTAAGGTCTTACACTACTAGAAAATGAGTAACTCAGAATTTGAACTCAAGCTATCTAACTGGAAAGCCCTGTTTATGACTGCTACCCTTTATCACCTTACCGTGCATGGTTTACAGCTTGTAGAAATGCTGTATAAAATATGCAGCCTTAATTTTGGAGACTTAACTGAGTTGGTGATGTTCCTAACTTTTAGATATGCAGCACAAGTCTTTTTGATTAGGTGCATATGTATTTCAATTTGCAATTATAAGATTAAAGGTCACTCTAGTTTTATGTTTCCTTATTAATCTCCTAAACATTTTAGCACTTTCAAATGCATAACATAACAAGTATGTTACTCTTCACAAGCTCATCTAAACATATGCAGTGATGCTGATTAAACATTATTGGTACCTGTCAAAAAGTAATTATCATTTAATAGAGCTATCCAAATGTTTCCTAATTTCCTAAACGCAGACTTCCCCCAGCCAAAAGAACATTCCTTTAACCCCTTAGGCAAAGAAGATCTGGAGCCTCTAATATCACTTTCATAAAAAATTTCTATGAGCTTCTTAGTGAAAGGACAATATCCTATTTATCATGGCACAGTACATTACTCTAAGGAGATAATCCATATGCGTCTGTTGTGTTGGTGAATGAATGAATGAATCTGTTGGCAAATTTTAATTCAATAAATGTTTTTAGGATGGATGAATTAAAGAAATAATTAATCTACTTATAATTAGCTCTTAGAGCAATAGTTTTACCCATTTAGAATGAATTTTAGAACTAGAGAATTTAGGAGTAATTTTTGGTACTATATGTTCTATTTGAATGTGAAAACACAAATATATACTGCATATATATGTATATACATACATATTTTAAGAAAAACATCAGTATCAATTTTAATTTGCCCTAATTTACTATACATTTTTATGACACTACATTTATAGCTCACAGTTATGTCCCCATGACTGACACTTTTAAATGGCTCACTATAAACTAGATTACCTTTACAAAAGACCCACATAAAAGATTCATAAAATGAGAGAGGTCACAAGCAGCTGGAACATGTTAGGTTTGGGACCTCATATAGGCCTAATGATAAGTAAAAAATAAAAGGAGGAAGAAATTGGCTGCAGAAGAGCAGGACACTGCCTGTTGGTAGTGGTCAGACCCTTCAATTCCACACAATCCTCTCCAGCTAAAGTTACAAGTCAATGACCACATAATTCTGGGTTCCTTTGACTTGGCAGATGTCTCACTCCATGGAGGCTGCTCAATTGCTACACTTCAGTGTTTCTTCCAAAGGCTGTGGGAGCCGCATCCAACCTCATGTAATTTCATCTCTCATCTCTCATTTGCATACTTGTTAGCCGGCTCCAAAGTAACACAATGTGGGAGCAACCATAACCATGTCCAAGTGGTCGCTCACTGTTGCCAGTTTACTAAATCTGGACAAGACTTTGTCTTCTGACCAAGAGGAGGCCCAGCCACAAACGTGGATGCATTGTCAGTGAGCTAATTGAAAGGTGAAACTGACAGCTGGTTATTCTAAGTGCTCAGTTTAAAGATCCGTGCTCCAGATGTTCCAATCGAAATGGTGTCCCATTTTTTACAGTATTTGAAAGACGACTGTTTTTGCCTAAACTTACAGCACCTTTTTTCATAACCTGATATCCACTTATTTATTTATTGAGTCCATGTGGCCATTAAGCAGGTGATAATGCAATCACTGAGAAAGTAATTTCTGTTTGGTTCAAGAATCCCATATTACATGTGACTCAGTATTTCCAAATTCTATAATAATCATTTGAATATTTACTGTTGATATTAGAATAAATATATCTTTAAGAGTCAAAGTCCCCTACATTTCTTATAACTTTACCCTGGCAAACACCTATAGCCCATATCAAAATGAAAATATTACTGAAAACATGTAAGATTGAATAATCATTTTCTTTGCCATTGTTATTTCAAGAGTTTTTTCCCTCTACGTGAACATGGAGAAAGAACTATCCTTTGCACATTTGCTTCTGTAGCTTTTCTGTGTTTATTCTTAAAACTTGAACTTAAGCTAATGAACTGAGTTTTCTTAATTACATTAATAAACTTATTAAAAATCAAAATCACTAACAATCAAAAAATGTAAATTAAAATAGCAATAGTATATTATCATCTGCCTCTCAGTGCAGAAGCACTAATTTTTAAATGATAATATTTAATGCTGATGAGGTTACTTTTAGATAATCATTTCCATGACCAACTTGTAGCAGTAAATTTAACCCTCTTGGAAATCCTCTAAAATGTTTCTATCTATTGATCAAATGATCTGATTTGTAAAACTCTGTAAGAAGGAAGATAAATATAGATGCCGACGTATTTGTGAATAAGGAAATTCTTCATACTGTTATTTGAGACAAAAATTTTAAGCTAGGTAAATGTTCACAACATGAAAATAGTGAAATTATTGTATATCCAAATGATGGCAAACATTTCATACAATAAAAGGTATGTTTAAAAAATAATGAAATTTTTATGGAATAATGGTATATAAAGATATAAACTATAAGGGACATAATTGAAATTTATTTTTGAAAGTACACACGTACACACACACATAGAAACTTAAACAGGTATCACCATACCTAAACACTTGAAGAAATAGTATAGCACGTACTACCAATTTCTATACAATGATTACTTTACATGACCAGCAACATCTGTCTATAAATCAGACAATACTAAGAAATGTGCTTACACTACATACAGAGCTCTATTCTAGGCACTGGGCACTGTCATAAAAACCTAAAAGAGACAATCAACACAGTCCTTACCCTCCAGGGGCCTGTAATTCATAGAAAGAGACCAGAGTACAAAAAAAATCAGAGCATTTATTAGATAACTATATAAATAATTATAACTATGCACACACACACACACACACACACACACAATTATAGGAATCTAGAATGTTCTGCAACCTTCGCAGAGACTTTTCTGACCTCTGGTGCTGACCCAGCACCTCCAGACCTGCATGTGGCCTCTGCTGTCTTTGACCATTTATGTAATTCACATGACTTGAACATAGGTATGAATGCTGAGGGGTTGTGGAGAAGTAAACCATGTGATGGAGTGTTTTGTGGGGAAAATTTCATGCCATTTTTTTCTCTACTGTCCCTCCGTAGAATTGAACACAATGTAGAGGAAAAATCATGACTTTAGCATTAGAAGACACCTATCCACATCCCAGTTCTGCCACTGGCTGAATTTCTTAAATTATTTTACCTTACTAACCCTGGCTCCTCCTCCCTAAAGAAGGAATGACAAAACTGATGACATGGGGTTTTCTGAGCAGTAAATCAGAGAGGACACGTGAGTGCGCTGGGCATAGCACTGACCCAGGGTAGGCACTCGATACAGTCACTTGAAATCAGATTCAGAGCCTAGATGTGGATTAACCAAGAGTAGATGGGCCAAGAACTCCACTTTGATTGCCTCCCTGTCTCTGACATATTCTTTGGCAAACACATCATAAGAATTTATTTACATAGGCCCCTCCCTGGGGTTCCTGGCCTATGAAATGGAAACACTATATAACTTCAGTCTGAGGGACTATAGTGGCAATATGACTTAGATTGTAAAAGAATTGGGAATAACATTCAGAAAAACTTTCTGACTACCTTTTGCAGTTGTACACCTTGAGTTTGGTGTTGTTTAGCTTTGTTTTGTCTTAAAAAAATTTTTCTCTTAAAGTCCTATCCTTTGGTTTTGGTCTCCATTTATTCGTGTTACTTCTCTGTATATACACTAAGACTTCTTTGTCATTTTTTGTTTGTTTTCTTTTTTTTTTTATTTTTTTGTATGTGTGTTTGTTTTCTTTTTAAGGTCAAGTAATAATCTATTAACATGAAATTAAATAGATGACAATAACTTCCTAATGACTGTAGAGAGAAAAAGAATAAGAGACAAAGTCACTGTTTAATTTTTCTGAGTATCAGGCACATACCAGACTTACCTTGGAACTAAAAATATATAGTTCCACTGTTTAATAGAGTTTGGATAAAACAGAGTTTATAATAGAATTTTTATAATAACAAAATTATAAAATTAGCAAATAAACAACCACTTATTTAATGTGAAAATGACACCCAAAAATATTTATCAGTATATCAATTATGAATGATTATAAACCATTATAGTCTACCAGTAAATAATTTTCTTCAAAAAAACCTTATTACATTGTTATACATTCTTCCAAAGGAGGACCTTGACAATCCCCTGAGACCAATTAACTATAATACTTTCTCAATTATAAAAAATATGACATATTTTTATCCAGATGTCTGAGCTGCTTATTGTCATTAATAACCAAATGCATTTCATAGCACTGACTAAGTATATTCCAGTGTTCCCACAGGACCAGGACAACGATTCTCAATCAGAAGGGGTTTTGCCTTCAGGGGAAGCTTGGCAATGTCTGGAGACATTTTTGGTTGTCACAATTGACAGGGAACGTGGTGCTACTGGTGTCTAGCTGGTAGAGGCTAGAGATGCCAGTAAACATCCCACAGTGCACAGAACAGTACCCAGGACAAAGAATTATCTAGTCCAAATTATTAATAGTTTGAGGTTCAAAACACTGGCCTAGAACAAGAATGAATTTAGGGATGATCTGTAACACATCCATTCATTCAATCCATATGGCGTTAGTGCCAATACGAAGTAAACAAACAATTGGTACATTGGGTGGATGAGCATTTGCACTTGAATAGTAATAGTAAGTAGGTCTCTCTCCTTAAATCTGAATGAGTTCGGCACTTTCTTGCCTTATCCTCCTTGTGTTCTACTTCTCTCTACTGTCCTTTCTGTGATTTATTTTCTCCTTTTCCTTCCCCTCCCTCTCTCTTCCACCAACTTTCCTCTGCCAATTTTCTTTTGTTTCCCTACAGCCCACCCTACGCCTTCCCCTCCTGTACTTTTCATCTTCCTTTTCTTTTTTATAATAATTTCTTAATTTTAAAGGATTAATTTTAACTCTCTAAGATCAAAGTGTTTGAATGTTCTTGCCAATCAACACATAAACAGTGTGAAAACACAAAACTAAGTTTTATTTGTAGTGGACACAGGGAGAAAAGACTGCAGGCTTCTCTCATCAGCACTTAGAGACTCAATAGCTATTTCAATATTTTGGCTATTCTCTGCTTGTGTTCATATTTTGAGAAAGCTTTGGGTTTATAAGTAACATGTCCTTTCAATGAGCAGAATCTTATGTTTTCTTTTAGACCACATGTTCACAAGGAAAAGAGAACTTATAAAGAAGTATCAGCCTGTACACATGAGTATGGGTGGCAAATCCTTTGTTGTGAAATTCTCTGGGAATTGATAAAAATATTAAAGCAACCCATTTTCTATAAGTCATCCCATAATACTGGGCTGAGGGGAGGCACCAGAGTGACTCTCAGCCTCCTTGGAAAGTTCAGGGTACACAGGCTCAAATTCTCACAACCATCTTCTGTTTACTTCCTGATGAGGACATGACAGGGCTTTCCCGTGACACCTGTCAATTCTTACCGATTAACGAAGACATTGCATGCAAAGGTTTTGATCACAGAATTGGAAGGAGACCACATCTATGCAGATGAACTACACCATAAAGCACAGGAAAGCATTAAAAAGAGTTTACCAAACAGAAATACACCTTCCTTTCATTCACACACTGTCTTTCATCCATTCATTGACTATTGTTACATATATGCTAGACGTAAGTGAAGTATCTGCATAGCATGTCTAGGTTTTTTATTTTGTTTGGGGGATGTTGTTTGTTTTGTTTTGTTTTGTTTTGTTTTTTGAGTTTTTCATGTTTAGTTTCCTGTTTTTACTTCCCTCCCTCTCTCTCTCTCTCCACATTTTTAAAGGCCTTATAAACAAGCCGCATAGCAGAAGAAAGACATTTGGAGCCACTTGGAATTGCTTGCTATGTATAGATATAATCTGGATTTAATGATCTGCATGATTAGAAGGGAATGACAGACTCATCAGGAAGCTAGTGAGCTAGTGGAAATGTTTCAGGCTGGTAAATATTTTAAGGCCAAGAGATTCCTTTAAGATACCTGCTACGACGGGTGCATTTTCTTTCCATTGCAGGATGTCTCTGACTTGCATAAAATATATCCACAAGCCATTTCCTATTTTTCTGATGCAGTTTGCCATGATCAATAAATAAGCTTTTTTTTTTCATTGTTTGGTATTTATTGATCATAGCTACTACACTGAGAATGCAAAGCAAGATGCATGCTCTGAGAGACTGTTAGTGCCTCACACTAATTTGTAGGAACTGGTCGTTTCAAATGTCCAGGGGCTCTGCAGCACAGTGCCTAGCAGTAGGGCCAGATCTGAATGTCTATTTATGAAGACAGCCGTCAAAAAGAACAGTAAGAACTGGAGCATTACATATTATATTGTTCTCACAGTGCCACTCAAACTCACAACTGTTATTAATTTCACAGTAATCACTGGATGGTAGAGTTATATCCATCTGTTCAGCGAATTGCGAGAAATTATTAAAAGATTTACCACATATGTAGTCCCTTCCATTTAATATCACATATCCTAAAAACATACAAAATTTTAAAATATATATCAAAATGTCAATGTGAATGCTAGGAAAATTATTTGATTGCTAACTGCGAAGGTCTATCTTACTGTGTATATCAAAAATCTCAGAATCAACTCTTGAATCAAAGATTCAAGAAAACCTCATACAAGAGTTTATTTTTTATCTTTGCTGTGTAACCTCCACCATTTTCTAGACAATCTAGACAGTCTCAAGGTAGTGAATCAAGGGTTTAAAGTAATTTTTGCAAACACAGACTTTATGTGGCTAAGAGAATCTTAAATGAAAATATTTATGGAAGATACTGCATTGTACGCAATGTTTTACTGAAGCTTCCAAGTCGGTATGCTGTGATATTGAACTCTGAGCCCTAGAAGTGGCACATGGAGCCTGGGGTGGCCAGAACCTCTTGTCCAGTCATCTCTAGGCATGATCAGCTTTGACCACGGACCCCAATGTGCTGCCCTAATATCTTTTCCTGTGTGTATTGGCATGGAAAATGTTGAGAGTGATGCTTTCAACAACCAACTTTAGTAATCCTGCTATAAGAAAGGGATTTTGTACTCTGCAAGGACCACTAAAATCATAAAAACTCATAACAAAGAGAAGGCAGCCATTATAATGGCACGTATGCATAGCTGCCCCTTGCCTAGCACTTTCGAATACGTAGTCAGTTCCAGTAACAGTGCTCCACCCATAAAGCTTCTAGGGACTCTCATACCTTTCTGTTAGTACATCTTGATATGTTCTTACAGATGCACACTTTGTTGATAAAAGCCTACTTCTTGACTAGATTGCTAGACTTTGGAAGCAAACTGTACCCTGGAATTGCTTCCTGATACTACCAAGATGTCACTTTTCTGAAATCAGAGAAAGTGATCCATGTTGAAGTTTCAGGATAGACATCACTGATTCAGGCATTTCATTTCATGAGACTTGATTTCAGCTCTGCAGGCATCATGGTACCTGATAGGCAGCCTGAGTTACTGTGTAAGGTGTCTCTCTGTGGTCATTGACAGAATACACAAAAAAGGACCAGGGAAAGGCTTTTCAGGGCTACCTACAAAAGTTGCTATACTCGTGTAAACCCCAGGGCCGAAGACCATGGGACGAAATTTCTTTCAAATAAAAGAAGAATTTCAAAGTTGAAGGTCTCTGACAGGCTATTGGCTATTTGCTTCATTCAGTAACACCAGAATTGGCCCAATAAATAGGGATGCCACATGATGGTTTACCCTTCAGCTCCTGGAAAAACCTGCGTAGTCCACAGTACTTTGGTTTTCTGGAAGTCCAACAAGAAATATGACCCCATAGATTTGTTATCTTTGCATTTATCTTTCAAACCATGTCTGGAAAGAATTAAGGAGTCACATGCTATTAAAAACACAGGCGAGAGTGAAGTACCAATACTTGCTACAACATGGATGAACCTCAAAACATTATGCTAAAGGTGAAAGAAGCCAGACACAAAAGGTCACATGTTGCATGATTCCATTTATAGGTAGTATCCAGTATATTATATAAAAACAGAAAGCCAATTGGTGGTGGTTAGGGGCTGCAGGGAGGGAAGAATGGGGAGTGACTGCTTAATGAGTACAGAGTTTCCTTTTAGGGTGATCAGAATATTTTGGAAGTCAATAGAGGTGGTGGTGCACAACATTGTGAATGTACTAAATGCTACTGAGTTGCTCACTTCAAAAAGGATAATTTTATGTTATGTGAATTTCATCTCAATTTAAAAAAATAAAAATTTTCAAAAACACATTTGAAATTAGAGAAATGCAATATTAGAGAGGGGGCTTGGAGCCCACCTAGCATAGCACAGAGCTGAGGATGAACACCCCTCATGATAATTAAAGTCTCACGTGGAAATTTTTTTAAAACATTGATAAATAAGCATAAGCAAGCTTATTAGTCATCTGTAATGAATTAATAACAGCAAATGAGCCCCATTAAGATACTTTCATATTTCTTAGTACTCAGGGTTCTGTAATATTATTAAATTTAGGGGTGAAGAAAGATAATGATTTTGTCACCATTTTTGGGATCAAGCAAAGAATAATATTTTTTAAATATTTTAGGAGGATTTAAAATATCCTCCTAGAAGAAGATATGGTGGCATCCTCTCTTCTCTGGCAAACCCAATGTTGTTTTGTTTTGTTTTGTTTTTTACAAAATCTTTCCCAAAACTACAGGTTTATCTCTTGTTTCTATATGAATATAAAGGCTGCCCAGGTGGGTCTAATACTCTATTTAATAAGGCACACTATCATTCTTCTGAAAGTTGTGTCTATATATAAAGCTTCAACAACTAAGGAGGAAGATGAAAATACAAAGCATCTGAAAAATCAAAAGGATTTTGGCTGGAACGCCAATGTTACTGTATTTCTACATGGTGTTTTCAGCTTACTTCTAAGTGGCTAACCCCCTTCCCCTCTCAGGCAGGAAATGGACCATGGTTCATTTCTCCCAGTTTGGACCCCCTGGGCTGTGGGGGGTGTTGGCTGCCTCTTATCCATGGCTGCAATGAGGGAAGCCAGAAATAAGCAACCAGAAACTATAATTCTGACGGAGAGCCAATGGCTAAAACTAGAATAGCAAGTCTCATACTGGGTGCAGGATGCAGGGGTCTGGGTGGAGTGTACTAATGGAGATTCTAGGCTCAAGGAAAAAGCTGAGGAGATGAGAGAGCAACAGCTTAGCAGACAAATGGAAGTTGCCTGGGAGAATTCTGAAGAGGAATGGTGATGCCCCTGGTGATTTTATTTATCATTCCTGCACCAGGGTCTGGGTGGGTGTGCAGGGTTGTCTAAAAGGGCCCCAGTAGGATAGATGCGGAGAACTGTGAGACCCAGCAAAGGGGCCCCGGAGGCAAGACCTGGCGTCCTCTAAGTACACATCAGGAAATGTCAGCATCTGTCTGACAACATGGGGCACAACTCTTGATACTGTGAGTAAATAATTCACGTTTCCACAGTACAAACCTCACCTTACAAATATGTTTTCCAAACAAAATCAACCTCAGACTTTTAAATACAACGTATCACAAAAGGATTTGCTCATCCAAATGAATGTGGCATATTTATCTCAGTTATTCCATAAATAAAATAGGTAATTATATGCTCTTCCTAACTCCTGGGGGAAAGTTATTTTAACAGAACATGCATGTTAAGATTCTTAGTAGAAAAATGTACAAACATTTTTCTAAATATAGTTTCTAATGACCTTGAATTGTTTGTAAAACTTTCCTAAATATGTACAATTATACGTTATTTCAAAGTACCTTCAAAAGCTATGTTTATAAGGTCATAAAATTATTTTAATATTAAGAATAAAGAGAGACTAATAAGAATACATTAAAGAAATAAGCGTTTTAGATGAAATACCAGACATGGCTTCTGACTTTATGATTTATTTAATTGCCAGGGAGCTCTCACAAATGTATGGGCATAGAGTCTGGTGGGATGTTTAATTTATGGTGGCTTGGCAGAGAACAAGAAAGCAGGCTGTGTGCTGCAAATTCTGAATTCATGAAGGAATAAGGTAGACAATTTTAAACTCACCACTTCTGCCTTCTGTGATGCCCCCAATTTCATACCAAAAAGTAAAATTTGAAAGAAAAGCAAAAGTGATCAGGAAGAATAAAGAGGGTATAAAAAAAGTAATGCCTCTTTCAATGAGGTTTAATCATTGAACTCAACAGGAGTACATGGAAGGAAAAAATGCCAAATGTTTGTGATCCAAGTGGGGACATTTTTCTATTTAGCTTCATGTCAACTACAACTGACGATGGTGAGGGAGAAGATGGGAAAAGCTGAGAGCCCATGCAATTATTGTAATATTTCCTTGAGCCAAGTGAGGTGCGAGATCCATTATGTTCCCTTCCCACCTCCACCTAACGCCTGACTCTGAGTCACTATGTGATGCTTCCACGAGCAGAGTGGAAGTTATTTTTCTGGAATCCGAAGAAAAAGAAGCTATAGTCATTTTCCACATGTTTTCTTACCCTGAAGCTAGTTGGGAATTCATTTTCTTATCCCCAGCAGAGCTCATGCCTTTAAGAGCGAAGAGCATGGAAGGGGGAGAGGACTACTTAGCATGGGGTGGGGTGGTGGGAGAGGAGAGGAACCACTATGACCCTGTCCAGATGGCTCCCCAGTGACTGGGGTCAGGGAGGAGGGGGGCGTTAAGAATACAGGCCAAAGAACAGTGTGCCCCTCTAGCTGATCTTGGCTTCAAATGCCAAGTCTTGCAGTCAGAAGAAATGGAATTCAGCGAAGTTGCTGTGGTCATTAACTTCTTCTGTCTTGAGGACAACATCCATCTCATTAGATTTAAAAGCAGTTTTTCCAGGCCAGTAACCTCTGGCAGAAGCCCGGGCTGCTGGTTACATAGAGCAGAAATGAATGTGATCATTGGCACAGCCACCGTGGTAGGGTCTGGGGAGGAACCAACAGTGGTGGTTGTAAATGGGTATGAAATAGGTGGCATTGAGGACTCTGAGCTGGGAATACTGGGAGAACTCTAAGCCACCTTACCTAGCCTGTCTTCTTTTCAAACTCCAAACCATTGCCCCCTGATTCCGTGGCCTTAGCTGTGCCCAGAGTACTGAATTTCAGCTAAAACACACAAAGGGCCTGAAGCTGAATGATTGGCACACACAGCCTCCCCTATCACTGGGTCTGCAGATTACTAGGACACGTGTCCCTCTGCAGAGTCCTCTGGGCATGCCTGTCTGCAGAAGATGCTGTGCACAGACGATTGTTTTTGTAGCGATATGAAGCTATATCACTTATCATGACAGCATAAACATTCATAGAGGCGGAAAAAGAATAGAGATGCCCAGGTGTCCTCTTTCATTAACAGTAGCGCTGCTAATTAGTACGTTATTTTTCAAGAGCATTCTGGCACTGCAAGAGCTAAATAAAACGATCATGCCCCTTAAGCTAAGTATACTCACCTTGGGGAATTATCTAAAGAAAATAGCATTTAAGCCTACTTAAACAAAGATGTTTATACCCACCCTATTTGTAATAGCACATAACTGGAAACAACCCAAATGCTCAACAATTAGGGAGTGATTAAGCAAACTTTGGAACCTTAGTATGGTGATAAAGTCTGTGGCAATGAAAATGATGAGTATCTAGACTATGTAAATACTTAGAAAGCCTATGTAAAATAATGCTATATTAAAATAGAGACCACACGGTATTCTAAGCACAATATAAAATGTTATGATAATGTGAATATCATATCTTAACAATTATAAGAACGGATCACAGTCATATATAATTAGTGCTCATAGTGAAGGAGAACTTTGTGTTTTTAAGGTACTTTAAGGGGTTTTCTTTTTCACAAAAACTGTAAAGTTGTTTTAAAATACAATATTTAAAGACAGTATATTAATATGATATAAAAAGCATCAAAACTGTCTTTGTATATTAGTCTGCCCATTCACTTGCTGTATACTTCTGACTTACAAGATTGACATGAATTGGTAGCCCTGGAGAAATCAATGGATTAAAGCAATATAAAATTGGCCTTACCTAAAAATAAGCACTAACTCTGCTGTCAGTAATATTCACCATTCGAATCAAGATATGAGTCAAGGCCAAGAATTCCATCATCAAATAATCAAGCGAAGGGAGATTCAAAGCCAGAAGATTGGACTTGTGTTAGAAGCACAGGTGAGGAATCTATGGGAAGATGATCAGGATTATCAGGGTATAGAGAATTGACTGAGAAGCAAATCCCATAAAGGGTTTTAGGCACTGGGCTAACCCAGGGAGCTTTTATTCTCCTTAGCACTTATTTTCAGATTTCAGAGAATAGTGCCACAACTATCCCCTGTACAGGACCCATGTTAGATTTTCTAGAAAGGGTCCACGTACCATTCCAATCAGGTCGTATTGCAGTTAAGAGGCCATGTGAATTCTGAGATTCAAATGAGCAGTATAATTTTCAATGATGGACACCACAACGCACTAGTCTAAGTAATATTATTAGCAATATTTTATTTTCTATTGCTGGAGTAAATCACGTAGCTAATTGGAGCAAAATGCATCAAAGCTTTTAAGTCATGCTTCACTGAGAATTTATCAGGAGTGCTTGGATCTAAAATTATTCATGCAGGAATTTCCTCATGAATTCGATGGCCAGTCAAACCCCAAATTCCCTCTTGCTGTGTGGCTTCTCCTTTGGGGAGTGGCATGCATTTTCACCCTACTCACTGTTCATGAAGTCAGTGAGAGAAGTCAAAGCCCTCTGTCGAAGGCTGACAAAGCTCTGTTCACCCTTGGGGCTTTACTACAACTGCCTTTCCAATTTTATATCAGTAAACTCTTAACAACTGTTCAAATCAGCAAGAACCATTGATTCATGGGTGCTACATTGAAAGCAATTTCCACTGCTCATTTCCAGTCATTCCCACTAGTCAGCTTTTCTGAGTCACTGTAACCACTAAATCAACACAGATGCAAATGGCAGGTCTGCCTCTTACTGTGAATGTGGAAATCATGAAAGACATATTGAATCTAGATCATTCCTGTTAGTGTGAATTGGTAGAAAGAAAAAGGTTTTAGTTCCAACCTTGGATAAGTTTTTCACTACACAAAAGCTCAGAATCCTCACCTGTTACACAGGAATAATAGCATCGGTTGGCTTACAGAACTGTGACGAAGGTCAAACGAATATGAGGAAGTGGTAATTAAGCTATATAACATCATTTGATTCTAAGATAACAGTGCTTTTATAACTAGTGTTCATTTTCTATGTTGGCTGCATTCTTACTGCCCTTATTCTGAGCTTATTTAATAATATGACGTCAGCTTATTGCCAGATAACCAAAATCTTACTTCTGGTTTTGGTCTCCTTTCTATGTTATAGTAAATATTTTAGTAAGTTAAATGGTAACAAAGTAAGTTAAGTGACAGGCAGTAATAAATATAATGAAATGTGTCTTCATTTCTTTGTCACATATATCAGCATAGAGTGGTGTTTAGACACACGGAATATTATAACAGAAATATCAAGGATGCACTGTTTGTAACTTCCCTTTTGATTGTGTGTAAGTATCAACTGGTATTTCTTTTTCAAAACTTCCTATTTTCTTAGCAACCATAATTCTCACCTGCAACCCAGGTGAATACTTAAAGTAAATAGGGAATGGGTCTCAAGCCTTACTGTGATTAGAAACACCTGGAGGAGCTTCACACACTGTGTGTGTAAGCTCAGGCCCAGCCCAAGATTCGGATTTAATTGGTTTGGGATGAGTCTCGGGCATGTCTTTCTTTTTTTTCTAACCTTTCCCACACAATTAAAATGTACAATTAAGATGGAGGATGACTGCTTTACATTTTGATGAACTAAGCAGGAAATCCTTGGGCCCTGATTATGGCCTGACCAGTCGGTATTTTGACCTGCTCAAAGACCATCAGTATCCGGGGTGTCTAAATTCATCCTTGAATGGGCAATGTGAAATATCAGTAAAAACACAGACTTTGGAGCCAGCATGGGATGAAACTTTGCTGTTCCTCATTCTAACAGTGTTACTGTGGGTGAGCAATTTGACCTCAATGTCCTCATCTGTCATGGGGAGTTAAGAGCTCCTATCTTATAGGGCTCCTGTGAGGTTTATATCAGGATGTATATGTACTAGCAGGTACTCAAAAATGATAACTCTATTGACAATTAATACAACAAATCAGGTCTCCTTTTCCTCACCAGAAGTGAACAAACTGAATAAAGAAGGTCAGAAAAACTACCTTGATGCTAACACTAGGGAGTAGTGTCTACCGGCTAAATCAAATGAAAACTTTCAGGTTTTACCGGTATCTGATTATATTTCTTTTGAAATAACAAGAGATTAAATGGGACCTTTCTTTTGTCTTAAGTCTCTGCCAAAGCCTCAAAGCTTACACACATACTATCACATTTTGAAGAGACGTACTTCCCCATCCATGCAAGACATGCCAGGGTGTAGCAAACTTGGGTCCTGCCCCGTCACCCATTCCAGCAAGGGCATGTTGCTAAATGCTGCTGAACTAGAGCCACCTTTACAGGGTCTTCCCAAGAGAACTCCTTAGAGGGCAGAGCAGCCTTAGCCCAAAGACCAGGAGCTGAGAGGAGGTCAGCTCAAGAGTGCATTACCTGAATCAGTGACGAGTGTTGTGCAGGGGATCCTGGGGATGCAGAATGGGGTGGGTGGTAGACAGAGACCTCAAGAAACCTTGAACCTGCCTGCCCTCTGAGCCCAAGAGCCAGCATTTGCCTATCTGCCATTACCAACAATATTGATGGCAGATTACAGTAACCCCATGCAGGTGGGACCTTGCTGTCTCCTTTGCATCCCTCTCCTCCTTCCCGACCCCACTGGAGCCAGTGGTAGCACAGCGAGTGGGCTGCAGGGGAGAGGAGCACAGAAGAGGAAAGGGAATAGGGAAGCAAAAGGCAGTGCCCCACCCCTGTCTAACCCTGACCAGATCTGAGCTGGGAAATAGAATTTCTTTAAATTAGATGAGAGATAGAGTTTTGATTTAGATGATACTTGACTTTTCAATAACTTGAAAACGAGACTCTTCTAGTGCCTCAAAGTGACCAGAAATACTATGGGACAAACCCCACATTATGACCAAGGGAGAGGAAGGGAGAACCAGTAGAACAGATTCTAAGCAAAATGGTGTGAGAAAAATTAATTACATTTCATGACTGCATTCTACCAAGTCTGACCCATACCACATTCCTGTGTATGTTTCCTCCTGGGCAGAGGGTCCAATGCTCCCTTGCCACTTCCAGATTCTAAGCACACAGATGACTGGAAATGGCATCAGGGCTCTTCTGACACAGATCATTCTAGTCCTATAACGGCGCCCTCAATTTCTTTCAAGCTAGAGACTTTTCTGACATTTTTAATATTGGTGCCAGCCATTAGCTCACATGTCACATAACTTATTTAATTCTTATTTAATTTGATGTATCAGGAGACAGGTCACTGCATCCCTTCTAATTTTTTCTGCAGCCTTAACAGAAAGATCTCACCACATCTTCGTGGCTCTGTTGTACGGCCCATTTCTCCCAATGGCAGTCCTGGCTGACTCCCTAATATTCATAGGGATGTAGGGAAAGTTAGGAGCACAGGCTTGGGAGTCAGACTGATCTGGGTTTAATCCTGGCTCTGTCACCAACTACCAACTACGTCATACTAGTATGTTGCTTAACCTCTGTGGCCTTGGTTTTCTCACCAACAAAATGGGCATAGTATCTGCCTTATAGGATTGTTTTAAGGATTAAATGAAATTATATAAATAAGTCCTTGGCATAGTGCCCAGCACGTAAATGCTAAATAATAGTACTAATAGATTCCAATGTAATAATGATGATGGTGATGTTTATCATAATAGCCATTATTACCAAAATGATGTTGCCAAACCAAACTGTTACATTCATTACTGGGTAACAAATATTAATAGTATTACCCCAATACCAAAAAGATACTTTTCTTTAGTACCTATTAGGGAAGAGGCATGTTGTTGTAGATCCTTCCAGAGTTTTTCCTCCTTCTCTGATGCTTCTGTCATTCCCTCCTGCCCCACAGCTCCCAGCTCCACTGTGGATCAACAGTCACTTGTGCCCAGTCATTATAGTCTAGAAATTATAGACACTGGCCCTTGGCACAATGTTATCAAATCTGCACAAATGCAAACAGAAGAGTGAATGTGAGGCAGGCCCACTTTCCTTTTGCCCTATTCCTTTATTTTCTGTTCAACCATCACCATGCAAAACGGACAAGTGGTTCAAGAGTTAGCAATAACTAAAGCAATACCTAAAGAGAATTATGATAGAGAAGGGGACATTTTTAATCATTTATTTAATCTACTCCAATAAAGCTCCAGAAGACATTAATCCCTTCACTGCTGTCCCCTTGAAGGCACAGTCAATGCCTAGTCTTACTCCCCTTCACACAGGTTTGTCTACCTCTCCTGTTACATATCCACTAACATTTCAATCACCTTTTGAGAAATCTAGTTGTACCCAGTGAGTCAGACTCAACCAAGGTCTTAGTACCTTTTACTGAAGCTGTTTCCCCAAGGCTGAGTCGTTCAGTCTAGAATGACCCTGCACTGGGACTGAACTAGGACAATCAGAGTAGGCTTTGATAATCTACGTCCCCTGGCCCAGCGAGGCCAGGATGGGCACTGTGAGTCTGGTTTCATCTGAGATTGCTCCACCTGGATAAGCTGTGGCCACACTTTTCTATTCTTCTGAGACACTAACTGATAACACCTGGACCACCCATCACCACCACCATCCCCATGCCACCCCCAACGCACGCAACCACACAGTTTCCAGACACAAACTGTGATTCTCAGAGGTACGGCTTGGAAACTATTATGGAGGAAGAAAAACATTTCTCTAACTAAAAGATGAAAGACCTTACCCCTCTCATCCCCTCCCCAGAACGGGGTTAGTGTCCACATTTCCTGTGCAGAGCCTGGTTAGCTTCTTCCATCAAACTTTTCCTCCTTCTTCTAATTGTGCCATTCCCTGTTCTAACAGAAATTTTTTTAAATAGCAGTTTTTCTACCTTTTAATGGCTTTTCCCTCAGCTACGAGAACACCCAGCCAAAGCTTTGAAATTATTGACCTAATTAAATTCTTAAACTAGGTGCTTCCCTTTTTCCCTAGTTATATTATTACATTATTTTCTTCTAGTTGCCCTTTTATGTAGATGTGGCATAAATTCCAGGATCTCAACTTTAGATTTCTATTTGCTGAAACTGTGTCAGGAGATGAATACAAATTACTGTTTATCCACCAAACACTCACATAGCACTTCCTATGTGCCAGGCAGTGTTCTAAGTGTTTTATAAACATTAGCACATTTAATTCTCATGACAACTCTATAGATAGGCATTATTATCACCCCCCACTTACACGTGGGGAAACTAAAGCGCAGAGCGATTAATTAACCCAACTAAAGTCACACAGCTAGTGAGTGGTAAGATTCATAACTATACAGCCTTGCTCTGGAGACCATACTTCAACCAATAGGCCATCTTGCCTGGTTTTGTCATACAAGCCACTTTCTCATTATTTATCACACTGGAAAAAAAATTCCTGATATAGGTAATTTTATAATCATTTTTAGATATGGAAGGAAACTGGGTTCTAAATGGCTAAGTGGCTTTTCCAAGTCACAGTTGGCCAAATCTCAAATTCAGAGAAGTACTTCTAAATCCAAAATCTGGCTACAATAGACTGTCTTCTGCTTGTGTAGGTCTACTCAGGGTAGTCTCTGAAGGATAAACGTGATGGAATTTTTGCTACAGAATTTTATTTCCTCACTTGATTTTGCTATCAATACAGTCATTTAACCAGGCCTTTAACTAATGCAGAGCACATGTGCCCAGAGGGTCCCATAATGAATATTTTGTAAAATACAGAGAAAGCCATAAATTATTTCCACATAAAATGCACATAGATCAAGGCTGCCATATCCCTAAGAGCTTTGTGGTATACCCTTAACCAAAATTGCATTTTCTCCTTGTAAACAAGGATGAAAATTACATGGTTTTGACCTTTGGATCACTAGATTTCGTATTTATTTTACATATTTTTCAAGAGAATTTACAAAGATATATAGTCATTTAATCTGCTCCTGGAAAAAAAACGATAAAAAAGCAAAAATGCAATAGCCATGCGGTAACTACTTCTCTATGGATTGAACTATCGAACAGTTCATACGTTGATCATGATTTAGTGCAATTTATGACTTTTAAGAGGCCATTTATCAATAACTCCTGAATGATTTTCCAAAACAAGTACAAATCAAAAAAAAAAAAGAACAATTTAATCTCTTTGATGGGATCCTGGTTATTGTGGTATTGATCGCACCCTATTATGATACAGGCATTATTAGCTCAAGGTAAAGATAGCAGAGGAACTATATACATTTCTCACTCTGAAACTTAAGCTCTCTTGGTTAAAATTTCCCACCTTTGCCCTGTAGACCTCCCTCTAGAATCAATCACGAAATATCTGTTAAACACTTAGTGTGAGCAAATCAATGAATTGAGCACTAGAGACTCAGAAATAAATAAGGTACGGCCTCTGGCTTCAAGGAGTTTGTGGTTTATTAAAGCAGACAGACTTACAAACAAATACAGAGAATATTGTGCAGTAAAGTTACCTAGAAGGAACTGGGGTGATCCAAAGAAGGAGTGAGCTGTTGGCCAGAATAAGTCAGCAATAAGATAGAGAGAATGTCTTGCTTTCTAGTGAAGTCTTGAGGGATGAGCAGGAGCCTGTTGAACAATGTCTAAAAAGAACATTTTAGGATAGAAAACTTGGCAAGAACCAGATTATAGAACACCTTGCAAACCATGAAAATAATTTGGATTTTGTTCGCCATTCCCAATGGCAAGACACTGTTACAATGCATTTGAGTGGAGGAATAATGAGATTTAGTTTCCCTTCTAGAAGGGACATGATGGTTGCAGTCTGCTGGGTGGACAGAGACACAGGCTGCAGGCAGGGAGGTCAGTTAGAAATTATTCCAAAAGCTGAAAAGAAAGATATTCAGGAATGAAACCAAGACAGGGGGATAGTATTTTTTAAAAAAAATAGGAGGTGAAATTGATAGGATTAGGGAGATGAAGAAGGAGGGGAAATAGAAGATGACTACTTTTCCGTGTGGCTGGAGTGGGAGGTGGGAGGGATAGTGCCATTCTCTGGGATTAAGAGAGAAATTTATCAGTTAAGGTACTTTTAGCAGCAACGAACAGAAAACTCAACTAAAATGATGTAAACCAAAAGGGACTGTATTATCTCGGGTAACCACACGTGTGGAAGTCAGGTAAGCCTAGAATTGGTCAATTCGGCCAACTCCGCCAGGGCCCAGGTTCCCTTTGCTTCCATCCTTGCACTCTCCACACTGCTCACAGGCACAAGACAGAGCTCACGGTTCCAGGCAGCAACACATGGCAGCATGAAAGGGAGCATGTACACACAGGTCTTGCTGACAAAGGACATGAGGCCCCAGAGAGCGGCGTAGATCAATGTGACTTCGTTGGGGCCCGGGTCTACCTTTCCTCGATCACAGGGAGGGTATAGACAGGAACAAAATCCTGTTACTAGGGAAGGGTCAGAAGAGAATAAAGACCAGGTAGGAGCTAACCTGGTCTAGTTCAGGGAAGACGATTTGTTCAGCTTTTCTTCCACAATCTAGTTGTGGAGGCAAGGCACACTGGGGAAAAGAAAAACTATAGAAGCAAGGTGGTTGGTAAAATTTCCCAAACATAAATAACCCAAATGATCAAGGCCTTGGAGACTCAGAAGATAAAGCAGACATCTTCCATCATTTTTGTTTTTTAATTTATTTTTAATTGAGGTAAAATATACATATATAATTTACCATTTTTAAGTGTACAATTATTTTTTCTTTTGCCTAATTACCCTGGCTGTGTAATTTTTATTTTTAGGACTAAAAAATATTCAGCCCCCTCACGTGATGTTTGAGTTACATGACACCTAGCCCAAAATACTTAGCAAATATCTGAATAATGGATATTCCTTTGCCTTTTTTCAAATGTTAGGATTTCTCAGTCCATAGACTGTGTCTCTCTGTAAATTCCCTGAACTCCCTTCCACTTTTAAACACCGTCCCTTCACTCCCTCCTCACAGGGGAGAGATGAAGAAATCAGACCTGAGATTTTACCACTCAGCTGATTCCCTTTTTACTTCAAATGAGATTTTCCACAGTGGAGGAATTTTGAAGCTTCTCCATCACCACATTTTAGTGGGAAGGAGTCTCCGCAAACATATAACGCACTTTTTACTGCTTAAAACTCTGTATCCACCTTGGAATTCTCAGGCCTCTGAGCCGTTCTCACAGTCTGGAGGCCCGTCTCCACCCGTTTGGAAATATTTCTAATGTTTCTTGAGACACAAAGTTGTTCTCCTGTGTTTAACGCTAGTCCGATTCAATTATTTTTCAGCTTTATTATCACTGAATAAACTAAAACTTTACAGTGAGCCTAATGAATGTATGTTTTATTCAGATAAGTCTGGTTGAATTTGATGTTTTTAATAAAGAAACACACACTCTGGAACATGTTGCTTTAGTTCATGAAGTAAAAGAATAAAATTCTTTCTGTTGATTCAGTGTTGCACAAAAAATTGTCATGGCTGCGCCAGCTCCTTTGTTGTACTATGTGTAACATTAGCCAGAGCATTGAATAAACAAACTATATGTTGAAAATTCCCTCATTTACCAGGAACCCAATTTATGTGATAGTTTAAAATCCTACCCTTCCCTAGCTGACCCACAGACCAAAAAACCAGAAAGCTCTTCTATGTATCAGTTATTTTCCTCTATGTTGAAATTTCTACATAAGGCATTTAGTCAAGCCCTTTTTAGGTAACAGAAAGGTCAACTGCATTGTCACTGTTTTTCTAACATGCTATTTGTTGAACAAATCCTTTCCTTCTCCTCTTAAAAGTTTCAGTTGGAGTGCACTAATGTGATAAACTGTTGACTTTCATCCTGGTCACCCAATTCCACAAAGTCAAAATCATCAAAGACAAACCTGTTTCTCACCTTGTTTTAATCTTGCTGCCTCCAAGGAAGATGGAAAGTAAACAGTCACACTGAGTTCCAATTACCACTATCATGATAAAAACAGAAAAGGCTTTCCTTTTTTTACTTTTGCAATTATATATGGATTCATGTAAAATAAATTTCAGAGCCCCAAGTACTTTCTTTCTGATTGCAAACAATGGATTCTGGACAAGAACACATAAAATGGAAGAGTGAGAGGAGAATTGACCTGGTTACTAGGTAGTCTCAGTGAGTGCCGTGACAGCATGGTGCAGTTTGGACAGGTTTCTCCTATCAAACTCAGCTTCCAGTTGCTTTTTGTTTATTTAGATTAAAATTCTATTGCCAAGCTATAATTTATATTTCCCAGTAACCTATGTAGAAAATACATGGTTAAGACAATTCAAAGAGAGCCAAAGCCATAACGAAAGATAGAAGCAATTTCATATTATTTTGCTCCGGAACAGAAACCTAAAGGGAAGAATGTTCTGGGACCATATGACACCAATGCTCCCTTTTGAAAATTTTAATGGGGAAAAAAAAAGCAGCCAAACAATTCACCCTTTTTCGCATGTGTGTTGCTTCCTTCCATGCCCTGGTTAAAGTCATCGTTGCTATTTGGGCAGAATTGCCCTTTTATTTGCCAAAGTAGCTAAAATAATTGGTTATTTTATATCTGACTTAAAAATAACTCCCCCACAAAACTGCTTTTTTCCATATTGTGATAATATTCAGGATATTTATTCTAGTCTTAGAATCAATCCAATGCTGTACTCCGAGGAGAATCCTGATGCCTTTAGCTCATTTCTGTGCTAAGTAAGATAGGTTGCCCACCTCTGCTTTATAAGCAGAAATCCATGCTGGCTTGTTTTCTCATCTTTCTCAGTAAACTGACAATTCTACCGCCAGTTGATTTAAGTTCCAAGGCTTATAGATCCACCACCAATCAGCATGATAGAAAACGATCTCTCCAGGGTTTTCTCTGAAGAGTTAACCTTGATTTGTCAGCAATGCAGATATTTCTAATACCACATGAAAGAGTGATTTGAGAGAAAATGGCAGGCAATTGATCCATCCATGTACTCATGTCCTGGGCCATGCATTCACAGCATAATGATCTGGTTCCTCCTGGAACTGCCTTCACTTTTAAATTGTGCTTTAATATTTGTCCTTGGCTTTTATCAAAGTTGATTTAATAACAGATTATATGAAATATGCTTCAACATTTGAATAGTGCCCATTATATAATTTAACCTCTCCTCTCCATGTAAAAATTATTCTAGAATTTAATGTCAAAATAACTTGATCTCCCTTGAGAAACCAGAACATTTATTACTTTCTGATTTTCTTTTAAATATGTAACTAACTTGTCACATTTCTCATCTTAGCACTGGCTGCCAGGAATCTCAATCTAAAAAAGGATCCAGCTATTAGTGACAATTATAACTCCTAGGGTTAGCTTATCTGATTATTTCATAATTTGGGTCTGGTTTTCCACTTCTTTTTTATTTGTCTTATGATTATATCTTCTGCATTCTTTGCTAGAAAGAGATGGTGTATAAGTAAATTCAACAATTAAAATATTCTTATTTTGTCATAAAAAATTTTCTGATTTTAAAACATATGGGGGGTTTCATTAAAAATTATAATCAGATATTTTATCTTTTACTCTGAAAACATGGAAAAATAGAAATAAAAATGATGGATTATACTAGACATTAGCAAGTAATTACTAAAAATAAAGGATTTTTCTCCAATGAGCTAGCTTGATGAGGGAAATTGCAGTAACATTTTCGAGAAGCAGTGAAATGGAGGATAATTTTGGCAATTTTTTCAGATCACCTTAAATATGCCATTGTTATAGCACTGAGTTGTAGTTAAATTGTCTTATTTCTGTTGGCTTCTTGAGGGTATGACCCATTATTTAGTCATTCTCAGTATATAACACAACATGTGACCCAAAGTGGGGCTTCAATAAATATTTTGGAATACCAAATGAGTTTTCTTCGATTCAGAGGAATTCCTATCTTAAAAAACATTTCAAGGTGCTTTCCTATCCTGTGATTTCAATGAATGCACTTTAATTTATGTTGCCATAGATATTAATACCATTTCCTTAATATGACACTTGATGCAGCTCCTTGGTTTTGAAATCATTTTATATGTGAACAGGACATTATCAGATTAAAAGAAGCCTACATCCAAGCATTTGTCTCTCTGTTGATAAAATGTACCAAAATCAACTTCCAAAAACAGACTTGGGTTCATCTTCAGAACCCAAGAAAAACTAACACAATATCTTGGAAAGAACTTTTTTTTAACTTTACTTTTTTCTAAAAATGATTGCCCAGCAAATATAAACAGAGTTTGAACAATTGTTTCAAACCACATCATTAAACCTGATTTTAAGTTCTGAGAAGTCACACTTTCTAAAACGCTCTAAATGGCTCTTCATGGTTTTATTTCTTATGTCTGGTGCCTGTTGCTGTCAAGCTGTGAAGAGATTGTTATCTCATTAAGAAATGAGGGGAAAACCTTAAAGCAAATGTTAAAGGGCAATCTAATTACTTTGAGAAAGCTGAAATGTGCTCAAGACCTACAGAAAAAGGTTCTTAATTTTAACAAAATTTCTACCTTCAGTGAAAGTTCTATTAATGCAATATGCATACACACATACATGTATACATAGAGTTTCTCCTCCCACCCCCCCAGAACATATGCTTCACCAGAGCAGGGATTTGTGTCTGTTTTGTACACTGATGTATTTCAAGTGCCTGACACAAATCTATTCTCAGTAGATATTTGTTTAATGAATACAAAAAGCTCATGCTCAGTGGAAGCTAGAATTCCACTATTAGCTATCCTACAGTCCAATTAAATTTTTTACCATCATTTTATTTCATGGACATAAAATCATTGGGACAGGAAGCCCAGAAAGAAAAACATGGATATATACGAGTAGCTCCCAGAATAGTCAGTGCTCAGCATCCTAAAATTTGGAACCTCAAGATTATTTATCCCCATGTTCAAACAGCCTCTGGAACCTTTTCTTACCATTAAATATTTAGGAAGGGAAAACTGACACCTGAACCATCCTCTCCTCAACCCATTATCAGCCCACCCTGTTCAGAACCCTCCCCCGGAATCCTCCTCCCCAATAGAGCAAAATCAAAACAAAACATAAAGAGATAAAAATACAATGAAGTCCCCACCTAAAAAGAAAGTACTAAATACACTATAAGTATTATCTGCAACTCAGCTTCCCTACCTAACTACAGATCTTTGAGACTTTAGAATAATTTTTTAATGTGGAAAAGCCCTCTGGAAACGTGGCCTCACACTATTTAAACTCATTTTTTCAGTTTCGCAAAAGACAGGTTTCTTTTGATGAACCAGGAGTCTGTTGATCCTTGGCTTTGTCTGTGCCTGGGGATGGGCAATTGTCTGAATGAGACCAGTCCTTGATGAGTCCTTAGAGACCCAGAAGAGCTTAGATGCACAGCTTTCATGTCCTAGCCTTGAGGCCCTAAACCCATTTAGCCTTGGAAGACAGAGTCTAGAGAAAGTCTTTGTATTATAGAAAGGAGACACTCTCTGGACCGGTGTTTAGAAACCATACATAAAAAAACCATTTCAAAGGAGCTATTCACTGAGTCTGTCCACTGAGGGTTGTTTTTATGTGACATAAATTCATCAGGGTGAAGGATGAAATAGTCAATCAAACGTGTAAATCATGAATTAATGCACTGGCCACTTGACAAAACATGCTCTTGGCTAGATTGCTTACTCACATGCATAGTCTTGAGTACCATACTGCAAACATTGGGGCCTGAGGCTCCAATGGCTCCTTCAGGGCAATAAAGAAAACAAAATCAATTGGTGTATATTGGTCCTAAATCAAAGACCAGAAAAATCACTCCATTTGTTTGTCCTCCCTTTGAATGAATAAGGAAAATCATTGTAGACATGGGAAACGAAAGAGAAAATGTGAAACTTTGATCTAAATAATTCATTTCTCCCATACTACAGTTAAAATTTAAAGGTCTAGTTTATACGTAAAATGAGAAACTTAAATCTTATATTTGTGATGTTTTTATCCACTTCACAAATGCATTACTAAAATTTGACTGAATTTGTTAGGAAAAAATAATAGTGCATCTGCTTTCCATGAAATTTTCTAAAGGATATAAATGTTTTTATTTGCTACAATGAGCTACCTGAATGTCATGCCATAATACAACATGACAGTACTTAACTTGGGATAATTCAGCATGGCAGCATTCTTGGGGGAAAGAATTTAAAGTATTTTAGATTAATTTACCGTATTAGTAAGTGTTCCATGGAATTTGCTACAGCCTCTTGAGTCTAAACACATTAAATATCACATGATTCCTGTACATTCCTAACACTAAATACCAGCGCTCATAGAATTATGCTGGGAGAATCCACCATGGATCAGCCAACTATAATCTCCTGGTGTAAGACAGAGTGGGATTTTATAAGTGCTCCCTGGGGTGTCCCAATACGTGTTTGGTGGCAGGAGGCAAAAATCATTCTTTCTCTCTGCACTCTTAGGAAGATGTACCACAAGACACAGTTGAATGGGAGTATATTGTAGTCCAATAGCCCCCAAGCACATGGATATATTAATATTTACATGACAACTTACACTACAGTACTCCCAGCAATCTCAGACTTCATGTGAAGTATGCAGCCTACTATCCAGCACACAGATTTAGCAAGTGTTAAACATGATTGCCAAGTTGGAGGCAGCCTCCAAAATTACAAGGAATGAAAAGTAATTTTCAACATCCTAGTGGAAGAGAATGGATCTGAGAGAGGGGCCCTGGAACCTGCATCTCAATAGCCTCCAAAAGGCTATTGATCTCATTTTGTGTGGTTGTTTTTTTTTTATCATATTTTAAAATATAAAAATAATATTTGAATGGATGTTCGTTGTAAACAGTTCAAACAATACAGAGGTATAGAAAATTTTAAAAAGTCCCTTTTCACTGTCTGCTCACACAATTCCACTTCTATCCCTAGAGGTAATGCCTATTAATAGTTTTCTAAGTATTTTATTTTGGAGCCAGACCTAAACATTTAATGTAACCAAATGGTTTAATGATTCTTTTAATGGGACTCATTCATAATTGAAAATCTCATTATATCTATCATGCCCCCATTATGTTACATATCTCTATTAAGTCCCTATTATTAATACAAGTGTTTTACCAGTAACTCCTGAAATACATTACCCTGGGTTAGAGCAGAGCATCTGATCCAAAAGGAATGATTCCTTCTTAACATTTAAAATGTTGTGGTTTCCCATAGATAGTTGCTATGCTTTTATAACCAATGGATTGAAAAGTAGTAATAACAAAAATCTACAATGAAGTAGATTTTAAAATAAATTAGTATTTTAAAATAAATTAGTATTTTTTATCACAAAGGCATATATATACACATTTGAAAAATTTATAGTACCTACCAGGTATCATAGACGTTATTTAGGCTGCAGAAAATGATTGGTGTACACATGGATTGTGAGATGACATAAGGAAATTAATATATCATGGCTGACCACGTTCATCCAGCCCCAAGACACACACACACACACACACACACACACACACACACACACACATTGAGCTGGGAAATAGTGTCATACTGACAAAACTTTCCATTAAGCAGGAAAGTTCACTTAAAGTGAATCCTGAAAAAATTGCAGTGAAGCAATACTGCACTAAATGTGATGACTAAATGGGTCATTATTTAATTTTTAGATATTTATGCATTTTGAAGAGCAAATAGACTTCCTATTCCAAAATAGCTCAATTATGTTTTGATTGCAACATCACATTTTCTAAGAATCTTGGATCTCAAATACTGTAATCATTTATACATAAGTTGATAATTGCTTTACAAAAATAAAAACTGTTGCTGTCTTGGTGGTATAATGTGGCATACATGGTATTTTCTGTCATCCCTGAGATTTCACAATACATTTAGCCCTGTTGTTTTTGGAAAATATTTTGTTGGATTCGGGATACTGTTTTATATAAAATACACTCTTACTGACCCATTCACACTCTCGTTCCATCACATTTACCATGATCCCATTGAGTAGTGACCAGTTCTAGAGTATACGCATTTAGCCCCTTGAAAGAGTTGTATTTTACTTTAATGGAGGTGTATTTCACATGTCCTTTTGTATTTATGATCACTTCTTTTCTGGGGAAAATGTATTGCAAGGAGTACACATACATTGCCCTGATTTATGACTCCTCTCAAAATTTCTTTCTGTTTTTTCATTGGAAAAGAAAAGTGAACTGATTGGTATTTAGAAATCGGAATAAGAAAATTTTAATGTTGGGAACAGATTGGCTGCTTAAGGTACCATATCTTTGGGGTTACTATTGTGCTAAGTTTAATGAATATAGGCAAAACCGGAACTCTCATTGTGACTTTTAACTCTAACATTGATCATTCCAGCCATCTGTGCAGTACAAAGCACATCTTTGTTTACTACCTAGAGTTTAAGTAACAACCAGCTAAGCTTGCTAAGCTCACTTCTTGCCTCACACAAAGAAAACAACACACAGACTCAACGGTAGTTTATCAGATAATTTTTTAATAGAATTCCAAAAATCTCTGCACATATTGCCCAAGGTCGCCGATTGTTATCTTGGCAGAAAAATAGTTGCTTTTCCTCATATCTGTCCAGTTAAAATGTACAGCTTCCTCTTGGAAAGAATTCAGGTAAAAATAATAACAGAAGAGAAAAGTATGAGGATGTAGCTCTCTCACTCTGTTCTCAGTACAAGCATGGGCTGTCTAGACATTAAAGAAGTTCAAGGCAACAAAGAATAGCAAGCTACCCAGGTGATACACTGCTGTCAATGTAGTAAGGAGTAAATGGCCCCCCAGACCCTTAGCAAAAGGGAGATTCTGGATCTCAAAACTTGAAAAAAACATAGCATTAACCAAAGTACTGAAACAGGTATAAATTGTCTTCAGGTAGCATAATTGTAGTGAAAATTTAAAGCTTTCTCTTATGAACCCACTTCTTAAGTATCTGACATTTACATTTAGATTTAGTTCTTCTGAGATCTTTAGGCTGCAGAGTTTACCAATCTTTCTTGTTTGCTTGTTTGTTTGTTTGAACACGGATTCTAACCATTTCCCTGTCTACTCCTGACATTTCTAAACTGATTTCTCTCACAACTTAGCCAAGGCGTGGAAAATACTTTCACAGTGGCAGGTTTAACTCCCCATTCCTTTGGAAGATCTGCTGAGGAATACGTGCCCAATTTGGAAGTAACAGGTGTGCATTTTCTTTTCACTTTTAAGTGCTCATCAATAAAAACCTAGAGTGAGAGAAGAGCTTTGTGCTGCAGAGGGGAAGGGGCATTGCCCCCGTGCTGGGCCTATTACTTGCCACGTGCAACTTCAACAAGTCTCATTGATCTCAACTGATGCTCATTCATGATCTCTTTGATCTTTGCCAAGAAATCCCCATTTAGTATGACTGATTAACGGCAAAGGGTGGCTTCCAAGTGCCACCTCCCAACCCCCTACCTTCTGCCAGAACTGCTGCACATTTCCTGCCATGCCTCTCCAGCTAATACAGCTGCTGGCATCTGTACCAAATAGACCTGGGTATGATGGAAAACCACCTAAGTCAGGAAGCGGATCATTTTCCTGGCTCCTGTCAAGATGCTACCCTTTAAACTAAGAGGTTACTGTTGCTGCTTCAACTGCCTATAGGGCATGTGCTTTAAGCTGTTGGTTTTGTTTTGCTATTTTTCAATGGTGGTAATGTACATATGTTGGCCTATTCTCTTACCCACTGTCCCTTGCAACAGATGCCATATCCATTCCTAAAAAGACTGATCTAGAACAAAATGCCTAAAGAAAAAAAAAAAAAAAAGCAAAGCAACTTCCCACAGATGGGTCAAACTAAATTCTCATTGGAGCCAATTGGCTGCAGAGAATCTATATCAAAATCAGAAGTCATGTTCAAATTCCATGAGCTTACATGGCTCATGGAATTACATGATTTACTATAACAGCATTTGATGCTGATCATGAACTGAGAAATCCAGCTGAGCAGTAGTACACTCAGTCACTATGAAAGTTGTACAAAATCCCTTTGCACAGACGCCCTGCAATGATCTTAATTCTAGGAACTAGCTTCTGCCATCTATAAAGGCAGAAACCTAAAGCTGTAACTAAAAAGTTTGACAGCCAAACAGGAACAAGGTTCCACCCCATTGTTGTATGTTTGCTTGGTATAAAGGTCAATTCATGTTCTATCAAAACCATTTGTGAAACAACTCATTTATCCAGGCTAAAATTTTGTAAATAGATATAAATTTAGAACACTCGTATTCCTGAAAAGTATTATGAAATTATATAAACTTTTTAAAAATCTCATGATATATCAGGTATCTGGAATTACTT
Source organism: Propithecus coquereli (assembly GCF_000956105.1). Classification (NCBI taxonomy): domain Eukaryota; kingdom Metazoa; phylum Chordata; class Mammalia; order Primates; family Indriidae; genus Propithecus; species Propithecus coquereli. Next base: position 1,297,182 of record NW_012149063.1, read on the forward strand.
GCTTAGTAAGACTTTGAAAACAACTCGGATTTTCTCCATTCCGCTTTAAATCCTCAGGACCTAGCATGTGAATTGCACATAATGGGAAAATAAAAATGTTGTTGAATTGTTGAAAGACTAACTGAGATGTATTAAAATAAGGAAAAATAGGCCAGATTATTTTTAGGGATCCATGCTATATGCCTTCATTCTGTCAATATCCCCTGTTTGATTAGCAGAAACATTAACTGCATTTATATTTTACGGTCAGAAAAAGGAAAGCTTTGCTCTTAATTATCAATATTCTGAATACTTCATTTAAGAGGAAATGCATTTAATCACACACAAGACACACACACACAATTCAGCATCCCTTCTTTGTGCTTCATTGTTTTCATTACTGTATTATCTAAATTATATCTGTCTCCAGAAATATACAAATTCCTCTGTATCCCCAGCCCCTAGTAGAATGTGACAATATAGAAAATACTCAAGTGTTGTTGAATGAAATGATGGATTTAATAAGAGAGGAATTAAGAAACTGATTATAGAATCCAAGTGTGGCCCTAGCTGTGTCTCATCAATTCATCTAAGGGGAGGGTATTGAGATAGACCCTGTGCTTAGTTGTGATGTACTAGACAGAGTTTGCTCCTGATGATTTTATGTCATGAAAAAACATGTGTTGGAAACTTCAGTTCCTGTCTTCTTTGATGCCTGTTACGGAAATGTGGTAGCCAGGAGAATAGATACAGTCAATACTTAGTCACTTTTTAATCACTGAATTTCAGAATCGTCCACACTAATCTTACTGAGATTCGAAATTCTAGCCTCATATACTAAAATCCTGAAAACCTCTCCATTCCATGCCTATTGTTTTTTCCTAAATTGTATGCCTACTTGGTGATTTTACAATTGTTACATTGCCAAGAGTTAGTATGCGTATAAAAAGTAAGGTGCAAAGCTGAGAAGAATTTCTGTATAATCTGTCTGTCAACTCTTGGGTCTTCTTCCTTTATTGTATTTTTCTAAGGAGTAAAGCGGTCAGAAGAAGAAAGAACTTTGAAATATGTGCAGCTTTGTTCAGAATAGTCTCCTGAAACATTTCTGCTAGCCCAGCTAATGATGAACTCTCTCACACCAACTCTCTGAGTTTCTTAAAGATACCGGTATTTGCGTGCAGCAATTGGCTTAGTTCATCTTTTTAGGAATTAACTTTTTAAGTAGCTGGAATTATTTTAACCCAAATTCTTTGTGTGGCTTGGCTAATACCTCTAAAATCTTCTCCCACCTTACCATATGCACCCTAAACTAGCTCCAAAAGTATTTTATGATTTTATTAAACAAAGACACGCTCCAATTATTGTTATTCTACTTCATTAGTGTAAATGAAGTAGGATGAATGTTTACAAGTAAAGAAAGAGCAGTATTTTTAAACAAAATCATTTCAGTAATCATTTCAGTTGGTTTTTTCTAAGTATTTTACCCAGAATGTTGTTTGATCCTTGCCAGTACTTATTTATTTAATAAGTGTGTCACTTAGCCTTTGGAGTTCATATCACCAAGTTGTATCTTATACAGATGGTTCCATTTCTATAGGAACTTAGTTGCCTCTTTTAAAAAGGCAATAATAAAGATCACTGATAGCACAGCTAGAAATCCTAAGATTAGAATAATATTTTTTGTAGAACAGAAGAGACTTGGTCAGGTGCAGTTATAGCAACACGAGACCTATGAGTATAGTTATAGTTCCCTCTGTGTGGCACTGTTTGCAATTAAGAATTCATCACATGAATTTGCACACAGAGATGTGAAAGCAATCACTTAACTGTGAGTTTTCTGGTAAACCATCTTTCTAGGGGTTGAAGACTTGCAAGAGGGGAGTAGGAGAAGCCCTGATTGCTAGCATTTGCCTATCACTATGTTATAAATACTCCACATATGTGCTGCCAATTTTAAAGTATCAACATAATGTCATTGAACATAAAGTTGGAAAAAGGTGCACACTGCCAGCTCTGCCCAACCCTATGCAAGCTGGCTCTAGCACACACTGAACTCTTCAAGGCCATCCCACCTCCAGAGCTCCCTGGAGGTTCACCTCAGGTCTCTGCTTTGATCCCATCCAAGTTCAACTTCTCCCTTTGCCTGCCTTCTTCTCCTCTCACCTCAGGAACAAGTGTTGCTCCTAAGAACATGCCCCAATAAACTTCCTGCAGGGAAATCTCAAAGTGTCAGAGCTGGAAAGTTAAGTTCATTATCATTGAAACAGAGTGAAAGTCCTCTGTTCTCTCTCCTAAATTCATTAACTAATTAGATCAACTATTGCCTCCACCTAGCTTCTTAATGAATTATAGAATTTATATTCATAAGTTAATAAATGGGCAGGGCAACTCAGCAGTGCTTTGTGTTCTGTTCGGTTGGTCTTTATTTAATTCTTTTATCTCACACAGACCACACACAAACCAGGATCGAATGTAGCCAGATACTGACACTAGAGATTCAAGGTACAAATTCCTTTGCTGCCACAAAGAGAGCCGTAGCAAAACTGGGGAGACTAAATCTCATGTCCAAATATTATTACTGTTTTGTTTATCCTATCATGTCACTAAAATTCTCCCAATTAACAGTCATAAGTAGGTACACAAAATGAATGGATTTCTTAGTCATAAATGGCACTGGCAAAATTCCTTTTTGGCACATGAAGCTAAAAAGAAGGAGCAATATTAATGAAAAATAATAGAATAATGTACTAGAATAGCTATATTTTTAGGCCTGGTAAAATTGTAAACTAGATTAAAATGCAGGTGACAAATGTTGAGTCTAGGCCATTTCTCCAGAAAAACACAACAATTCATAAAGTAAATTTTCAATTATCTGCCCAAGGAGAAATAGCAATAATGGCAATTATCCAAAAGAGTAGATAATGAACAAATTTATTTCTACTTGACTTTGAAATATTATTTTGTATCCTAAAACCAACATTTGAATGTAGATGCATTTTATATTCTGGAGAGTTGCAATGCCTCTAACTTAAATGCCAAAATTACACTTTAGAAATCAGATTGAAGAAAGTGGCTTATGTTAAAATTTTTCATCTTCTCTTATACAATACATTCCTGCTTTCTATATTATTGCTGTGAATGATGTCATTATCTTTTGGAATAATGTTAAGTGCAACCTAAAGCTGAGAAAATTTGCATCTATGTGTTTTCTAGTTAATATTTTCCCAGCATTGATGGTAATTAAATATTTTGATTCAAAGGACATCCTCCTTCCCTGGCTTTGCTTCGCTAAAGTTAATTTTTTTCATGTGTCAAAAAATACCCCAAAACATAATAGGTATTCAAGATATGAAGTTATGTCTAAGTAAGAATTGAGATATTTAAACTATAATATCTGCCCATAGAAAACTGTGTTAACTATATACACATTGTCCATACTTTTTTCGGCCCTGGTTTGGTTAATTTTTGCTCACTAAATGTATTAATATGATGAATATAACACTACCTGGTATAGGGTCTGGTTCATGGTAGCATTTAGTAACCTCTCATTTCCTTCATTCTTTGCTTCCTTCCTTTTCTTCATTCAATGATATTTTATATAAGATGCTTCATATACTTTAATAATGTTTATTTTCTTTGCATAAAAAATTCTACAAAAGCAAGGAAATTTTTTTTAATATGCCAGAGTAAAGTTTTCCAGGTGCCATTTTTCCAGTGTCAACATTCAACATGTGTTTAAATTCTCGAAAGCTACCTCCATGGAAATTATTTTATCAACATGAAGCAAATAAGCTATTAAGAGCTATAGCATTTTAAAGGGTAGGAATGAGGGTTCATGCAGACTAAAAATTGACTACATGCTGTCCTGTCTTATGCTTTGTTGCATGGTTATAGGATAATATATTTTTTACATAAGGGAAAAGATTACCAAGTATTGCAGTGCTTTTGATTGTTTGATTTGGGACTCCCTTGCTTTGGTTTTTAATTTGATAAGTATTAATAATTGGTGTTTGACCAAATTTGATTTGCTGTCCTTTAACATTCTGAAGAGTATCTTGAACTGAACACTGACAAGGCGCTGAAGAGGAGAATTAAGCAAATGGCTGGGCTAAGTAGGGTTGGGTTCGAACACTGGCTCCACCATATAGCAGGATGACATTGGACAAGAGACTTGATCTCCCAAGGTCATGGATTTCTCTTTATTAATGTGAAGATAATAACATAAAACTAAGAGGATTGTGGTGATAATGACAGATAATAAATGTAAATAAATTAGTGTATAATAGTTATCCAGTAAATGTTGGTAGTTGTGACAAATACTAGCTAACATTTCTGCCTACCTAGTGCAAGCACCATCCTAAGCACTTTCCATGTATTGAGTCATTTAAACCTCACTACAACTCCAAGATTCAGATACCATTATCACTATTTTGCACACGGGACCTAGAGAAGTTAAGTCATAGTCAGTGGCTGGGTCAATATTTAAACCCAACCCATACACTTAACCATCACACAACAGTGATTGTCACATAAAATAGAGCCTTTTAGCAGAAACGAGCCAGCACATGGATCCAGTGGGACCCACTCGTGCCTCTGCCCCACACTGCTACTCTTCACATCTGGCCACACTGCTTAAACACCATCCCAAACAAATGCCTGCAATCAGAATATTATTTCATAGGAGGACCCTTCACATTTCAGGTACTCAGCTTTACCCAGAACTTCTTCCATGATATGAACGATGAGAATAAAACATTAGAACTTTGGTTATGAAGTTTTGTATACATACAGCTTAAAACCCAATAATCAGGTCCATGGAAGGCAGTTCTGGTTGGCCTCCAGCCTGTTATTTCAATAGGTCTGATCGGATTCAGCCAGTTGTAGAGTGGTCCTAGGTGAAAGCGAAAGGTCATAAGGGAAAGGGAAGGTGTCATGCCTAAACCCCAGCTCTGCCACTAATTGGCTGGGTGTCCTCGCCCAAGCAGCTTCAGCCCTCTGGACCCGTTTTCATCACTTGGAAGCTGAAGATGTTGCACTAGACCTTAGGTAAAGCTAGCCACCCGTGAACTAACCCTGACCCTCACATGAGCTTTGGTTTTAGTCTTGTTTGAACTGTACAAAATTTTCCCTTGTCTTGTTTGTTTCAATTAGATTCTAAAATATAAAATTTAAGAGATTTCACATAAAAGTCTGTATTTCCGTTTTCCCCTGAAAATCTGAAGTTGTGACATTATTGGGCCATTTTTATGGCATCAGTGAAAATCAGCTAGACCTGAGAAGCAGCTCCCTCCTTCAGATGGGGCATATGCTCATTAGTTAACCAGAGTCCCTACCGTTCCTTATTGTCCTATCATCACCTCTGTGACTTTGGGTCAATCACTTAACCTTTCTAAACTACAGTTTCCTTGTCCATGAAACGGGCAGTTACTTCAGAGTGCCTTCAAAAATACCAGGTGCAATTAGGCACTAAAACGCAGCTATTGTAGGGGATTTATTTTTGTCGTTTCTGGAATTGCCATTGGAGTGGTAGTGGCCTCTTTTAAGATGAACTATTAGGGAACTAAATGCTTTAGGTGACCTGTGACAAATCCTATTTAAAAGGGAGCATTCTGCTCCCTTATTTACCCGACTCTCATGGGCTTGTAGGGATCTGGGTTTGCAGCCCTAGGACTAGCTCAAATCCTCATTTATCACTTTGTTTCACTTAATCAACCTCCACTCGATGCCTACCCACATTCCATTCTATGTATTGTACTCACAATCTAAATAGAAGTCTTTTTTCTTTCAAATGACAGAATTCTGTTTTTGTTTCTCTGAACCCAATTAATTTCCATTATTTCTAAAGTTTTCTCTCTTCTTGGTGTCCATTTAGGATTCTGCAGTTTGCTAAGCAGGAGCTTCTCCTTCCATGAGCCCCTCCAATCTCCTCATCAAACAGATTGAGATCATGCTTCATGCCCTGCACCTATAGTAAGAAGGAGAACACAGCACACCTGGTCCAACAGGTAGGCGAGCAATGCAGTTCTGAGTTACGCAGCCCATCACTGAGGAAAAATAACAGCAACTCTATAAAATCAGAATCCAATGTCTAAGGACTAATGAACAGAGAGAAGAGTCTAGGGTTTTTTTTCCTTTATTAATGTTTACCTTCTATTGTATGTAAAATGCCCTTACCATTAAAGCCTTATTTCTAAAAGATACAAGAGAAAAAATTAATAGCTTAAAAAGGTGTCTTTTCAAAAATTTCATACCCCAGGTACTATCAAATCTTTGACTTATTTTAGTAGTGGCCTCTTTTTTAATAATTTCAAAATATTCAGGGGGTACAAATGTTTTTGTTACATGGATCGCTTTTGTAATGCTTGAGTCACAGGCTATAAGTGTGCCCATCACCCAAATATGTGTTAATTGTACCCATTAGGTAGGTTTTTGCCCCTTCCCTACTTCCCCCTCCTCTCTGCTTGATTTCCACTGAGTTTTACTTCCCTCTGTGCACATGTGTGCCCATTGGTTAGTTCCAATTTAATAGAGAGTACATGTGGTGTTTGCTTTGCCATTCCTGAGATACTTCACTTAGGATAATGGTCTCCAGTTCCATCCAGATTGTTGCAAAAGGCCTTAATTCATCCTCTTCATGGCTGAGTAGTACTCCATGGTATATATATACTGCATTTTGTTAATCCACTCATGAATGGATGGGTACTTGGGTTGATTCCCGTCTTTGTAATTGTGAATTGTGCTGCAATAAACATTTGAGTTCAGGTGTCTTTTTGATAAAATGACTTCTTTTCCTTTGGGTAGATACCCAGTAGTGGGATTGCTGGATGAAATGGTAGGTCTACTTTTAGTTCTTTGAGGAATCTCCATACTGTTTTCCATAGAGGTTGTACTAATTTGCAGTCCTCCAACAGTGTATAAACGTTCCTTTCTCTCTGCATCCACGCCGGCATCTGCTGGTTTTGGACTTTTTAATAAAAGCCATTCTAACTGGGGTAA
>NW_012149063.1:1304206-1318759 GCF_000956105.1 Propithecus coquereli
GGAAATCTCAAAGTGTCAGAGCTGGAAAGTTAAGTTCATTATCATTGAAACAGAGTGAAAGTCCTCTGTTCTCTCTCCTAAATTCATTAACTAATTAGATCAACTATTGCCTCCACCTAGCTTCTTAATGAATTATAGAATTTATATTCATAAGTTAATAAATGGGCAGGGCAACTCAGCAGTGCTTTGTGTTCTGTTCGGTTGGTCTTTATTTAATTCTTTTATCTCACACAGACCACACACAAACCAGGATCGAATGTAGCCAGATACTGACACTAGAGATTCAAGGTACAAATTCCTTTGCTGCCACAAAGAGAGCCGTAGCAAAACTGGGGAGACTAAATCTCATGTCCAAATATTATTACTGTTTTGTTTATCCTATCATGTCACTAAAATTCTCCCAATTAACAGTCATAAGTAGGTACACAAAATGAATGGATTTCTTAGTCATAAATGGCACTGGCAAAATTCCTTTTTGGCACATGAAGCTAAAAAGAAGGAGCAATATTAATGAAAAATAATAGAATAATGTACTAGAATAGCTATATTTTTAGGCCTGGTAAAATTGTAAACTAGATTAAAATGCAGGTGACAAATGTTGAGTCTAGGCCATTTCTCCAGAAAAACACAACAATTCATAAAGTAAATTTTCAATTATCTGCCCAAGGAGAAATAGCAATAATGGCAATTATCCAAAAGAGTAGATAATGAACAAATTTATTTCTACTTGACTTTGAAATATTATTTTGTATCCTAAAACCAACATTTGAATGTAGATGCATTTTATATTCTGGAGAGTTGCAATGCCTCTAACTTAAATGCCAAAATTACACTTTAGAAATCAGATTGAAGAAAGTGGCTTATGTTAAAATTTTTCATCTTCTCTTATACAATACATTCCTGCTTTCTATATTATTGCTGTGAATGATGTCATTATCTTTTGAAATAATGTTAAGTGCAACCTAAAGCTGAGAAAATTTGCATCTATGTGTTTTCTAGTTAATATTTTCCCAGCATTGATGGTAATTAAATATTTTGATTCAAAGGACATCCTCCTTCCCTGGCTTTGCTTCGCTAAAGTTAATTTTTTTCATGTGTCAAAAAATACCCCAAAACATAATAGGTATTCAAGATATGAAGTTATGTCTAAGTAAGAATTGAGATATTTAAACTATAATATCTGCCCATAGAAAACTGTGTTAACTATATACACATTGTCCATACTTTTTTCGGCCCTGGTTTGGTTAATTTTTGCTCACTAAATGTATTAATATGATGAATATAACACTACCTGGTATAGGGTCTGGTTCATGGTAGCATTTAGTAACCTCTCATTTCCTTCATTCTTTGCTTCCTTCCTTTTCTTCATTCAATGATATTTTATATAAGATGCTTCATATACTTTAATAATGTTTATTTTCTTTGCATAAAAAATTCTACAAAAGCAAGGAAATTTTTTTTAATATGCCAGAGTAAAGTTTTCCAGGTGCCATTTTTCCAGTGTCAACATTCAACATGTGTTTAAATTCTCGAAAGCTACCTCCATGGAAATTATTTTATCAACATGAAGCAAATAAGCTATTAAGAGCTATAGCATTTTAAAGGGTAGGAATGAGGGTTCATGCAGACTAAAAATTGACTACATGCTGTCCTGTCTTATGCTTTGTTGCATGGTTATAGGATAATATATTTTTTACATAAGGGAAAAGATTACCAAGTATTGCAGTGCTTTTGATTGTTTGATTTGGGACTCCCTTGCTTTGGTTTTTAATTTGATAAGTATTAATAATTGGTGTTTGACCAAATTTGATTTGCTGTCCTTTAACATTCTGAAGAGTATCTTGAACTGAACACTGACAAGGCGCTGAAGAGGAGAATTAAGCAAATGGCTGGGCTAAGTAGGGTTGGGTTCGAACACTGGCTCCACCATATAGCAGGATGACATTGGACAAGAGACTTGATCTCCCAAGGTCATGGATTTCTCTTTATTAATGTGAAGATAATAACATAAAACTAAGAGGATTGTGGTGATAATGACAGATAATAAATGTAAATAAATTAGTGTATAATAGTTATCCAGTAAATGTTGGTAGTTGTGACAAATACTAGCTAACATTTCTGCCTACCTAGTGCAAGCACCATCCTAAGCACTTTCCATGTATTGAGTCATTTAAACCTCACTACAACTCCAAGATTCAGATACCATTATCACTATTTTGCACACGGGACCTAGAGAAGTTAAGTCATAGTCAGTGGCTGGGTCAATATTTAAACCCAACCCATACACTTAACCATCACACAACAGTGATTGTCACATAAAATAGAGCCTTTTAGCAGAAACGAGCCAGCACATGGATCCAGTGGGACCCACTCGTGCCTCTGCCCCACACTGCTACTCTTCACATCTGGCCACACTGCTTAAACACCATCCCAAACAAATGCCTGCAATCAGAATATTATTTCATAGGAGGACCCTTCACATTTCAGGTACTCAGCTTTACCCAGAACTTCTTCCATGATATGAACGATGAGAATAAAACATTAGAACTTTGGTTATGAAGTTTTGTATACATACAGCTTAAAACCCAATAATCAGGTCCATGGAAGGCAGTTCTGGTTGGCCTCCAGCCTGTTATTTCAATAGGTCTGATCGGATTCAGCCAGTTGTAGAGTGGTCCTAGGTGAAAGCGAAAGGTCATAAGGGAAAGGGAAGGTGTCATGCCTAAACCCCAGCTCTGCCACTAATTGGCTGGGTGTCCTCGCCCAAGCAGCTTCAGCCCTCTGGACCCGTTTTCATCACTTGGAAGCTGAAGATGTTGCACTAGACCTTAGGTAAAGCTAGCCACCCGTGAACTAACCCTGACCCTCACATGAGCTTTGGTTTTAGTCTTGTTTGAACTGTACAAAATTTTCCCTTGTCTTGTTTGTTTCAATTAGATTCTAAAATATAAAATTTAAGAGATTTCACATAAAAGTCTGTATTTCCGTTTTCCCCTGAAAATCTGAAGTTGTGACATTATTGGGCCATTTTTATGGCATCAGTGAAAATCAGCTAGACCTGAGAAGCAGCTCCCTCCTTCAGATGGGGCATATGCTCATTAGTTAACCAGAGTCCCTACCGTTCCTTATTGTCCTATCATCACCTCTGTGACTTTGGGCCAATCACTTAACCTTTCTAAACTACAGTTTCCTTGTCCATGAAACGGGCAGTTACTTCAGAGTGCCTTCAAAAATACCAGGTGCAATTAGGCACTAAAACACAGCTGTTTGTAGGGGATGGGGGCATCTCTGAGCTCATTCCCAGCAAGCTAATTTGCCAAAAGCAAATTCAACAAAATACCAATTCACCAAATTTCCCTCTCCTTTTCTTTATTTACAAAGTTTACAGTAATTTGCACTGCATATGTTGGTTTTCACAGCCTTTGGAGATCTCTGTGAGGTGTTAGCGGACAGTTTTTATTTTTCCTTTGCTTTAAGACATCATTTGAAGGAATGCCCAGTTCGCCTTTGCTTTAGCCCCTGCCAGTCAGTAGCCAGAGGACCCTCTGATGAGGAACGACGGAGTAGAGTCAGCACACAGCACAAAAGGGTGGCATAGACTAAGAGGCATGAGATTATAGTCATAAGGATTCTCCAAATTCAAGACAAATATGTTCAGTGCTTAAAAATATGAGACAAATTGAGTATTTTTGAGAACTGCTTCATGGGATCAGCCTCCTGGCATGGTCCTTCCTCTCTAGGATCTTGGCATCCAGTGGAGGAAACAGGCTAAAAACAAAACAGAAAATAAAAAATAATACAGTGACGAATTGTGATGATCACTATGAAAAACACCAAAAGGGTGTTCAGACAGTGAAGAGCTAGAACCTGCTTTAGAAAGGGTGGTCAGGGGAGGTGAGAGTCAAGAGAGCTTTTCCTCTGCCTCTCCCCTTCCAAGCACAGGCAAGGATTGCATAGCCTGGGTCCATTCGAGGTTCCCTGGGGCCATCTTCCATGCTGGAGCATTTAACTGCTGTTGCAAGACTCTTTAGCTCCCTTTCCCTGTGGCATTCTGACTGGTGATGTGGTTTAAGATATGGTTTCTCCTTCCAGCCTGGAGCCTATGTGACTTCAGAGAACACGCAATGGACATGTAGCATGAGCAAACAATACATTTTTATTGTCTTAAGCCACTGAGATATGGAAGCTATTTGTTAATGCAGCATAACTGAGACTATTCTTACTATTATAAGAGACATTGCTGAAGAGGCAGGGAATGATTTATAGAGGCTTTAAGACAAGAAGTGTTAATTTTGGCTGGTTCATAGAACTGAAAGAAGGCCAATATGGCTGGATTGTAGTACAGCAGGAAAAAGTAGCAAAAATTCTTTAAAGTTCCCTTGCACTCTAGGCTGTCTGGTTCTTTAGGCTGTTCTGATGTTTATATTCCTGGCAATGCTTTAAGACAAATTAAGTAGCTTGACTTTAAATGCCTTTGATTTGTTTACACAAATCAAACTCTCATATTTTATCTCTTGCCTCTGGATTATGATCTTTTTTATCAAGAACTTTGCATGTGGGCTATTGATATGATAATGCAATCCTAATGCCTTCTCAGGAGCTAAGGGCCTCTATCCTTTCAGTCAATACTGAGATGCACTTGGGTGTGTAGTCCATTCATAGCTGAGGCTTGAGATGGGCAGCTCACAGCATTTTGCAATTGAATAATACGTAATATGGTGCAATTTTTGAGCTCTCAGCTTTTCATAACGATTTCTAGTATTCTAGCAACAGAATCTAGGGAAAAGCCCAAACTTTTATGGTATTCATCATAGCCCCTTTCATGTTTATGTAGGAGAGATTGTCTTTTTGCACTTAAGGTCTTGTTTGCCAACAAAATAAAACAAGAACTCCCAGCAGAAAGCAAATTGCATGATATGCAATTTGTCTTCTTTGGAAGAAAAGAAGAGCTGAGTCAGCCCTCCTGACATTTGACAACTAAGGTACTTTTTTATCCTTGACCCTGCTCAAATAGAGCCACTGATATTATAACTGCCTTTATTGAAGTTTGGTAGTTTTAGAGGAAGTATATCCATCTGATACTACAGTTATTCTTGTACAGTTCTTAAAGTGTTAAGGATTTTTATTTGAGATGAATGAAATCCCACTAAAGAAAAGAGAAGTACGAGAAGGGAAGAGAAATGAATCTAAAATGAAAATTGTGTCTTAATATAGTCCAGGCACAGTGCTAGGTAGTTTCACATGCATAATTATCCCCACATAGTGAAGGAAGCAGCTCAGAGAGGCTGTGATCACCCAGCCGATGAATGGCAGACCAAGGAAGAGACAAAGCTCTTCTCCCTCTAAAGACCCTGCTCTTTCCTCTCTACTATTGAGACTAGAGTGTAAAAGTCTCCTATACCATCACCATAGTCAAATCCAAAATGGCCAAATCCTGCATTTTTAAAATCTTCAGAGTTCTCCTCTAAAACATAAATACTAGGTCACTACATATTGATTTTATTACGTATATAGGTTCAGATGAGCCTCTAAACAGAGCTGGTTATAATAAGCTGTGTTCTGCTAATTGTGCACTTCCTTTTGTTCAGCCTCATCCTGTGTAATTAGCACAGTCTTGAAAATAGAAGTTTTCTGTGACATTTAAAATTCTTACCCAGTATACCCTCTAATTATTTCATATCTTCATGTTAGAGACTAAGATACTCTTGGTGGAGGGTAGAATTCTGTTTGTTATTTAATTACTTATAGAAGGAACACAGCAAAAAACAAGAAAAAGAGATTATTACAATAATTTTGAATTGACTCTGAGATACATGCACAGACCAAGGCACAGACATACTTTTATTCTCCTACCTCTCACTCCCACCTGGCTTCAGACCTCATCTCTCTTGGTACTGGTCTCGGGTACACCTGTTACCATCTCTTCCTGTCAAGGATTTACCTCTCTTCAAGTCCACTCAAATCCTCTCCTCCACAGGCCTCCCTGGATGTCCACAGTCATAATTAAGCTTCTTCTTCCCGTATCCTGGGGCACTTTGTACTAATCTCATAGCATCTCTCTGTCTTGTACTATAAGGGTGAGGGTGGGGGCAGAGACTACTGGTAATTCACTCAAAAATGTTTTCTCTTTTCTTCCTGAGCATATGGAAAGACATCATTTCCTTGCCTTCCTTAGAGTTGGATATGACCACATCATGAATCTCTAGCAATGGGAAGTGAGTACAAGCAACATGCTTCATTTGGAGGCCAGGGTTTTGAGGAAGTGGGTATGCCTTCTCCCTGTTCTTTGCCTTGCTGCCATCAGTGAGAGAGAGCTCTGAGACCCTCAGGGATGGGGGTGACACGGGGTAAAGAAAGTCTGGGCTCCTGAATCACCAGGTGGAAAGTTGCAACATCCCAGCTAGGTTGCTACACAAATAAGAATAACCATTAACTATGTTAAGGCTTAGAAATGAGGGCTTCTTTGTTACAGCTGCTAGTGTGAACTCACCTAACACGGAGCAGGCACGTTTGTAAGTGCGGTTCCCTCTACTTTAGAAGCCCCAGAAGGACTAAAATCATCCGTAACTGTGTGTAAAATTAAAATGAATTGGTGCCTCATTTGGAAATGGAGCAGATGGTCATTAAAATGAAGAGTAGAGGATATGCTAAAACATCTCCAATATTGGGAATGCCATTTTCTCATTTGCAAGCAGCTGTCTAGAATTTTGTAAACAATCTCATAGGTGACCAATTTGGAGTGGAGAACAAAAGGAATACCCAGTTAGTTTCCATATTAAAATGTGTCCTAGTTCATTACTCATTCAAATATTCATTATTTCAATCAACAAGTACATATTGAACACATTCTACATGCCAGGCATTCCTCTCCCAACGCTGATCAATAACAGACCTGGCCCCGCTCATTCCGGGTACACAGTCCAGTGGGGAAGATGACCATCCATTAAATGGTCACACCCTTGAACATGCGCTCAGCTCACCACCCAGATTCTCAGGTCCCTCTTTTGTGAAATAAGAATGATAATATTGCCTATTTCTCAGATTGTGTAGTACTTTTTAATTAGATAATATTTAAATATGATTATAAAATATTTAGCACTGTGCTTGACACTCGAACTTGACAAGCACTCGATAAATCTTAGCTATTATTATTTGTATTAATTTAGGTAAATACTATAAGCTTGTATAATAAAGGAATCTGACTAGACCGATAAAAGGTGTGTAGAACACAACTGTTTCCCTTAAAAGTGACTCCTGACACGATAGTTGAGAGGTTGGGAAGGAAGTTCCAAATTTTAAAAAATAGAATAAGAACAGTATATACAAAGGACCTGAGATGGGACTTAATTTTGATGAGTTTTTTAAAAAGTCAGGGTAGCTGGAGTCTGGAAAGCAACAAGAAAACTCCTGCAGGACGGGATCTTGCAGAGCCTTGGGAAGCACCATCTAGTCTCACTAAGAATTTAGCTTTCCTGCTAAGCACAACAGAAAATCATTGAATGGTTCCCAACAGGTAATGGCAGAGAATGATATGATCAGATTTATTTTTTAGAAAGATCGCTATAGCTGGAGTGTGAAGAAAAAGATTTAGAGGGGAGGCAGAGAATATGCAGCTACTTAGAACTCGCAACTTGAAAAGTTACAGTAGGACTCAAGATCAGAGATACCCACAGCTTGAGTAAGGTGGTGGTAGTGGAGCCGGAGAGCAGTACGGAGATTTCTGAAGTGACATGGTGATGGATTAAGAACTGGGATAAGGGGGAGAGAGCTGTCAGCAATGGCTCCTGGTCTTTCAGATAGAGAGAGGTACATTTCATAGAGATGGGGAACCCTGAAAGACCAGGGTTGCAGGATCATAAATGTGCCTTTGTATATGTTGCCCCTCGGACATCCAAGTTCACATTCAAGTACACAATTGGATATATGGGTCCAGAGCTCCATAGAGAGAGACTTCCGAGCTAGAGTATAAATTTAAGAGTCATTGGCATGCAGATGGTAACTGAGGCCATGGGCAGGAAAAATTGCTTAGAAAAACAAGCAAAACTTAGACTAAGAAGAAAAGAGGGCCTAGAGGACCTCGCCTGGAGGAGCTTGTAGGAAAGGAGACTGTATTAATCAGGGTTCTCCAGAGAAACAGAACAAATGGGATGCATGTATGTATAGGAAAAGATTTATTTTAAGGAATTTGTTCACAGGATTGTGGAAGCTTGGTGAGTCCAAAATCTGATGGGGGAGGCCAGCAGGCTGGAGATTCAGGAAAGACTTGCAGTTCAAATCCAAAGACAAGTCTTCTGGAAAACCAGGAAGAGCCAGTGTTGCAGATGAAGCCCAAAGGCTGTCTTCTGGAGAATTCCCTCTTGCTCAGGGAAGATCAGCCTTTTGTTCTATGCAGACCTTCAACTGATTAAATGAGGCCCACCCACATTGTGAAGGGCAATCTATTTTCCTCAAAGTCCACCAATTTATATGTGAATCTCATCCAAAAAACACTCTCACAGAAACATTTAGAATAACGTTTGACCAAATACTGTGGCCCAGCCAAGTTGATACAAACTTAACCCTCACAGAGACATAAAAGGAAAGCCAGAAACAGTGATTGCTTCTCAGGCACTGTACTAGGTGCCAGGAATACACTCTACATTGTGGTTTACAACGTGAGCCCTGGAGTCAGACAGCCTGGGTTTGAATTCTAACTTTGCTATTTACTTGCCCTGTGACCTTAGGCAAATTGTTGAAGACCTCCATGTCTCATCTTTAAAATGGGGATAGAATTATCTACCTCTGAGAGTTATAAAAACTAAATTGGTTAATAAATATAAATGGCTTAGAAAACTGACTAAACATAGTAAGTGCTCAATAAATGTTAGCTCTTATTCTTACGATAGATACAGTCCTTGTCATCATGGAGTTACTGTCTACAGTGTCAGAGAAGTATGACAAGCAGACCACAATGGCAAGGAAGGCAAATGCTGCAGAAGCACCCTATGTAGTCTCAGATAAGGGCCTGACTACAGAGGGAAGAGGTAGCTGTCCACCTGTAGTGATTTAGGGAATTCTGAAACTTGCCCCCCATTCAAAGACCTGCCACATGCCTGGGCTGTGGCCCTTATAAAATAAATTCCTTCTTCAATCTTTTCTCATAAGGCCCTGAAGGTCTACCTGTTAAAATACAATGGTTACCTAAAGGATCACCAATGTCAACTCCTAATAGTTTTCTGTGAATTCCCTTTCAGATAAATTACTCAGGTTCTTTTTTTTTTTTTTTTTAATTGAGACAGAGTTTCACTCTGTTGCCCGGGCTAGAGTGCAGTGGCATCAGCCTAGCTCACAGCAACCTCAAACTCCTGGGCTCAAGCAATCCTTCTGCCTCCGCCTCCCGAGTAGCTGGGACTACAGGCATGCCTGACTAATTTTTGCTATATATGTTTAGTTTTCCAGCTAGTTTCTTTCTATTTTTAGTAGAGACAGGGTCTTGCTCTTGCTCAGGCTGGTCTTGAACTCCTGAGCTCAAACGATCCTCCCACCTCGGCTTCCCAGAGTGCTAGGATTACAGGCGTGAGCCACCTTGCCCGGCAAATTACTCAGGTTCTAACGGAACAAGACCCTTATTCACTTGAAACTTAAAGAAGAAGGTAGATTGGAAGGAAAGGGGAAGGAAAGAACAAAGAGGGTAGCAAGAGAAACCCTGAAGACAGCAGAGACACTATTGCTCCCCATCCCTGGGAGGTGTCCCCGACGATGTACACTCTCCTCCATGCCTCATGCCTGTCAACGTGGGTCCTATGTTTTACCAAACTTACCTTTTGTTTGTTTTAAATCAGTATGATTTTTAAGGTTTTAAAAAAAATTTTTTTCCTGCTGTACACCAAACTAGTTTGTCCCAAGAGAGGCTGCCAGTAGAAGACAATTCTCTTGCTAGTTCCACTGTGTCATACTCAGACTACACCTCAAATATTTTTCCCTTAGAGGATCCTTTTCATTTTCACTTCCAAGACGGGGACCAATCCCTTTTCTCTGAGCTGGCCAGCACAGTGGTTCAGAAAGCACGCCGCTCTTTACTCCAGCAGCGGTAGAAATTGGAGAAACTGTGATTGTGCATTTGCTCCCCGCGCCTGTCCGGGGCTTGGGCAGGGAGTGTGTGTGATCGCACTCGGCCCCACTCGCTAATCTCCTTAGACATTGCAAAGGTGTTCGACAAATTATCCAGCTTGTAATTCAATATCCACTGTGAGGTTGGCAAGTTGTTTTATTTTTCTTTTTAAATTAAATACTGATAAAGATCTTGGACCATGACGGATTCAGAGCTAATTTTACAAATGTTTTCCCTCTGACTCCCTCTCTTTCAGTCCTGCACGCTAGGGCTTTAAATTTTTGGCATCATTTCTTTTTATTCAGAGTAGAGAATGGTGCCACACAATTTCCCTCAAGATGGGCTTTTCTTGACATTCTTCAGCTGAGCAGAGTAGCAGGCCCCGTCTGCATTTGGTGTCTACATCTCTCAGCCACATTTCTGCAAGTGACCTGGAGTAAGCCTAGGTTGTTGCACAGCTGGGAGAGTGTCAGGGCACATGACGCCCGGCCTTGTGCTCTGCTCTCTCTGCCACCCTGCCCTTCAGGGCTCATGGCAATGCTTTTGTCCTGCCTGAACACCCGCACCTGGCCAGCTTTCCCCTCAGCCCTCCAGAGCCTATGGAAGAGGAATTGACAGGAAGGGCAGGGACCAGTGTCCTTTGGTCGCTGATGGGCCTCTTCCAGGACAATTCCCCAAGCAGGTGAGCCAGAGCTAAGCAAGGGAGAGCAGTAGGAGATGTTGGGCTAGACTCAAGCCCCTGTACTCTGGTGTAGCAGTGGCAGCCTAGTGCCCCTCTATGCCCCTGAGGAGGTCTCTGAGGCCTAAACCCTCACAGAAACTCAAGGAAACCAATTAGGAGACACCCTGTCAGGAATGGGGCTCAGAAAAGGAATGGAAGCCAGGGATGGGGGGAGAGGCACTCGTGAATACAGTCAGCCCTCCATAGCCACACATTCTGCATATACAGATTCAACCAACCATGGGTTGAAAATATTTGGAAAAAAAATGACAATACAATAATGAAAAATAATACAAATTTTAAAAACCTAATGCAGGCCAGGCGCGGTGGCTCACGCCTGTAATCCTAGCACTCTGGGAGGCCGAGGCGGGCGGATTGTTTGAGCTCAGGAGTTCGAGACCAGTCTGAGCAAGAGCGAGACCCCATCTCTACTAAAATTAGAAAGAAATTAATTGGACAACTAAAAATATATAGAAAAAACTAGCTGGGCATGGTGGTGCGTGCCTGTAGTCCCAGCTACTCGGGAGGCTGAGGCAGAAGGATCGCTTGAGCCCAGGAGTTTGAGGTTGCTGTGAGCTAGGATGACGCCACGGCACTCTAGCCTGGGCAACACAGTGAGACTCTGTCTCAAAACAAAACAAAACAAAAAAAACTAATGCAGTATAACAACTATTAATATTTACATAGCATTTACATTGTATTAGGTATTTTAAGCAATCTAGAGATGATTTAAAGTATACAGAAAGATATGTGTAGATTGACTTGAGCATCTGTAGATTTTTGTATGGGGGGTTTTGGAACTAATCCCCCTGAGAAATCAAGGAACAACTGTATTGGTAAATAAAACACATATTTTTCTACTGTAATCTACCAAATGTCCTCTACACCAAAATAATCATGCTTCATGTTCAGAGGCAGAACTACAGGCTCCCAGAGCACCCATGTGACAAAATGAACAAAGGTCAAGGCTCAGACACCAGCTCAAATGATGCGTCTTCTGTGTGCCAGGTGCCCCACAGGTTATCTCATTTATGGCTCATGGCAGCCCCTCAAGTAGGTGTTACACATTCACCTGCCAGTTGAGGAAAGGAGGCTCCAAAGAGTGGGGTGCAAAGAACAAGACAGGTGCCAGTTACAGTAAGCAGGATACAAGACTGTCCATTTGGTCACAAAGAATAAAACAAAATGTAGTTAGTTCAGCTTCTGAAGGCTGAGCACATGGCCAGTTGGAAACCTGATGAGGTCCTCAGCCACTGTGTTACTGACCTCTGCCCCCTAAAGTCTCTGTGACTAGGGAACAGGATTGGTCTAGACTGGCACCTGGGTGGTCCTGAATGTGCAAGCTGAAGCCAAGCAGCTCCAGCTATGGGCAGTAGCAGGCTGAGGAGAAGGGAGCCAGGCCTATCTTCTGCCAATACGGTCTCCCCTGCCCTCTCTCTGGCCACGGAAACGGCAACTCCCCTTCACTGCACGGCTGCTGCCAGGAGTTTGCTTTGCTGATGCTGTGTTTGTTTATGGCCCTGCATGCAGTATAAACAAAGGCCTTTCCAAGCTGTGCCCCAGCCACCGAACAAACTGGAATGGAAACCACATTGTTACACAATTCCTAAGCTTTAGAATTTAAGGAGACCCCAACTGTGGTTGTTGGGGTTAGGATCAGCCACATCCCAGTGCTCTTTCCTGGGACTTGTTGACACTTATTCTCAGTGAATTTCACAGAGCCCTGGAGAGAACACTAAATAGCGCAGAGGGGTCTTGAAGCACAGCAAAGACTTCTCCAGGCCACACACCTGTCACATCCACCCCCAGGCAGGTTGTTCTGAGCTCTCCAAGAACACTTAGAATTAAGTAAGGGCTTATTCCCCAGTCCCCTCAACAAATATTTACACACTCAGCTATGTGTAAGGCCTTGTGTTTCTCACCAGACCATGACTCTGTCTGATGCACCTTTGATTCCCTGCACCTATCTCTAGGCCTGAAAAGAAGTGGATGCTCCACAGGAATTGGTCAAATGAATTAGTATGCACCATATAGTCCCAGGATTTGGAAAATGCCCTGTAATATGAAATGGTCAACAAATCCTGCTTCACCAATGGAGTCTACTTATCGTCCCACAAATGAATTCTCAAATCTTTCCTAATAGCACAGAATATCCCTCAAACTCTAGTGAAATAAGTCTAACCTATGACAAACTGCCTAATAGTCAACTAATGAACACCACTCCATGGACAATGTTCTGTGGGTATGTGAAATGGTCAGAAATACGATTGACAAAGGTCGTACAGTAGACGGGAAACCTACCATCATGGTTTTTGATATTTTTCCTGTACAGTCCACAGGAGAGATGAATTTCTCACAGATCATATGTCCTTAACAGGCAAGCTAAACCACGTCCCTGTTTGTCTCTCAGGAAAGTAATCAAAAGGCAAATGTGTAAAGTAGATATCTTGACAAGAACAAACTTGAATTTGCTCTCTTTTTAAAAACCACTGTCCCAATAATGGACAGCCTTCATTGAATACTTATTTTGTGCTCAGCGCTGTGCCATGAGCTTTGCATATGTGATCCCATTTGAGTTCAGAACAACCCCGTGTGGTTGGTTCTATAGAATCTTCATGTTGCAGATTAGGAAACAGGGCCCTGGAGAGGTTACAGAACATTTCCAAGAGTAATATATGTGTAGGACTGGAATCCAGATCTTTATGTCAACACTCTCCTGTCTCCAAAATTATCATACTCAAATTTCAGCATTTGGTAACTGTTATCATAAATTGTCTGTGACATCCCTCACAATGACTACCACAATCTTGTGTATTATAATACAGAGAGCCTTTTACCAAGAATACAATCCTGCTTCTATCAAAGCCAGATGTTGGCTCCATGGTTCAAACCTAATTCTCCTATATTTATTTGAGTCACTGGGTCTTACAAAACAATAAGGTAATAACCATCTCTCATAAAGTGTCTATAATGTGCTTGCAGACATTTTGCAGAAATTATTTCTAATAACAGATGCCTAAAGTATTATATATAAAGTTATAGGACAGAAAGTGGGAGGCAAGTCTTGTCCCACTTAAGAGTTTCATTGTAGAGGCTCCAGGGGCCTCTCATGTCTCCTTTCCCCACTCTTTACAAGTTTCATTTGATGCCTTTCCTATGTTGGTTTCCTTCTCCACTTATCCCCTCAGCTGAGATGCCAGCTTACTAATGAGCAGGATGAGATGGTCTGGGAGAACCA
This sequence comes from Propithecus coquereli, assembly GCF_000956105.1. NCBI lineage: Eukaryota > Metazoa > Chordata > Mammalia > Primates > Indriidae > Propithecus > Propithecus coquereli. The sequence continues at coordinate 1,318,256 of NW_012149063.1, forward strand.
TCCTTTAAGTTGCGTAGGAAGAAGGTAGTCATGTAGGAGAATGGGACAGGACACTGTTGGTGGGAATGTAAATTAGTGCAACCTCTATGGAAAACGGTATGGAGATTTCTCAAAGAACTAAAAATTAAACTACCATACAATCCAGCAATCCCACTACTGAGTATCTACCCAAAGGAAAAGAAATGATTATATCAAAAAATACCTTCACTTGTATGTTTATCACAGCACTATTCACAACAGCAAAGATGGAATCAACCTAAGTGCCCATCAACAGATAACTGGATAAAGAAAAATGTGTCTCCCATCCAACTACCCAAAGTGATCTACAGATTCAATGCGATCCCTATTAAAATACCAAAATCATTCTTTACAAATGTAGAAAAATTAATTTTATGCTTCGTATGGAACCAGAGAAGACCCCACATAGCAAAAACAATTCTAGGCAATAAAAACAAAATGGGAGGTATCAACTTACCAGACTTCAAACTTTATTACAAGGCTGTA
>NW_012149063.1:1320420-1339316 GCF_000956105.1 Propithecus coquereli
TTCAGTCCCCCAGCGAATGTACTGTGACCCCATTCGCACTATATCCATGTAACAAAACTGTACTTGTGTCCCCTAAATCTTATAAAAAATAATTTTTTTAATTTTAAATTCTCAAAAAAAAAAGAAAGAAAGAAAGGGAAAGAAGCCATAGGAGAGTGAGTGCTCCAGCCCCGAGAAGGGTAAATAAAGTGTGGGGGGAGGTGAGCAAGGAAGGCACGGCAGGTGGAAGCCGGCTCTTGCCCAGGAGCAAAGGGAGAGGGCAGGGGAGGGGGCTGCCTACCAGCTACGACAGAGTCTTTGGGGAGGAGAGGACAAGGAGGAAGAAACCTGTGGAGAGCACTGACTATCTTTATGAAGGAGAACCACACAGAAAGAGAAAAGGCAGCGTTTCCCAGCCAAGCTCTGACATTTGTGTGGGAGTCCTCTTGACAGACGGCTGGATCATTTCTCTCTGTTGTTCTCACTCATCACTGCCCTGTCTAGAAGTCATGCCCCAGGGAAGTGCCTTCAAGGACTGAGCCAAACTGAATTCTCTCCAGCCCTCAACACTTGAGCAGCTTCCTGAAAGACAGACCTCACTAAGGCCGGGCCTTGTTCACACACCAGGGAGCAGCAGCAGAGTGGGCAGGCTGTGGGCAACCTTCCCATCTCCAGATTAGGAGGAGGAAGGACGTTAAGTGAGAACAGGGTGGGGTAGGATCCAGTCATGCTTAAAAAAAAAAAATATTGGTCAGAAAGGAAAATCAAGGAGATGTGCAAGTTTTTCCCAGCCTTCAGCAAAATGCTTTCAACAGAGGAGTTCGTACATTCATTCACTTCAAAACCTGCCCACAATTTTGAACCCTCCGTATCAATATGGGCACTTTGTGCTACATATTTGAAGATGATGCTACCAGTGGGTGATTATCCTGGATGTGTATGGATTTAGTTGAAAAGACTGGTGCAAGTCTAGCAGTTTCCTGTGTTGCACAAAGAATTGATTTCAAACTGTATCTGTTTGAAAATATCTACTACCAAAACCAAGAATTCAATGTAAAAACAAGGAAGTACTTCTTAACCTGTTTTTACAAACAGCTGATTCAATCACTTTGATTTTAAATTAACAAGTCAAAAGACTAGTCAATTGCATTAAAAAACACGTGCGCAGTCTAATTGATTTGTTGACTGAACTGACTATTCACTTGAGGAAGCAGCGTGATGTGATGCCAGGAGAAGTGGCCTGGTGTCAGGCAGCCTCGACTGGGGTTTGGCCCCGCTGCCCACCAGTTATAGGAACCTGGGTGAGCCTCTGAGCCCCAGGACATCTGCATCTACATCCTGGATTCTGGCAAAATCAAATGAGATGGTGTAGTAGAAATAAGTTTGTACACTGGAAACCTCTCTACAAAATCCAGTTATTACTATCAATAACTGTCACAAACTTGACCCAAAGCCAAACCAAATATTCATCAATCCTTTGAAATAGCAACCTTATATTTGACGTATTTACTCATGGAAACTTTCCATGTTTGACAGTCTCTGTCCCTGTCCTGTCTGAATCCTACTTCCTAGGAGTGTTCGATGGTGCCCTTTATTAACAATTTAATTCAGCACTGCCGTAGATTATAAGCCCAACTACTGCTGCAGTTAATGGAAATTCTCCTTTATGTGAGGTGCATCTGCTGCGACATCTGTCCAAAACCCACGGAGAGGATTCAGTGTTCAAAAGCAAATTGAGTAATTACTATGTAATTGCACTTCAAATTGTGTAGTCACCAATTTGCTCTCAAAATTCCTGTCTTTTGGACATACTCAATATTAAAACCACCTGAGTTCTTTCAAAATGGGCAAATATGTTCTTAAAATGGACAAAATAAGGATTCAAGGTGAACATCTGTGGCCCAAAAATTAGAGCATTATCTCCAGAAGAGAGAAAGTGGTACAGAGAAAAGAAATGAGAATGTGGGAAGGAGACGTTAATAGAGGGAGAAAGAAATGGGGAGAGATTTTTAAAGGTGGATTACTAAGTGCTTTCTCAGTCATAAAACCTGTGAAAACTGCTAAGCCTCACTGGTTGGAGAAAATACAGAGAAAATAGAAATGAGGGAGAGAGATCAGAGATGCAAGATTTCACCTGCCCCAGGAAAAACCCATCACTGGTGACACTATTTGGACTTTGGAAAACTGCATCATATGTAGAGAGAAGAGGAATTAATGACTCAAGAGACAGTATCTAATAGTCCTTTGTAACTGCCTAGATTTACAGTGGTAAAACCTGAGACCTAATACTTTGCTAAATGGTTATAAAACATAAATCTGTGGCATTTCCTCCAAACCCTCTTTTAAAAAGCCAGTCAACAAGTATTTATTAACCACGTATTATATTGAGTGTGCACTGCGTGCAAGGCTAGATTCTTGAAGCAAGACAGAATATAACTGATAAGGCAGCCCCGTGGCACAGTGGAAGGAAGGCTGGTTACAGACCCTGGCTCTCCTAAAGAGCTGGTGAGTTGAGCCATATAAAGCTGCTGCTCTTCAACCCTGCTACATAAATGGCAGTGTCATGTGCTGCCACCAAATGGAATTAGAAAAGTCTCTAAATACTCTATGGCTTCAGTTTCATCATTTCTTTAAAGTGAGGATGATAACTTGAGATTTAGAGAAAATAAATAGTATCTGAGACAAAGGTACTACATGTTAGTAGTGCTAGTATTAATAGTATTGTTATTACCAGTTGTGATTATATTAATAGTATAAACACAGGGCAAAAGAGGTATAGAAACCTCCAACCTTCAGTCCCCCAGCGAATGTACTGTGACCCCATTACTGTACAATGGGAATGGGGACAAAGTAAAGACAATATACCAAAATCCAAAGTCATGAGTCTCATTTTTGACCACTGTATATTTAAAAATACAAATTTCACTAAATAGTTAATGTTAGGACTTTCAATTAAATGAGAGGACTGGCTTGTTAAAGCAAAGGCATTTGCATGACTATGCAGACAGATACATGTCCAGTTTTTACAACCAAAATTCTATGCTGAACACCCATCTTCAACAAACATCCTACTACAGATCATTTACTCTGCAATTGCATTAACATCAAACGGTTAGATTTTTAATAGCAAAGCATTTTCTAACAAACATGTTCCTTCACAGTCTTCGAAAGTCCTATTTAGATAGAGGATGGGGTGGGGGTGGTGCAGCGTAGTAGTTAAATTTACAAAACAAAGTAAAAATGCACCCCAGACCAGTCTAGTGCATGAACCTGTGTTCCTTTCCTTTGGGGGAGGAGCAGCTGCACAGGACAGCATTAGAGGTGGCAGCAGGGGACGAGCCAGAGCCATTAGTCAGTTTGCTAAGTAGACACAGGAAGCCAGTTCAATGGAGCAGAAAGGCTCCTACTCTGTGGAGTTGATGGAGAGAAGGAATGTGATTGGTTTCTTAAGGGGCAGGCAGAGAGGCAATGCATAATTTCGCCTCCCCTCACTAAACATGCCTGTTTATCAGAGATGAATCAACACCTTAGATTACACATTATGCAAATGACTGTGGCAGCTTGGCACCTAACAAGGTCTCCCTGCCAGAGTTTAGATTCAGTCCCACTGTTGTCTGTGAAAAGTGAAAATAAATGTGTCCCCCTTCCCTCCTTGGCTTCTTTGTCCTTGAAATAAACATAGCTTCCTCCAAGCCCACATTCAGAGGCTAACCTATATGGCAGATGGCAGTGTCTCCTGCAGAGGTTATAAACGTGAATTCACAAACTATGTAATTAATTTAACAGAAACAAAAATAAAGGTACCAGTGACTCTTGCAGATCATATAGTAAGTATCTCAAGGAAATTCAACTCCTTAAACGAGATTCAGAAAAATCCTGAAGATGTTTCAGTGATAACAAATCAGATGAAAACCACTACCCCACAGGTAGCTATTTCCTTCTTTGCACATTGAAAAGTGACACTGGGCAATACAGAAGAACTAGGTGTGGTCTTGCACCTTTCTCTTGGCTGGGCTCAGTGGCTCACACCTGTGTTCCTAGCACTTTGAGAGACCAAGGCGGGAGGATTACTTGAGGCCAAGAATTCAATACCAGCCTGAGCAACACAGTGAGACACCCATCTCTACCAAAAAAAAAAAAAAAAAATAGAAAAATTAGCTGGCTATGTCAGCAACTTGGGAAGCTGAGGCAGGAGGATCGCTTGAATTTAGGAGTTTGAGGTTGCAGTGAGCTATGGTGATGCCACTGCACTCTAGCCCAGGCAACAGAGTGAGACCTTGTCTCAAAATAAATAAATAAGTGTGACATAAATTCTTCTCTTCTCCCAGCATGGAAATGGGCACGTCTTAATCTGGAGAAAGGAAATCTGAAAATTACCTATCTATACTCACATAAGTACTATAAAAAAATAATTGATTTGACCAAGTCCCAGGATAAAACTGGAAGATATATGCTGGCATTATACAAACAGCTAGTCTATACATGAAAAAATTATATCTTTATGTAAACATGGTCAGATACTAGTACAAATTCCCGAAGGAAATACTAGAAACTCTCCCTGTGATTCCTAAGATACATTTATATCTAAGACGCTGTTTATCCCCAGGGTAGATGATTATCCTACATCATCTTTAAGACTATTTCCAACACTGAGATTTGAGCTGTAAGGATTAAATCAAAATTTTTAACAAAAACAAGCTCAACGTTGGACTTGTATATCAGTGAAGGGTTGAACTCTATTATAAAGTGTATTATCTAAAAAGAAAACCTTTTAGATTTCTAAACAGAATAGGGTGTGTTGGTCTCCATTTCAAAATTTCATAAGTCAGAACTCCAAAATAAAGAGAATCAGGTCAGGGCAATAGTGTTCTTGTGGTTTGTACTGTCTTTACATATACACTCAGACTAAAAGAGCCTTTATTTTGTAGCATGAAGACTTAGTATATGCAGCAGTCTTCTGTATAAATATCTGTGCCTACAGTAGAAAACTTAAGCTTGACGTTAATAAACAGCACCCAAATGGAGCCTAGCTTTTTCTTTTTACAAAGCCAGCAGTATCTGAATAATAGTTTTCTTAGCATGCATCCTTTTTAAGGGCATAACATGGGAAGATGGAGAAAGATCAGTTTACCCTAGCTTATCCATCCTTGCAAACCAGTGTTCTCTTCCAAAAGATAAAAAGTCTCATAATAAAATTAGGCTCAAGTTCTAGCTTAGATTTTACCTGTTCTTTTTACTTTGGTTACAAATGGTTAGTTTTTCTACAGTTCCTCCGTATAAGATGTAGTAATAAAGTTTCTAAACTAATTATGCTCATAAACATGTTGAGATCCTCTGACGCAAACACTGTGCTTGAGGAGAGGGCTGGCATTTTTATGCAAGCTAAGAAACTCCACCTCTGCTTTCCATCTTGTCATTAATTTCACTGAGAATGACAACCTGATAAATGTGCCTATGTGATACTCATAACCCCCTAGAAAAGCTTTTAGAAAAGCCTTTTTAAAAATGTATTTAAGAGCAATCTCCTGCCTCACAGTGTTAGAGCACAATATGGGCCAGCACAGGTCCCACACTCTTACAACAGGACAATGACTTCTCTGGTTCATTCACATCTGACATTAAATCATTATGAACCATGTTAGGGTCTGAATGGAGACAAAAACTTTGGGATAATGCCTTTAGGACAAGAAAGATAACGGGATTAAACCTCCAGTTTCTCAAATTCCCCAGAGACACTGAGATTATATGGATACTCTTTCACATTCTCCAATTAGCAAACCTGGCCGCAATGGCGTGGCCACACTCGCCTGAGCAGCTTCTGCAAAATGTACAAATGAAATGTATCAGCCATCTAATGAGGACAGAAGGTACCATCCACTTCCTCCTCCTCCTGAGAGAGTGAGAAGCACATACCAGGCTGGTTTTTAGCCAGCAGCCACTGAACCATGTTCCTAATTAGGAAAGTAAAATGGCCCAGACTAAGATACAAAAAAATAGGGATAGTTTCAGTGAATGTAGCTATTGAGACTCTGTAGTTGCTAAGAGAATATTTTGGGAACAGGGGAAAATAAAATTAACCACAGGACATAATGATAGAAAGGTTAATATATTTAAGTAACTTTTTGTACCATAATGTGTTTCCTTTAAAATAATAAAATTTTTTGCTTGTTTTTACTTAATTAAACACCAGAAACTATTAACTTGACTTGGTCTAGGTTTTTAAACACTTTAATGGAATGTGGTTTGGCATAAATATTAACGAAGCTGAAAAAAGACCAAATGAATTAAAATGTATTCCCTGAACCAGACTATATAAAGACACGTATTACAAAAGTTACTTTGTACAGAGAATGGTAGGGACCTATTTTATCGCATCTTTAAGACAATAAAAGCCAATGATCAAAACAAAGCAAACGAAAACAGCTGAGGACTCTCCAGTTCTTTAGATTTGAGCCTGAGTTTAAAATCCTGTAGGGAAGTAGCAGCCACAACCTTTCACTCACCCATGCTGCCTACCAAGTAAAACTTCATTGCACATCGTGTGACTCCAGCGAGTCTGACCTGCACCTGTCTACACTGAGCAATGCATCTTCACATCTTATATTCCTTCTGTGTCATTTATTTCATCATGCTCTACACTATATTGAAATAAACTGTGACTGCTCTCTAGACTTCAACTCCTTAGAGGGCAGCAGCACCTGTACATAGTAGAGATGGTATTAATGATAGCATCCATGTGGCTAATAAGTTGCATTAAAATATTCACATGTATTCATAATTTTCTTTAAATGTTAACATTAATGTTAGTATTTGTTATGCACGAAAGTGTGCCAAGACTGGTACTGAGTGCTTTCCTGATATTATTTCATTTCATTTTCATGAATCTGAAGTAGGCACACTTTTCCTCTTTTAAAGCTGAAAAATGATTGCAGGGCAGTGATACAGCTAGTAAATGGCAGAATTTGAACTCGGGTTTATGACCTATAGTTTTAACACTTAACAATACCGCCTCCTGGTGTAATTCCCTTAACAAATGCTTTTCAAAATTACTGACAAAATCCAAGATCCTGGGAAGTCAAAAATAATTTTGTAGCTTCAAATTTTAATAAACATTTGACATAGAGATAGTCAAGGTATTTCTAGTCTAATTTGACTTCCTTTATATAAAATACTATTTCAAGATGTTTCAAAGTTAGGGAAACTAAGATGAAAGGAATCAAGATCTTGTCCTCCCAAGATAACGTACCTGGCATTGAGCTCCATTTAGACCAAGGAAATCAGCCTCCTAGATGTGTCATGCCATGCTCGACCACATGCCCAGAAGGACCTCTGTGGTGAGTCCCCAGATAGGAATTCTCAGTACTTGGCAGTCAGACCAAATCATTACTGGACTTGGCTCACCAGACAGACTACCGGGATTGCTGATTTCGGCCTCTTAATAACTAACTGCTCCAATGATGCTGAAGGCACTGGGGAACCTGTGGCCTTGGGAACACATGTGGCCTTCTGCATCCTTGAGTGCAGCCTTTGGACTGAATCCAAATTTTACAGAACAAATCCTTTTAATAAAGGGATTTGTTCTCTGAAGTTTGGATTTGGTCCAGGATCTGCACTCACGGATCTGAAGGGCCACATGTGGCCTTGAGGCTGCAGGTTCCCCACCCCTGAGTGATGTGCCCTTGTCATTCCAGGACAAGCTCTGAGATAAATGACCTGGAAAACTCCAAACAAAACATGGAACTGTCTTATACTGCCACCCTAAAGACCCCAGATCACATACTATCATCATACCAACACCAGAAGGCTTGACTTATTACTGTTGTGTTGATTTGACCCGTAAACCACAGATTTCGATTGCTTGAATTGTTACTCTGAAATATTAGTGGCCCAGGAATAAGTTGTAGTTGCAGACTGATGCACCAGGTTGGGAAGTTGTGACTGTCAGTAGTACCATAAGCATGATTTCAGGAGTCTAGGCAGCAGATCATTGTTGGTGCCTTTGTTCTCGGACACCACAATTGAGGCATGTGAAGTTTGTAGGACAAGGCTGTTCTAATACTCACATCACTGGAGTCTCTGAGAAGGCTAGAGGAGTAAACCTGGGAAGAGTAGGGAGACTATTAGACTAAATATCTAATACAGTGGAGAGATGATTATATAAATGGAATATGGCAGTCATTGAAAATGGGTGGCATGAGAATACATAGTAGCAGGCAAAGGTGTTGATGACACTTGCTAACTGGGAAAAAAGCACATGAAAGTATACAGACAACATGATCCCATATTAATAAATGAAAAAATGTGAAATGCAAATAGAATAAGTATCTACATCTACTTATCAACAGTGCTTATATATGCTTGAGAGGATTATGGGTGATTTTTATTTGCTTTTTACTTATTTTTATCCTCTAAATTTTCTGTCTTGAGCATGCGTCATTTTTGTAATACTAAAACAAAAGCTTTCTCAAAGGCAATAAAGTCTCAAATACACTGTTAGAAAGCAAATCAAGAGTAATAAGGTATTCGGTTTATAAGAATTTTTTAAATATGCAAATAGATTATATTTATCCCATAAAGTAACCAAAAGGCTGTAACCAGCCTCCCTTTTCTTAGATCTATTTTTAAGAAACAAAAAATGCAACAACAAAAAAGCAATGATAGTCATTTACAATTCCAAAAGGGAAGTCATGGAGCATCTTAACTGTCCTCTAGGGCAGCAGTTCTCAACCTTTATGGCACCAGGGACCAGTTTCATGGAAGACAATTTTTCCACGGGCTGGGGTCAGGGCAGGGAAGGGTGGAGACAGAGCTCGGGCAGTAATGCAAGCAAGTGGCGGGGAGCAGCTGTCAATACAAATGAAGCTTCGAAGCTTTGCTTGCTCACTCATCCGCTAACCTCCTGCTACGCGGCCTGATTCCTAAGTTTTATGGAAGACTATTTTTCTGTGGGGGGCAGAGCTCAGGTGGCAGTGCTGCCCAATTCCTATCAGGCCTTGGACCAGGACTGGTCCAAAGCCCAGGGGGTGGGGACCACAGCAGTAGGGCATGGCATCCCAAACTGTGTTCCCAAAAAGCTTCTAGTAAAAGCAAAATTCTATGGGCCATGTTATATCTCTGTCTTGAGATTCTCAAAGGAGTAGATCATAGTAAAGACACTAAGCAGTCTTGCAGTAAATAAATCTGATGAACTTTGATTAACCCATCGTTTCCACCCATTAGCATCTCACAACCCAAAGTAATAAGGACATTGGAATATACTCTGGCTATAAGGCAGCACTTTGAAAAACTTCTTTCAGACCTCCATGAATATATTACTCCTATTGGGCATTTACGCATATGCTTAGCTCTCTGGCCCAAGTAGAAGATAAATAATAATCCTGAGTTCTGACAATTGCTCCAGGAACCATGCCCTAGAGTTCCTAGGGACCCAGAAGCACTGACACTTCTCTACCCATCTACTGAGACTGCCATGTTCCCCCCTAGGGAGCCACGGAGCCCATTACTGCTCTTGTGCATCATGCCTTGAAAACTTTCCCGTTATTAGGGGTTTATTCTTCACCCACCCCATTCCTATTACCCAAAAATGCAGTTTAAATTCTCTTGAATCTGGCAGTAAATGGCCTCTGTAAAGGATTTTCAAGCATATTAAAAACCAGCTTAACAATAGCTCTGAAGATAACTTCCTTGGAAGGGCAATTTTGGCAGTGAAGTTATGTTGTCTCCAAACTTTTCAATGTATATATTCTTATCAGTAGCTTGGCTGTGACATGAGGTGAAGCATCTTGTTAGGGGATTTCATAGAAGAACACAGCACAGTAGCTATTGCAAATAATGACTGTGGCTATGGTAACCCAAGGTGAAAAGCACCATTTGCATCACTTTATCACTCCTTAGAGATGCAATTTACACGTTACTGCTGTAACTGGACAAGATGGATGTAATCACAAATGACCCACCACAACAGCAAATCATATAATTTATTAAAAAATCAGTTCAGAAAGACATTCAGGAAAGAATAATTCAAGGATTTGACAGTTGACAACCTGTGAAAAACTTTGAAAATTATTCAACTCAGAAAAGTTTCAGATTTTGTATTATGTTTCCTGAATTTCTCTTTTATTCATGATGGGTTATTCTGTGTGTGTGTATGTGTGTATGCACATGTGTGTTTATTGTCTCCCACTAGGAATATTTTCCTAAACATGGGAACTTTAGATTTTATTTAGAAAATTTGCTTTTAATCTAGAAACATTATAATGGAGTCATATGAGTTCAAGATTACAGACAGAAATTTGCCTTGAATAGTGAAAAGAGTTGGGCATGGGAGAAGATATCATATACTCAAAATACAAAACACTTTTTGGTGTATCACGTAAATTCTTGCTCTAAAATATAATCCACTTTTCTATTCTATGATATCTCAATGCTACTATTGGATAGCAAGTTACAGTTTATGGCTATCTGGAAGCCATTTACTCAAATTATTTATTCATCAACTACAATGTTTCTTCCACTGTGATATTATGCTAAGACATAGGGTTAAAGATAGACATAATAGTGAGAGTGATAAAAATAGTGATAAAGCCAGATAAAATCTTTGCCCTTACAAAGGTTAAAGTTTATCAAAGAGGCACAGTTAAAAGCAGTTGAGGAAATTAGTCTATTGATTGAATCATCTTCCCGTATGCCTTAAGGAAACAATCAACCTGAAATACAATCAATGGTAAAGTTACAAAGATATATTGAAGGAAAAAATGATGATGGTGTATAGTGGAGAAAAAAAATATACTGATGAGCGAAGACTCCCTTCACATTCTCAATTTCAACTTTATTCTACCATGAATTGAACATTCTGTCATACTGGACACCTCCCCCTTCTTGAAATAAATCAAATAATTTAACACGTTTGTTTCTTTGCATATGCTTTTATCTTGCCATTATCTTTCCCTACAACTAATTTCTCTCCTATTGAAATTTCTCTATTTGTTTTTTAAAATTTGAGATCCAAGTCAAATTTTGTCTCTTCCATGAATCCAATCCAATCATCCCCATCAAGAATTAACTATTTCAGTAGCATACAAATTGTATATCTAAAAATCCCTTATTTTTTCCCACAGGTATTATAATTAATATAACTCTAAGCTCCTTAAAAGTAGTGAATTTGCATTTTAGTTTATATCTTTATTGTAATGTTAATAAGTGTTAATGGTGGAAATGTCAAACACAATGAATGAATAAATACAAACAAAAGCATAATGGTCAATTTTCAGTACCAAAACAAAAAGAGAATAAGAAGTTGTCAGCATGTCTCCAGACTCACCAATAGGCACATGTATGCTGGCACGTGCAATTATAAAGTAAAATTAATACATCACAAAAGAAGAACTGAATAAATTTTCAGTAATTTTTGAGAGTATGTTTATGGTGGCTTATTTTTAAATGAAGGTTGTGTGGTTTTCGGTGAACACCTAGGAGGAAGAGGTGCAAGAGTTCCCTGATAGAGATAATCAGTTGTCATCCAGGGCAAGATCACAGAAGTGCCATGTGAAATCCAATCATAAGACATACACCATATATTTTCAGGCAATAATGAAAAGAGAAAATAGAGTTTTCAATTATAATCCTTCATTCAAAGGGCTGTACCTCACATGAGCAATGCTATGTAGCTTTTCCAAGATGAGTACAGTAGGGATTTATTTATTTAGTTTGTGATGGTTGGTAGTTCTCTTGAGCAATGTCAAAGTGACCAGCAATTAATAATAATGAAAATTAAACTCTGTATGCCATTTTTAAAATTTGCCATGTACTTCACAACTAGCCTAAAAATTAGATTATCTTCATCTGTCATTGTGTCCTCAAAGAAGTAGAGAGAATGGTGTGTGACTTACAGATCTTAGTTGTAAACAACAGATTTCACTCAACTGGGCTAAAAAGAAAGCTACTTATGGAAAGGTGTTAGGTAGCTCATGGAACCTCTGGAAGGACAAGACCTGGATTTGTTAACTAACCAGCCAGAACAACATGGCCATGAATAATGCAGCCCAGAAAGTACCTGATAATTCTTTGGAGCTGTTTTAGTGGACACATTATTGCTTCCCCTGCCTCTGCTCACAACTGTGATGTTTACATTTGGAGACTGGAAATTCTATCATAGTTGTTTCAGTAGACTTGGACACCTTTGTCATTCCATGTGCTTTCTGGGAGATCCAAATAACCAGAAATCAGCTGCCATCTCATGCTGCTCACTCCTGTATTTGTGACTTGCCCAGAGATGTCTGGTTGATGGAAACTAGGTTGTATGCCTTTATCCCAGTTGTAAAGGAGATGGGGAGGCTTAGTTATGGATGTCAGCTTCTTATACGACTGGCACATTTTCAGGAAGAAAAGCTAAAGGGGGATTGGAACAAGAAGTGAATTGGCTAAACTGCCAAACTTACCATAAATGGAGAATTTATTGACCACAGTCACATAGCTAGTATACGACAGAGCCTTCGATGCCAAGTCTTAAAGCTCTTCCCAAGTTAAAATGAATGCCTGATTATGGTAGAGATGAGTAGCTCAGCTGGCCTCCAGAGTTCAATTAAAATCTACCTTAAGGCCAGGCATGCACATAAACTCAAAAACATAGCCAAAATGGACAAATTCCTGGAAACCCAACCTCCCAAGACTCAATCAGTAAGAAATAGACCTCCTGAACACACCAACCATGAGCAATGAGATTGCAATAGTAATAAAAAAGATTCCAAGAACAACAACAACAAAAAACCCAGACCAGATGGATTCACAGCCAAAATTTACCAGACCAACACTGAAGAGCTGGTACTCATACTGCAGAAATTATTCCATAACATTGAGAAGAAAGGTATCCTCCCCAACTCATTCTGTGAAGCCAGTATCACCTTGATACCAAAGTCGGGAAAGGTCACAACAAAAAAATGAAACTATAGACCAATATCCCTTATAGATATAGATGCGAAAATCCTCAGTAAAACACCAGCAAACCAAATTCAACAGCACATCAAAAAAATAATCAACCATGACCAAGTAGGCTTCATCCCAGGGATGCAAGTATGGTTCAGCATACGGAAATCAATAAATGTGATTCACCACATAAACAGAAACAAAAACAAAGACCATGTGATCATCTCGATAGATGCAGAAAAAGCATTCAACCATTCAACAAAATTCAGCACCCTTTCATGATAAAAACCCTCAACAAACTAGACATAGAAGGAACATTTCTCAAAATTATAAAAGCCATATATCATAAACCCACAGCTAACAGCATACTGAATAGGAAAAAGTTGAAAGCAACTAAGAACTGGAATAAGACAAGGGTGCCCACTGTAACCACTTCTATTCAACATACTGCTGAATGTCCTCGCCAGAGCAATCAGGCAAGAGAAAGAAATAAAGGGTATGCAAATCAGGAAAGAGGAGGTCAAACTATTGCTTTTTGTTGATGATATGATCTTATATCTAGGAAATCCCAAAGACTTCACCAAGAGACTCCTGGAATTGATAAATAAATTCGGAAAAGTCTCAAATTATAAAATCAATATACACAAATCAGTAGCATTCCTATACACCAATAAGGGTAAAGCAGAAAGTCAAATCAAAGACTCAATACCATTCACAATAGCCATAAAGAAAATAAAATACCTAGGAATATACTTAACAAAGGAGTTGAAAGATCTCTACAAAGAGAACTATGAAACACTGAGGAAAGAAATCACAGACAACACAAATGGAAAAATATATCATGCTCATGGATCAGTGGAATCAACATTGTTAAAATGTCCATACTACCCAAATTGATTTATAGATTCAATGCAATCCCCATGAAAATACCAACAACATATTTCGCAAATCTAGAAAAAATAATCTATACTTCATTTGGATCCAGAAAAGAGCCTGAATAGCCAAAGCAATCTTAAGCAAAAAGAACAAATCTGTAGGCATCACATTACCAGACTTCAAACTATACTACAAGGCTATAGTAACCAAAACAGCATGGTATTGGCACAAAAATGGAGACATAGACCAATGGAACAGAACAGAGAACCCAGATATAAAACCATCCACATACAGCTAACTGATCTTTAACAAAACAGACAACAATATACACTGGGGAAAAGAAGCCCTAGTCAATAAATGGTGCTGGGAGAATTGGATCGCCACATGCAGAAGAATGAAACAGTGTCCATATTTCTCACTACTCATAAAAATTAATTCAAGATGAATAAAAGACTTAAATGTAAGGCATAAAACCATAAAATGCTAGAAGAAAATGTTGTAAAAACTCTTCTAGATATTGGCCTAGGCAAAGATTGTGTGAAGAAAACCCCAATCGCAGTCACAGCAACAACAAAAATAAATAAATGGGACTTGATAAAATTAAAAAGCTCCTGCACAGCTAAGATAATACTCATCAGAGCAAATAGACAACCTACAGAATGGGAGAAAATATTCACAAGCTATATATCTGATAAAGGGCTAATAACCAGAATCCACAAAGAACTCAAGCAAATCAGCAAGAAAAAAACAAACAACCCCATTAAAAAGTGGGCAAAAGACATGAACATAAGCTTTGTAAAAAAAAGACAAATGGCCAATAAACATATGAAAAAATGCTCAACATCACTAATCATCTGGGAAATGCTAATCAAAACCACAATGAGATATCACCTTACACCAGTTAGAATGGCTTTTATTAAATTGTCCAAAAACAATATATGCTGACATGGATGCAGAGAGAAAGGAACACTTATACACTGTTGGTGGGACTGAAAATTAGTACAACCTCCATGGAAAACAGTATGGAGAACTCAAAGAACTAAAAGTAGACCTACCATTTGATCCAGCAATCCCACTACTGGGTATCTATCCAAAGGAAAAGAAGTCATTTTATCAAAAAGACCCCTGCACTTGAATGTTTATTGCAGTATGATTCACAATTGCAAAGATGTGGAATCAACCCAGGTATCCATCAATTCATGAGTGGATTAACAAAATATGGTATATGTACACCATGGAGTACTACTCATCCATGAAGAAGGATGAATTAAGGCCTTTTCCAACACTTTGGATGGAACTGCATACCATTATCCTAAGTGAAATATCTCAGGAATGGAAAAACAAACACCACATGTACTCGCTATTAAATTGGAACTAACTGATGAGCATACATGTGCACAGAGGGAAGTAAAAGTCTGTGGAAATCGAATTGATGGGGGGTAGTGAAGGCGATGAGCAAAAACTTACCAAGTACCATGAACACTATCTGGGTGATGGGCACACTTATTACCCTGGCTCAAGCATAATAAAAGCAACCCATGTAACCAAAAACATTTGTACCCCTGTAATATTATGAAATAATAATTTAAAAAAAGTCCAGGTATGGTGGCTCATGCCTATAATCCAGCACTTTGGGATGCCAAGGTAGGAGGATTGCTTGAGGCCAGGAGTTCAAGGCCAGCCTGAGCAACATAGCAAGTCCCCATCTCTATGAATATTTTTTTAAAAATAGCAGAGCATGCCTATAGTCCTGGCTACTCAGGAGGCTGAGGTGGGAGAATCACTTGAATTCAGGATTTCAAGGTTACAGAGGGCTGTGATCATATCACTGCACTCCCACCTGGGCAATAGAGCAAGACCCTGTCTTTAAAATAAAAAAAAAGAAAGAAAGAAATACACACTCACACACACACACACACACACATCCCTTAAGAGCAACTGTTTTCCTGTGATCTAGAATTGCATGAACTCCAAGCATCATTACTGGTTTGGCTTTCTAGATATCTTAAAATTGTGAATGGGAATGAGTTCTTCATCCCCATTCACCCCCCGCCCCCCCCCAGTGAATGGGGATGAGTTCTTCATCCTTTGTCCAGTTCTCATTAAAAAATACTGACTGACACATCTAAATTATGAAGCTGAGGAGCTCAGAACCTAGAAAGACCCTTAATCTAAGGTGAGATGCACAATAGCTGGGAGTCCATTTTCCCTACTTCTCACATTACTCCATGGAGAACTAAAAGCAATAAAAAAATAAATTTTTGTCTACCATGTAAAAAGTGAAATGCAGAATATGCTATAGAGACCCACACATTAAAGTGTAATAGACTTGTGTTCAAATCCAGATTTAATCACTGATTAGTTATGTAACTGGGGCAAGTTGCTTAATCTCTCTGGGCCTGAAAATGGGAACCATGATGACTACTTCTTAGCAGAAGTAGTTGTTAGTAAGATTACATGAGTTACTTGTAAAGCACTTTATATAGTGCTAGTAAAAAGTAGGTTTTGATTAAATATAAAATATTGTTTAACATATTACTTCAAAAGAATTAATTACTAAGTGTCATAACTTTGATTTAACAAATCTTAAGAATTATGTGCTGTAGTATCCACCCAGCTATGAAAATGGTTACCCTCTTGACTGAAGAGATATGGTAAAGAGTGGCAAGTGAGATTTTTTTTTCCTTTAATTTTTTATGGTTTTATATTTATATGGTCCCAGGTGTTTAAAAAAAAAAAAAAAGGACTATTTCCTTTTACACCTGACCTGTGTCTAATTATGCTTAGAGACCTTCCCTAAATTCTACTTCTACTTCAAACTGTCTCATGGACTTTCAAATTATGTACTAAGGGGAAGGGAAAGATAATAGCTTGAAATTTCTTAGAAAAATCACCTGTACCATCTGTCCAGAACTCACTGAAGAAATGACTATTACAATGTAGTCTTTAAACAAGAAAAAAGCCTCAGAATTTCGTGGAAAGTCATCTCTAATGGGCCAAGTAAAAACATGTTTTAAATGGAAACTTTGCAACATTTGAGCAGTTTCAGAAACAGACTGACATCTCAAATATAAAGAAGAATAAAACTCACATCTATGTAGGTGAACAAAAAGCACAGAACCATTTTTTACCTGTCATTAGCAAAGCCTGTCCCATATGCCTGTTAAGTTTGTCTATGATACAAACTTCCCAATCTAAGAAATTGAACTCAAACACTTGTGTTCTAAAATATATTTTCTACCAAAAATAAAAACAGAAGGAAGGCAAACTTTTTCTTCCTTTGGTGCAAACTTACCTTCATACCCTGTCTGAGAGAGAGAGAGAAGTGCTGAAAATGAGCAGGAATGAAAAAATGAATCAATCTCTGATCCACCGTTTTGGTCAATGTGGAGGCAGATTGACAGCACCTGCTCTCAAGAGCATGCATGCCCCGTGCTGCTGAGACGGGAGGGAGGGACGAGCACTGATTTGGAGGCTGTAAAGAGCAGGCCCAGGAGGGGTAAAGAGAAGAAAACACAAAGGCCCACCAGAAAGGTGAGCAGAGAGACATGAGCGTGCAGTAGGAAAGAATTCGAAGCAGGAGCTGACGCGTTGACTCAATGTGTCAAAAGCAGCTGACACCAGGGAGGCTTGGACTGGAAAAGTGTCATGCTTTACTCAGAATGGCATCAAGGACCATACTGATATATCACGAGAGTTAAGTAGGTGAGGAAAAGGGAAAAAGCAGGAAAGAGCACTCATTTAGGGGCCCTGGCTATGAAACCCAGGAGGAAAGTATGACAGTAACTGAAAGTGATGCCAGGGTCAAGAGAAAGTTTTGCTGCTGTTGTTATTTTTCTAAGCAAAGGAAGACAAGCACTTCTAGAGACAAAGGAGAGCCAATGGAAGTAGAGAGATTTAAAAATGCCAAATATGGGAGAAGTGTCCTTCGTTAAGGGGGTTGAGAAAGCAGGTAGTAGTGGCAGAATTTCTGGTGAGTGAGGACTAATGCAAGTTTGAAACTAAGAGATATTTTTTAAGGGAAAAAATTTCCAAAGAGATTTTTATGGCAGAACTGTCAGCTGTCCATCCTGTGCTTTGTTGCTTTGTCCAGGAGACCAGATTATCTCCAAGTCTCTTTGATTATGAGACTTTACCCTGGAATATTTTAAGACCCAAGAGTAAGAATGAAGATGGTAGACAATAATGGGAATTGATGCAGTGAGGAAGAAAAAAAGGGAGAAGTGATGAAGGAATGAGAATTAAAAAGCCATGGCCTTGGGAGAGATTCAGATCACAATCCCTGTTCATGGAGTCCTAGTTGGAGGAGTCCAGTGTAGCCTCAAGCAGATTCAAGAGCTATGCAGGTAGATTGTGGAGAAGAGTTCAAGGCACCATTGGATGAAAACTGGCAGGCTGGGTCTCTAACTATAGGGGAAATAAAAATCATTAGCAAAAAGGAGATCGTAAAAGAGGGGAATGCATAGAGATAGAAATCTCAAGCATAACAGTATCCGCGAGGGTGAAGCTGAGCTAATGTTTGGGGAATAGCTCATGTGGCATGTGGCGTGACACTGGGGCTGGCAGAGGGGAGGGCTGTGCAGAGCCAGCGTAGATGACTGGAGAGAACAAAACGAAGCACAGCATTTTCATCTGGTTGGCCAGCAAGTACTAACTGAGGAAAATTGTACACATAACCACAGATTTCAGCAACAAAAAGGCACAGGTAAAAGGCTGCCCTCCCAAATAAAACTGTCTGTCATCATCACAGGCTTTCCTTTGGGCACATTTCTAGAACAATCTATAAATCTGATTGTAGTGCCAAATATTCCTAAGTCCCCTGGCTAACTGATTAAATGATGATACATTTTGCAATATTACATTTCAGATTAGGTTTCATTACAACCATGACAAGCCTATGAAGAAAAAATTCAGTTATGTTTTATAGTGGCTTTGTCTTAAACCTCTGTAAAATAATCATGGTATAGCCCAGGGGTGGGGAAGCTTTTCATGTTGGAAGGCTGCATTAATTTAGCTATAATCAAATAAGGCCACATTCAAGAAACTTCAATTAGATATACTTAAAAATGTACATTATTTTGTAAAAAAAAAAAAATCTAACTACTATGTACTTAATAATT
>NW_012149063.1:1339366-1363592 GCF_000956105.1 Propithecus coquereli
AATGGATTGTAACTTACTCTATAAGGAATATAGCTAAACCAGAGTAATTTGGACAGCACAAATCTGTTCCTTAATATTTTTGTTTAACATCTTTAACATTCATTTAGTGAGGAAACTAATTTTCTATTAACAAAACTAATATACCTCTTTATATTTCAAACGAAGGCTGTATCACTTTCATTGAACATAGCATTCTAATTTACTTGGAATTAGCTATTAATTATTTTCCTCATTCATGATTGGATATTGTCAGCACTCAAACTCATTATACCTAGGGGTAAAGTATGCAGCTGTGGCACACACCATTGCTTTATAGGAGGTTTTTTTTTTTCTGATTTTATATTTGCAAAAGTTTTCTACATTTTTATAATTCTCTTTTTTTACTGTTTTCATTTGTGAACTCCTACACTAATTACTTTCTAGAGTTGCATATAACTGGGAGATACTATCTAATAAATTACATGTGTTTCAGGTAAAAAGCACTATTTCACGTGTTATTCATCTTCATAATTTCAGCTTCCTGTGACTGCCAACCTCAGGTAATTGTCAGATCTTGGGGTGGATGGCAGTCTTGGAGTTGCACCGGGCAAATGGTCAGAAAATGCTCCTCCACTGGGAGACGGGGGCTAGCAAACACAGCCCACCCTTCTCTCCTTCCTTGTTCCTTCCTTCTTTATTGCCTTTCTTCCTCTGTCCTTTTTCTTTTCTTCTTTCAAATCAGGGGCTCATTCTTCTTCAGGGCAAGTGGTACTAATTCACATCCCACTCATTACATAAGGAGTTACATGTGCAAAGCGAAGTTATTTAGTAGCATATTTCTGACCCCTTGTGTGCGTGCTTGGCATGCTTCGTAGCTGTGTTTCCCAGACAGGCGCCCGATTGATCCACTCCTGGACTCGCCTCTGAAGGGAATAAATTTAAAATATGATTTTAAAATACACCTGTAATTTTTAAGAAATATGTAAGATATCCCCTCACTCCTACCCACCTTTGAAACAGTATCCATTCTTCTCTGATAAAAGGGACACCTTAGTGGAAAAGTTTTATACATTGTGATGATACAAGCACTTAATAAATAGCAGTATCATTATTAGTCCAAGGAAAGAAAGAGGAGAGATTGAGAGAGGCCCTGAAGGCCCAGGGGAGGGGTGGGGAACGTTTTCCTGTTGGAAGCCGCATTAATTTAGCTGTAATCAAATAAGGCTGCATTCAAGAAACTTCAATTGTACATACTTAAAGTGTACATTATTCTGTAAAAAAAAAAAAAAATCTAACTACTATGTACTTAATAATTTCAAAAAATGAAAACTATTTGTTAATTTTAAAGTTAACTAACCTTTTAATGACTTTGTTGTGTCTGCTTTTTGTTGGAAAGCATTCGAATATTTGGTTACAGCATGGAGATCCACAGTTGCGAACGATCCTCTAGATGGGTATCAGTCATTTGTGACCTTACTGGCTTCTTGAGTTGGTTTAGGTAGGAGAATGTAGATTCACAGCAATACATGGTTGAAAAGAAAGAAAGCATTTTTTAGGTGTGTTGCTGAAGTTGTGGATATTCCACTTGCATTTTTCCATATTTCAGTTGGATGTTTCTTAGCATTAAACAATGATTTTAAAATGTCATCTACTGAGAGCTAATCAATTCCATCTGTAGTTCTTTAGGTGCCTTGGTGATATCAACTAGGTGAGGCTGAAATGCTAATTTGAATGTGATGTCATGTTCTCAGTCAGTGAACCTTTCATTGTATTCTCCAATGAATAGGTCTGTAACAGCTTCATATTCTTCATATCATTCACATATATCATCCTGTTCATCAATAATGACCATTGCTAACTGGGGAAAATGTTCGTCTGAAATTTCCTTTTGAAGAAGAAGTATTTTGAAAAAAGATAGCTTTTTCTGCAATGCTTGGATATTTTTGCCACATATCATATATAGATTTAGCTTTACCTTGCAAAAAAATATTCAAGTCATTTTGATTTGACATATCACATAGAAATGCTGCATTCTTATAGAAATCTTCTTTCAATAATTTACATTGCTGATTCTGTTCTTCATAAAATTTAACTATCTGTTCTTGAAGAGATAAAATTTTGGCTAACACCTGTCCCTAAGATAGCCAATGCACTTTAGAATGATATGACAAATCCACACTGAATACCTCATTGTTCAACTTTAGCATGTTATGATACTAAAGTTGATGATGCCGCATTGCATTTGCACGAATATGGTTAACAATACTTATAACCTGTTGCAAAGTGTCTCTTAAAATAGTAGCTTTAGCACAGAGACTTTGCTGATGCAAGATATAATGAAAAGAAATGAGAGCATCTGAATCTGTGAATACTTTTTTTATCGGTGCAATAAACCCTTCATGTTTTCCTGTCATGGAAGGTGCACTGTCTGTACATATACTCACTAAATTTACCAAATTCAGTCCAACTTCACAACATTTATCTTGAAAGTTGTGGAGGATATCTATTCACCGTCTTCTGTTGGAAAGAGTGCCCAAAGAAAGTAAGCTTTGTATCAAAGAAAATCTTCTGTTATGACCTGAATGGAGTATAAAACCTGTGCCTAGTCAGTAGTATCAGTTGATTCACCCAAAGCAATTGAATAATATATATATTTTTTGAAGTATTGCATGAATTTGTTCTATTAAGTTGAAGGCTAATTCATGCTGCTGATCAGTTATGGTTCTCCTTGAAAGTGGCAGTTGTTTGTACTTTAAAACGTTTTCAGGGTCTAAGCATCCTACAACTTGGACAATGCATTCTTTCACAATTTCTGCATCACTGAATGGCTGCCCTTTTTTCCCGAGTAAATGAGCTACTTTATGAGTTGCTTCAGTGGCATTATTTCCATGTCTTACTGCTGCTTGAAAGAATTGTCTTTGCTTTTCCTTTTCATCTTTTAATTTCTGCAATACAACCTTCTACCCTCTCCCTCTAATTTAAAATATTTGTGGTCCTGATGAGCATTATAATGCTGATGAGCACTGAATTTCTTAAGGTTGATTTTGCAATATCAGAAAGCAAGCAAATCCTGTTATCTTTAGCAGAAACAAGATAATATTGTGATTCCCAGTCCCCATTAAAAAATCTGTTTTCTTCCTTTAGCATTCTCTTGGTCTTCTTTGACATGATGGGCTGTTAAGCAGACAGAATTAAAAAATACTGTCAAGCTGTGCAACTATTCACAAATTCCACTTCGAACAGAAACACAGTGCTCCATTGTCAAAAGTGATAATAGACTGGAGTACTCGACCCTCATAAACTCTCGCCAACCAGCTTCGTGCGATAGTGGTGCCAGTCAGGTGGGGGAAATTAGAACTAAATCATAAGCGTAGCAGCTGCCAGTTTAGCCCTTATGGCTCACTAATGTTCTAATTGTGCTGGTCAGTATGGGAGGATTGTTTCATTGAAACTTATTTTATTCTTTGGTATTTTAAATACATTCATTTTTAAAATAAAATAAAAATATAAAAGACCAACAAAAATGTATTAATGAAAATAAAAGGATTTGTTGTGTAAAATTTGGATTTGGTCAAAAGGCTACATTTAAAGACCTGGAAGGCCACAGATTCCCCACCCCGGTATAGCCATTTCAGGCTATTTAGTATACATGGAATGTATGCTTTGACTATGTAAATGTTACTTAGAAGGCTATTTAAACCTGGTAGATTTTTTATATTCTAAATTTATATTCCAAAAAAATATAATTATATGTCACTTTAGTGCTGATAAAAACAATAGTCATAGGCTGGGCATGGTGGTTCACACCTGTAATCCTAGCACTCTGGGAGGCCAAGGCGGGAAGATCCCTCGAGCTCAGGAGTTCCACATGAGCCTGAGCAAGAACGAGACCCCATCTCTACTAAAAATAGAAAAATTAGCTGGGCGTGGTGGCGTATACCTTTAGTCCCAGCTACTTGGGAGGCTGAGGCAGGAGGATCACTTGAGCCCAGGAGTTTGAGGCTGCTGTGAGCTATGATGATGCCAACTGCACTCTACCCAGGGTGAGACTCTCAAAAAAAAAAGATACTCATAATGATGTTTCCTGTAACTTGTATACTGCCCCCTTTTTTTACAGAAGTGCAAGATCTCTTTACTTAGGCACTATAAAACAAAATCAAAGCTTCTTATGAAAACAGTCAACTAGAGGGGCCAAGTTTTTTCTTTTTCTTTTGAGCAATAGCCAAGTAGGAAAACTGCTTTTGTGCCCATCAGTCAAGATGCATTGGCCGATTATTCCTCATGAAACATTTTATAGGCAATCATCTCTGGATTTTTCTATATTTATCATGTTTATGTTAATAATAATGATACTTTACATTCATGTAGCACTATTTAACTTATAAAGTATTTTCAAATATGTTATCTCATTTGATCCTTACAGTGATCTTTACTGGCAAAGTGTGGCCACATATCCTTCTCATTTATTTTATCATTCTCATTTTATTTTAATTTTTTTTTTTTTTTTTTTTAGAGGTAGGGTCTCACTTTGTCTCCCAGGCTGGAGTCAGTGACCTCATCATAGCTCAATGTAACCTCAAATTCCTGGGCTCAAGTGATCCTGCCACCTCAGCCCTCTGAGTAGCTGGGAATACAGGCATGCATCACCACGCCTAGCTAATTTTTATTTTTTGTAGAGACAGAGTCTTGCTGTGTGGCTCAGGCTAGTCTTGAACTCCTGGCCTCAAGTAATCCTCTCACTTGAGCCTCCCAAAGTGATGGGATGACAGGCGTGAGTCACCACGCTTGGCCCATTCTCATTTTATAGATGTGGAAACAAAGCATAGAGCTGCACAGGCTTCAGTGCTGATAACTAAAAATCTGGGAGTTGGATCTTCTGGTACTATAAGATTGACTGCCTGCAAAATAATTTCCACTGATGGCAGCTACATAAAATATTTTTGGCTATTACGGATTTCAATAAATTGATATTATATAAAAGGACATTTGAGTTAGAAAACAAAAAAAGGAAAATAAAGATCACAAATTCTCTTCCATGTGTTATCAGCTGCTGCATAATACTAATATTCTTTGATATATAATCTGAAATAATGTTACCTCTCTGCAGTGAGCTGAGAAATATCTCCCTAGACTTTGTAAATTTTGGATAGTAAATATACTAAAAGCTTTCTGGTTTCTAAAAATATCCATTTATATTGGCCTCCCCCCAGATAATGGGCCAAATGAATACTCTTTTTGTTACCACATAGCTCATCATTTTTAAATTCTCCCAGCTGCTGTTTATATTAGTAGGATGCCTTTCCTCTCATCTTCTTCCACATTTCTAATAAAAAAATACTGGTGTTTCCTTTCCCAGTGGAGAAGCCCCACCCGAAGCCCAATCATCCCAGGCTCCGATGATTAAATAAGTGATTGCTCTGCCTACCTTTAAAAATGTGTCTTACATAAGGCAGTCAAGACACAATATCCATCACTGCAAAGGAAGCCAAGCATTTATTTAAAATAATGAGATGTACTCATTTTCATTTTTCCCTGAGCGGATTGTAGCAATGGTAAAAAAAATTCTCTGAATTCTAGAACTAGGGCAACACATTGATTTGAAGAAAGCTGTAATCTTCCCTTCTAATTTGAAGTGCACTTTCTCCTCAGTGAAATAAAGTGTGGCTTTCAGCATAGCAAGCGCTCTAAGCCCACACACAAAGACATCCTCATCCCAACCACCCCCCTTTCAAGTTGGCCCCATTCTTCTAAATGCAGGGATTTATAAAGACTTTTTCAATAAATGTCAAGGTATATTGAACTAAAAAGGACAAAGGCTCAAATCATTTTTCCAGATTTGGGAGGGAAATGCTTTCCACCGTGATGTCGTGATGAACATTACCTTTTGCTTTCCACCACTTCCTCGTTGCAAATGATCTGTTGGGTAAGTTCAATTATGGGGTCTCTTTGAAAAGATTCATAATTAAATTTTTAAAAGGAACAAATTAGCTCTTTGTCTATCTGAGGCAGAGGAGTCAGAACACTTAAATCTATGAGCATTCAGGGATTTCAGCTTCTGTGGGTCTGGTTCCTTAAATAGCCAAGAAAGCTTCCTGAAAAGAAAGAGTAGGAGAGAGAGCCGGCCCCCGGTGATTTGGAGAGATAACAAGTTAGCAAGCTGGATAGCATGATGGTTTATGAAGGTGTTCCTTCAAGGACCATTATCTAGTGTTAATCGTGTTTTATTTCTTCCTCTCCTGTGCTTATTTACAGCATAATTACAAGAGCGAGAAAAGGGGAGGGAGCGGGCATCAAGATAACCATACGCCAAATTAATGCAGCTGACTAGAATCGCTGGCCTCTGGGGCTTGTTTATCAATTAGTTCTGTTGCAGTCTGAGCTCCTGCATTTCCCCACGGGAGGAAAATGCTTTGATTTCACTCGTACACCAGCTCCAAGGAAAGTCATATGAGATCAAAACATGTTTCA
This sequence comes from Propithecus coquereli, assembly GCF_000956105.1. NCBI lineage: Eukaryota > Metazoa > Chordata > Mammalia > Primates > Indriidae > Propithecus > Propithecus coquereli. The sequence goes on from NW_012149063.1 coordinate 1,345,814, forward strand.
GAAGGATCTCTTTTCCCCTACTCAATATCATGATGTACTGTACAGCCAGCTCCTTGCCCATTTCAAGAGCATTTCGTAAACACCAGTAGTTAACCCTTTTGTTTTTCCCTTTCTCTCTCTCTCTCTCTCTCCCCCCTCTCTTTCTTCCTGTCCTGCTTCTCTTTTAATTGGTTAATATTGGGTTTACTTTTTTCCAACTGTTTCATCTTTCTTCACCATGTTTTTAAAGTTACTATGCAAATCTCCATGTTAAAACCACTTTGGTAGTGCCCTGTGATCTGTGAATATTCAAAATTGACTCTGAATAATAGAAATGCTAGTAGTTTGAGGTGAGACAGGAAAATTGTCCTTATTCTCCATAAAACCAAACCAGTATCTCAGGAATTGTTGGTTTAGGAAATGCGCCATAGTCCTGGCTTACGTTTTTCAATTAATTTGAGTTTTGAAAGGGGTCAGAGGAAAGAGAAGGTGGCAGGAGCAAAGGACTGCTTAAAACTTCACCTGGTCTTAGGAAAAGAATTGGAACTGGTTTTTCTTTTTCTTATCTAAAAATAAAACAAATTTTGCATCCCTTTTCACACTTGTATTTCATTCTTCTTTGAATGCTAATTACAAATTTTTCACCCTTTGAAAGTTGGTTGACCAAAAACCAAGAATTTACCTGCTCATACACTAGCTCAAATCAGGAAAATTAAAATGTGAAGGCGTGAAGTCTTGTGGAGCAAAGTACAGATGATCCCCAACTTATGATGGTTCAACTTACAATTTTTTGATATTACAATGGTGCCAACCTGTCACAATTTTGATGTAATGTTTGATACTCAATAAATTACATGACATATTCAACACTTTTTTTATAAAATAGGTTTTGGGTTAGATGATTTTGCTCAACTCTAGGCTAATGTTAGCATTCTAAGCACATTTAAGATAGGCTAGGCAAAGCTATGATGTTCAGTAGGTTAGGTGTATGTATTAAATGCATTTTCTTTTTCTTTTTTTTTTTTTTTGAAGCAGGGTCTTGCTCTGTTGCCCAGGCTGGAGTGCAGTGACATGATCATAGCTCACTGCAACCTCCAACTCCTGGGCTCCAATGATCCTCCTGCCTCAGCTTCCTGAGTAGCTGGGACTACAGGTATGTGCCACCATGCCTGGCTAACTTTTTTATTTTTTGTAGAGATGGGGTCTCACTATGTTGTCAGGCTGGCCTCAAGCAATCCTCCTGCCTTGGCTTCCCAAAGCTCTGGGATTACAGGTGGGAACCACCATACTCAGATGCATTTTTGACTGATAATACTTTCAACTCATGATAGGTTTATTTGAACATAGCCCCATCATAAGTCAAGGAGCATCTATACTTTGTTACAGTAGCCCTAGCAAACCAACACTGTAGATAACCTATGGCTCTAAGAGCTGGGGGCGTTTGCAGGAGTGGGCAGAATGGCTACAGCTGGGAAACACAAAGACAAGAAGATCTGGAAGGAGCAGAGGTCAAAAACTAAAAAGATGCTTCTAATAAACCATTAATTAAAAAGAACCAAGCAAAGGAGACAAAATCTTAGTAAAAGATTCAAAGACTGAACCAGAGATGGCAAGGCATTCTGTTCTTGGCTCAGATGTAATATCCTCAGAGAGTGACCCATTTATCTAAATTTAGCCCTTCTCCCCCATGCCACCTTTGTTCAGTCTCTATCCTATTACCCCACTTTATTTTCTTCGCAACACTAATCACTACCTGAGACTATTTTTGCATTTGTTTATCCATTTACTTTCTGCCTCTCTCTCCTAGAAAGTAAACTCCCATATGTCTTACGAGCTCAGTTCCTGGCACCTAGTTCATCTTCGATGAACAAATGAAGTATACTTGAAAATGCAAGGGAAATCAGAACCTGGAGATATTCCTTAAGACACCAGAGAATGGAAGCAGGCCAATGGGTGAGGCTCCTACAATCTTGCCCATGAGTGAAGGGAAGCTCAAATGATTGATTGTCAAGCCAACTCAGCATAAGTGGCAACCAAGACATAGGAAATCAGTGTTGACTTGTACCTGCCTGTATCAGTCAAGGTCCTCCAGAGAAATAGAACCAATAGGAGATATATATTTATATATATATATATATATATATAAAGAGATGTATTATGAGAGATTGTCTCATGAGATTACAGAGGCTGAGAAGTCCCATGATCTGCTGTCTGTAAGCCGAAGCCTATGAAAGGCAATGGTATCGTTTCAGTCGAAACCTAAAAGCTTGAGAACCAGGGGAGCCAATATTGTAAATCCCAGTGTGAGTCCAAAGGCCCAAGAACCAGGAACACTGACATCTGGGGGCAGGAGAAGACGGTGTCACAGCTCAAGCAGAGAGAGCAAATTTGCGCTTCCTCTACCATTTTAGTTCTACTCAGGCCCTCAGGGGACTGGATATGCCCATTGGCATTGGTGAGGGTGATCTTCTTTCCTCAGTCTACAAATTCAAATGCTAATCCCTTCCAGAAACACCCTCACAGACATACCTAGAAATAATGTTTTACCAGCTATCTGGGCATCCCCTAGCCCAGTCCAATTGACACATGAAATTAACCATCACATTGCCTGAACCATGATGGAAATGGACATGGAGCTGACACCCCAAACTGTGCACAGTTCACCAAAGAGACACGACCCACCTGCTCCTAGAACTTACCTCTAGCTATACAAAAGAAGAATTTCAGCAAGTTTTGGGATTTTTAAAAATCAGCAATTCAAAATAACAGACAATCCACCATGCAGTTTCTAGGAGATGCTAGCTTCTTAATTGAAAATTCTGCCCCATTAACTTCCTGAAAGGTGAAGGTGGATAGTTACTGGAGAGTTCTGTGAATGAGGTAATCTGAAATACAGTCGGCCTCTGGGGGGAAAATCTTTCATGTGTTCCAGCCGAATGTTTCTATTTGGAGGGATTTGTATTTAATGGATGACCACATAATGTGTCATCAGTGTCTGTGGTTGTGGTAAAGCTGCTAAAAGGAATGACAAATGTTACATGTGCAACTTTCTATTTTACTGATACATTAACTTGTCTGTTAAAAAGGATTTTTAAAAATCTTGTAAAACTGAAAGAACACTCCAGAGGATTCTGCTTTGTGGCACTCAGTGCCTTCGCCAGAACTTTTCAGCTGACTTTTTTTTTCCTTTTGCTTTTCAGCAGGGTTTTTGCTTTGAGTTTTCCAGGAAGAAAACAGATTTCTCTGTCAGGAAAATCTGCACTGTGTGCTCACTAATCTGAATGAACAAACAAAAACACTAGCAGCAATATTATTTATTTAGAAGAATTGATCAATATATGTGCTCAGGATGTAAAACCACGAACTCAATGAACCAACATAATCCCCTCACCCACACTGGATCCTACCTTTCGTATGGTAATACCATCTGCCAGGACAGAACCCTTTCGGCAGAAACCCAAACGATTTGGCAGTGGTTGTTAATACCTATAATGTATTTGGAGATAAAACAGATGTTATTTTCTCCCTTTCTTTATATTTAAGGCTACTAAGACACACAAAACCCACATCGCAGGTTAGGATTACTCAAGGAGTGGAACCATGGACGTACTGGCCCATTACCAACTACTTCATCCAACATACATGAAATTAGCCTTTGGAGTTCCTCGCATCATGCTTCTCTTTCTTGTCTTTAGTTATGTTACTATTTCTGGCCCAGAAGCATATTTTTATACTTGTTTTATACCTGGGAAATCTGGTTTGTCATAAGCAAAAAGGCCATTTTTTAGCATTCCTTGCTATTAATCCACATTATCCATGGCCACTCTTCATATTTTATGCTAGTTCCTTTTCATATTTCAAATCCTCTGTTTTTTAATAGAGGATTTACTAAATCCTAACTTGCATTTAGTATTGACTAAGATGTAATACTATGCCTACTTTTGTTCTTATGTCTGAAGAAAAAAAGGTCAATAGAAGTAGTGATTGTTTTAACATATGTGTGTATGTGTTTCAGGACTTCAGGGAAAGGAGCCTGCAAAGTGTTTCTAAACCTCTTCAATGATTGCAGCTTCCCCAACTTGCCCTTAGCATCTTCAAGTTTTAATGTGCTCTTTGCAAATCATCGCTTTTTGATAATCAAGAATCCCTCCAGAATTGGTATAGTGTGTAGTGAACCAGAATGAATTAGAAAAATTCCAAGCAACGGAAACACGTCTAAGAAAATAAATGCATGGATAGGGAGAATAGCAGCCTGAGATGCTCCCTACCACCCTGGGCTTTCCCATCCAAGATTATGCCTATTCCTCCAACAGGCCTTAGGAAGCTTGGGAGCAACTATTTACCTAGTCAATCACTAGCTGTGTCATCTGGAGCAAACTACTTCATATCCCTGAGTTTCCATTCTCTCCTCTCTCAAATGGAGAAACTTATACCTCTCTTGTAATACTATAAGGAATGAAACTCTATAAAGTAGAATAGAACAGCATAGAATACACCATATAGCACAGTGCCTGGTCTACCATATGCATTTTAAAATGAGAGCTATGATAATAATGGTAAGAAGTGTTATGTTTATTTCCTGTCCAGAAAAGAATGCTCATTCTTTTGTGAAAAGATGTTTATAAATACATAAACTTTTTTCATGTTCTCACCTATTTCTATTATATTTCTCCCTTTATTTATTAATATTGTTTAGCTCTTTCTAAACTGCCTAGGAATCTATGTTTATGCAACCCCTTCTCCCCCAGAAAATTATACAGAAAGGTATCAGATAAAATTTCTCACTCTTCTAGGACATAGAACTATGGGTGAAAGAAATTTTTAATATGGAAGAATGGTTTGCTATTGAAATCAGTGAACAGGATTGGGGGAGGGAAAATCCTCCCTCACACCCTTTAGATTGCACAGATGGGTAACCAGCTACTCAGCTCAGGATGGTTTCTCAGCACCACTTCCCATCTGACCCCTGCTTATATCCACAGTCTGCCTTCTTGATACTCCCTCCCTCCTCCCCATCACCCTGTCCTCTTCCTTTAATCAAGTGTTTAAAGGAAGAGGATACTTGATTAAAGGAAGAGGACAGGGTGATGGGGAGGAACGTGGGAGTATCGAGAAGGGGGACTGTGGATATAAGTCCTGGTACACACCATGCTCTCTCTTATTTTATGCCTTTGCATATGCCCTTTCCTTTGCCTAGAATGCCCAGCTGCCATCCAGATAATATCTAGTTGTTCTTGAAGATTCAGCGTAGCTCACCTTTTCTGAACCTGCCATAGCATCTTCCCCAGGACTCCCTCATTGTGTGACTCTGGGGTGGGGTGGAGGAGTAGGATTCACATAGCAGCCTATGTGAACAGTACCCTCTGGAGTTGTCCTGTGCACAATCTGCAGGACTGTACTTGGTCCTCCCATATTCTGTCCACTGCCCAACCTGCCTGCATACTTCAAATAGCCTCGCAAGGAAAATTTTTATTCCACAGTTTTAATAATTTACTTGAAATCTTTCCTCCCAGACTAAGAGTTTCTTAAGGCAGGAATATATGTTCTATTTCTGTTTTTCCAATACTTTGCACACAACAGGCATTCAATAAATATTTTATTAACTAGCTGATTGATGAATAAATCAGTTAACGAATGAATAAATTTAAGAGCTGAATGAAGGTGTGACTATAGAGGTAGGGGATAATAACTTGGGAAATTAACTCCATAGGGACAGGAAAGGAATAATAAAAAGGAGATTGAAATATATATAAAGTGGAGAAATCCTCCACTAATAGCCTGATTACTGGCTCCCAAATATTACCTGGCAGGAGCCACCTCCAGGTGAGCCTTTTTGGGAGGCTCCTGCCATCTAGTAATAGGTGACTCACAATTTAGTAGGAAAACACACACGGGGACAAAGGCAATATGATGATAAAGGTAGGCTTATAAGAATCAGACACACAGGCTAGGACAATGGTAGAGAAGGTATGTTTCTAGTACCATCTTGGGACTCACTTACAACCTTTTAGAATTGAAGTGGAGTCCATGTCTATATATCCCAAGTCGAGAAGCCCCTTTCTCTGTTACTGGCATCTCTCACTTCCTTTTGCTTGCTGTTTAAAGTTTCGAAGCTTGCTGCACATCACAACCTTCTTTTTATCAGCTCTGGTGCACCTTAGAGTAGAAATTTCCCCCAGAAGGCCAAGGATACCAGAGCCTATATTTAGAGAGTACTTATTATGGGTTGGATGAAGGCCTGACTATATCTAGAGTCATGCTGCTTGAAGCCATTCTAATATTCATTTAGTTAGAACTATAACTACACTGAGTTATTCCTGGTCTCATATGGATTGTATATTTACAATCCGCTCCTGGCTTAGACAAGAGGATGTATATTATCTCTGCTGTTGCCCATCATGTCTTTTTATTTTATTATGACTATTATGCTTAGAAGCATGATTTTCAATCTATATTCCCAGTTAAATTATTTCAAAACAGTCTGTACATTTAAGCACATAGTTTTCTTTGAAGCAGACTTTGTTAAAATTGATATCTATTCTCTACTATCTCTGCCTTCCAGGACTACCACATTCTGCTGTAACGAGAAAGGAAGAAACAATTTTTTACATGAATGGATTTTGTAATCTGGCATATAGCTTTAATTGGCATGAAGTCCAAAAAATTTCCAGAAAGCACTAGAAGTTCTAGAAAGGATTAGAGTTCCAAAGAATAACTTCAAAATTTGAGCACCAAATTGAAGTCTTTCATCAAATCTTCTTTGGATTTGTGGCCCCCAAGCTCAATTGTCTCTCTTGCTATACTCATGCTATATTTATAAGCAAATGTAACTAAGTTTAAAAAAAATTTAAAGAGGTGAATATAATTTCTTCAAGGGAACATATGAGTGAATTGTTGGAAACCATAAAAAGCAACACCATTTAAATCAACTCCAAAATAAATGCTGCCCGTGGTCTGAAAGGACATGGAGGTGACAGGTTCCATGCATGAAGAGTCAGGATATTCTCTGCATAAAGACTGTGGAAAATTGAGAATTAGGAACTAAGAGTTGTGAGAGCCAAAGTAAGGAGAAAGTGAGGAACAGCTGAGAATTACTTTGAAGTCTGAGCCAAAGGGAACACAGTGTTAGCAGAGATTTCCCAGTGGTCATCAATATATATTCAAATAAGGAGTTAGAGGAAGCAAGGAGAGGATGAGAACTGATTCCTTCATCAGCATCAAGCAAACAAAAACTCAGACACGGAAAAATGGAAAAGAGATATGAGGCCATGCGGGAGACTTTCTTGCTTGAAAGAAGACTTTAGTGCCAGAAAGTATTTAACTGAAACAAAGGCCTCTAAGAAGAGGGGGAAACTTTTTTTAAAAATTACTTCATGTTTATTTAGAGTTTATAATCTATAAATTTGTTAATTGGATATGGATATACATAAACAACTTCTATCAAGAAGTGAGGAAAAGTCAGAAAGTTTTCAGTACTGATGGAAATGAATGATCATGTTTGTTTTAGTCATCATGGGCAATTCTTACACCCTTATTATGCTTGTTTGATGATGTGAAATGACTAAATAAATCTAAATGACAACTATACTTTATTGATTTTGCAGAGTTATGAGGAAGATTTATGAGGCATGGAATGATCCACCCTGTTCGGAAGACAGCAGAGCACATGCCAAGATGCCAGAGTGCCACTGAGGCACACGGACAATCCCTGACTCACGCCTCTCTATTAAACTTTAAGATTTATTAGTAATATGCTGCCTTTGGAAGATGAAAAGAAACTAGTGCCAAGAAAGCGTATTCTTCCGTATTTGGAATAGACGTGCTCTCAAGACAATGGCTTCAAAGGTCTCCTGTTTGTACGTTTTGACAGTTGTGTGCTGGGCCAGCGCTCTCTGGTACTTGAGCATAACCCGTCCCACTTCTTCCTACACTGGCTCCAAGCCATTCAGCCACCTAACAGTCGCCAGGAAAAACTTCACCTTTGGCAACATAAGAACTCGACCTATAAACCCGCATTCTTTTGAATTTCTTATAAATGAGCCGAACAAATGTGAGAAAAACATTCCTTTCCTTGTTATCCTCATCAGCACCACCCACAAGGAATTCGATGCCCGCCAGGCAATCCGAGAGACGTGGGGGGACGAGAACAACTTCAAAGGGATCAAGATCGCCACTCTCTTCCTCCTGGGCAAGAACGCTGACCCTGTCCTGAACCAGATGGTGGAGCAAGAGAGCCAGATCTTCCACGACATCATCGTGGAGGACTTCATTGACTCCTACCACAACCTGACCCTCAAAACACTCATGGGGATGAGGTGGGTGGCCACTTTTTGTTCAAAAGCCAAGTACGTCATGAAAACAGACAGTGACATTTTTGTAAACATGGACAACCTTATTTATAAATTACTGAAACCCTCCACCAAGCCAAGAAGAAGATATTTTACTGGCTATGTCATCAATGGAGGGCCAATTCGGGACGTCCGCAGTAAGTGGTATATGCCCAGGGATTTGTACCCTGACAGTAACTACCCACCGTTCTGTTCGGGGACTGGCTATATCTTTTCAGCAGATGTGGCTGAACTTATTTACAAAACCTCACTCCACACAAGGCTGCTTCACCTTGAAGACGTATATGTGGGACTGTGTCTTCGAAAACTGGGCATACATCCTTTCCAGAACAGTGGCTTCAATCACTGGAAAATGGCCTACAGTTTGTGTAGGTATCGCCGAGTTATCACCGTGCATCAAATCTCCCCAGAAGAAATGCACAGAATCTGGAATGACATGTCAAGCAAGAAACATCTCAGATGTTAGGATTTTTACCGATGTAAATACGTTTTTGTTTTTGTTTTTTTAAGAAATGGGGCCTAAGGTGTTGGTATTTTACAGGTGTCACCAGGGGAAATGGACTGGTGAAGGGGTTTTGTATAGTTTTTGCTTCCTGCTTCTAGTTCCTTTCTTGGATTACCAATTTACAAATGTTAGGCTCTGGTCATAGAAACAATAAATGAGTTAGAAGGGCCAAATTTCATTCTCAGGTCCCAAGGCATTGCCATTTATCTTGAAAAGTGACTGCCAAGCAACTCCTAGGATTTATGTACTGTGCATCTTAGATAAAAATTTGGTTATTGGGAAACTGAAACTCACAATAATGTCTTCATATCATCTCTGCAAAAATGAATAAATAAATAACTTTATCAAAAACAATTCAGAAATGATGCACGGTCAGGAAGACACACTAGATGTGATTATTAATATTGTGTGTGTTGTTACATTAAATTTTTACATATATTGCCATGTAATGTGTACAGTATTTGCAGTTCCACCAAGAAATGAACTTGGTACTGGCAGGGAGGCTGCAGTTAAATAGATGGGGATTTAAACTTGAGAATAAAATATTCTGTAGGTTTAGAAATCAACTCTGCTCGCTCATCCAAGGATTAAACCTGGTCAGCGGGTGGGATGTATATAAAATGCTACTTAACAAAGTAAACAAGAGAATTTTTCCTTTTTTTTTTTTTTTCCTTTTTGCTCTTTCAGAACAAACATTACATAGTGCCTCCAAGGAGACTTTGCCAAATGTAATCTCACCCGCTTCCTTTCCTACAATGTCACTAAGCGCATTTCACAGTTTCTGGATCTGGTAGGCACATGAATCCTAGTACAGAAAATAAGTTGGTAGGAGGCCAGAGAAAAACAAATCACATTGAGAAAACACAGATTTAGGTATGCATTATAATTAACATAAGCTTAGCAATAGTATAAGATGCCTTCTCATACATTTGCGAAGTACTTGAGAAAATCTTAAGGGTTACCAATATTATTAAAAGATTTGGCCCTACTGTTGACAGATGCGAGACTCTCTAACATCTGAAAACATCCAAGTACCTTTAGCAGCAATGCTGTTATGAGGTGTTCTGGGGGCTCTGTGATTGAGGTGGGGAAGCCTAGGTCCAAGTCCTGTTGATGCCACCATATTTTTGAGCCATCTGAGCAGGCATCTTAATCTTGCTGTGCTTCAATATGCTCATTTGTAAAATGGCTGTAAAAAAAAAAAAAAAACACCTACCTCACAGGTGCTGTGAGAGCAAATTGCATATGCTAAGTATTTGGAGATCCTTAGCTTAAAAGGTGCTACGTAATGCAATGTATCATGCATTATGCTAAATGCTAAAATAGTTACATAATCACAATGGTCATCAGTAGTAGAAACATCATCTTAATATAAAATCTGCCAAAATAAAGATCAACTATAAATTATTAGTGCACCTAATTCTTCCAAGACTTTGGCTTTTCCTTGGCTGTAAGTTAGGTGTTTGGGAAAGCTTCGATCTCTCTGCCATTTCCTCTGGTTTCCACGAATAAGTTATTAGTTCAGTGTGTTGCCTTGATATCCCAAGGTGCTGAAAGTGAAGGCAGCTGCCTTTCTTTGGGAAGGCACCTCTGGCTGGGGGTGTATTACAGTAAGTGAAGCGTACGCTTTGCAACGTGCATCACAGCAACTTAGATCTCAGGAAACATTTGATCTGAATTCTCTCTCTAAGAACTTTGAGGACAGGTCGAGCTAGTCCACCTCTATCAGAAGAAGAATAGGCACTCAGCAAACCCACACATTGTTCGTCTTCTACCATTCATTAGAAAATTCCTGTTTGTTCTCAAAGAAAGCCCCACAGCTAAAAAGGTATACCTTTCTATTTATTTATTTATTTATGTATTTTTTTAACCTGACCCCTTGAATCCCCCATAGCAGTTGATAGCAAACAGGTAGACAAAATGAACAAAAGGAAGTCATGGCCTATTTCTTGAAAACACTGGATGTCTTAGCCCCAGCCCCAAAGAATCCAATACAAGACAAGTCTTCCCATCCCTTAATACGTCTTCATCTTATGGTCAGCAGGACTGCTGATTTTGATTAGAAAACAGCATCAGGTAGCCTGGGGAGAGATGGATCAGCACAAGGTGAGCCACCCTCCCACCCTGCAGCCTTAGCGGCTGTGAGTTCCAATCACTGGAAAAGTCTCGCAAATTCATTCTTGGTTCGCCTTCCAATTGTGCAGCCGAATCAAGCCTCTGTCCCATACTACTGCCTTGCATCCATCCCATGTTCAGTCAAGCCACCTTTGGTGTCAAGGAATTGCACATGATAAACACTATACATGTACATCTACGAGTTGTTTTATATGTGTGGGTATACATATGAATAGAGCCCTAATCTTTAAAAGGAACAAAAATCAGAGGATCATATGTCTTAAAGAACTATTTCCTAACTTTTTTATGCTAGGTAGTTTCCATGTGACAAACATGTAAATATTCGTCAAAGACCACATGTATATATTTTAAAGGCATTTTTTTCTTCTCCCCAACTGTACGTATAGCTAGAATCTGCTTGCTATGTAACATTTTCTTCTGCATGGAGCTTGGTGAAGCAAGGCCATTTGTCCAGTGTTCCAATAGCCTTAAGCATGTTTGCCTTTTGTTTGTCTGAATGTTCAAAAAACGTTTAAGTGAGCAAGAAAAAGCTCTTTCTACTTTTGTTAATTTTATGACATGACAGTGGCCGTATTACTGTTTCAATTATTTGTTAAGCCACTCTTATCATTTCCCTAACATAAAATAACAGTGTTCTACCCAGAGTCATTCAGACAATTTTTATAAAAACTCTCTATCTTGCCACCTATTCATTCATTATGCACTGGAAAGTATCAGTAATCAATGTCTATGTTCTTAAAGTTTCTTTTTTAAATTTATCTTTAGGGAAAAAAAGTTTTATCTTTGGTGGCTAGTTTGTGTGGCTTTGTGTCTTCTTACATTGGCGCAAATGTCAGTTTCAACATGTAATATTGTACTGTTAAATAGCCAGAATCAAAAAATGAAGATCATTTTCGATTTGGATTAAATTCTGAAGAACAAAACCCCTTTGTGTGATATGATGTGGGGAAAATAAACTCTTTACAGAGAAGCCAAGGAAGGAGTTTTTCAATCAAATCTCTTCTATCAAGAGACAATGGAATATTTACCTAAAGTATCTGAGATTCATTTTTTTATCTTTCCTAATATGTGGGTTTAGTGGGGAAATTGGTTATGTCATTTCTTCTGTAAAGGTGAAGATAGTTTTTATAAGCAACAAAGTAACTTGTGAATGAAAGAAGTAATTTACTAGAAACGCTTGTTGATGATAATTGACATTTAGGTATAACGTTATATATGAACGATTGTATTTATGTATTTATTTGTCAAAATTGTACATACTGTTTCGCCAAAAGTGATCGTCTGTAAAAGTGCACTCTCCGGGTTTGTAGTACTATTTAGGGTTACATGGGTTGCCAGTCAAGCTGCTAATCAGAATACTATTTTTTGTATCAATGTTATAAAACTAAAAATGGCGAATAGATGCTGAAGATGTTATTACATTCAGTTTCTTCACCTTCCTCTTGAAATGTAAACTGTTGATCAAAAGCACGATACTAATGTACAGGCCCATCTGTCATGAGGAAGACATGGTTCCATAAAGCTGATTTTTTTAAACCATTGGGGCAAATAAACAGAAGGAGAACATATTTTTCCCTTTGCTTCTTTTCTGAAACAATCTCTTTGGTGAGACATGATTGTTACAATTAGCTGGCAGCCTGCCGTTTATCATTACCTTTCTCCACAACCCCAATACAGGTAATAATTCAAGCCATTCAGAGCTCATCCCCAGCAACCCAGTGCATCTTAACAGTCAATTGAGAGATGATTTGATCTACTAAGTAGACAAGGGGCTATCCTGGATTTAAGAAACAGGTATCTCACTTGTCCCTTGGTGGCCTCAGGGAAGTATTTTCACTAGCTTCTGTGTTAAATTCTATGGATTGAACATGCCAACAAATTCCAACCCAAGGGGGCATTATGTTGATAATGTGCTTGGTGAATTTCCCTTGTTAAATCTAAGGCAAAAACGTCATTCTTATGTTTTGCCCACATATATCCTTTGGAATATTGTATACTACTTTAAAAGTTTAATGGGATTGGAAAAGATCTATTCAAACATTCTTTACAGCAGACAACCTAATTGCTGATGCCTGACTCTGTAAGCAAGAGAGTAAGAGCTCTTTAAGAGACAAAAGTTCTTTTTATGATCAACCCTGTACTAACTAAATAGGTCTTCACTTTTTAATGGAAATCTAACCTTGGATCTAGTCCCCATATACCTCAGAGTTCGAAAAGGTAAAGTCTATCAGGTGAGCTAACTATGAATAAACAATAAAAACATAAAATATACACATGTGTATTCCATGGAACTTTTTCAAAGCACCAACATCAAGAGTAGTGTTCTAAAAGTATGGCCCCAGACCAGGAGCATCAAATTCACCTGGGGACTTGTTAGAAATGCAAATTCTTGAGCTCCACCAGAAGCTCAGCAATCTATTTTAACAAGCCCTGTAGGTGATTCCGATGCCCACTGAAGTTGAGAACACTGACCCAGAGCAGAGATTGGCTACTTCAGTCTGCGAAGTATATCCATCCTGCTGCCCACAAGCTCAGAGTGGTTTCCCACTGAACATCTGCAATAACATGGAACCCCAACCAAGTGAAATGTTCCAGTAGTAAAAATGCCATTCCTCTCATTACTAGATGTGTACTACAAAGAATATTGTACTCAATTATTATTATATTTTGAATTGCATCAACATGAAAACTGTGGACATTTGCTTTTTGTCTTGTTATATAGGTACTATCATATATCTTCAATTTTGCTTCTTGGCCTTAAAATATTTATTATACGGCCCTTTACAGGAAAAGTTTGCCAAAACCTCTGACCTAGAGAAACAGAGAAACATCTGAAAAGGGTGCTACACACAAAATTCTTCCAATGATGAATGAGGAATCACATGGGTAAAGCATACTGGAATTGTCTCTCCATGCAGCCGGGGAAATGGCAATGTAGTCAAGATCATAAATTGCATTAAAAACCAACAGCTGCATATATTTTTAAAATATTTCCTTTTTCTCTCTCAGAGTGATTTTTAAAAATTATAAAAGCTTGACTCTAATTGTAACAATTACCCACAGCTTAATTAATATATTGCTTAAAGATGTGTGGGTATTAGACCTCAAAGGGTGGGTTTCATATAGCTCGATTATCATAATTACAAGCATTCTATTTTCTCATTTACTTAATTGATTGTCATAGATTTCCAGATGAATTCACACTGCTGGAAGAGAATTGAATACATTTCTAAGAGAAAAAGCAAAAAAAGAAAAACAGAAACGGGCTGTTCAGAAGAGCAATGTGTCCCAGAATATATAATCCACGTAAGCATGAAAAATCACCCTCGATAATATCTTTTTACCTCATTGCTGGTTAAAATGGGCATTTTTGTGAAATGAAAAAGAAATGAATGAAAAAGTATTATTGATTCAACCACATCTATAACAGCACTGGCTCTACTGTCTCTTCAGCCAGAGGTGCCTAGCGCTCAAGAAAAATTTTCCATTCAGTTTTCCTTATAGAGTCTATTAGTTTGGTACATTATGTCAACTGTTCGTTACGCCTCTTGCAATGACCTCAGTCCTCACCTGGAGGGTGCATGGCATAAGAGTGATTTATTCTCTCTCTGAGGTTTACTCCAAAGCGTTTACTCAGCAGTGGCTGCCTGACGTGGCGGGCTGGGCCGAGTTATGTGTGAGGTTTGTGAGGAAGACACTATTTTTCAGCAGAGGAGACGATGACCTCACCAAGCATGATGTGAGGGGAGAGAAAGCATCAGAGAATCTCTCCCCTTGCAAAGGCTTAAATTTCCAGTGCCCATTCCTGTTTTGTCGTCGTTGTTGTTTACTCCTAACAACAGCCTCAAGAGATAGATGCTGCTATTATCTCCAGTTGATGGCTTAGGAAACTGAGGCAATAAGGAATTTCGTAATTTTCAGGGTGAATTCATGCCCTCTGGTTCCAGAGGCCATGCTCTTAACCAATGCAGCATGTTGCCTCTCAAAAATAAGAATTACACCCCCTCCACCACCACAAGGCCTTGGCCACCAGTTCCTGGGATTCAGTGTAACTACTTTATTTAATTTTCTTTTTCGAGATAGGGTCTCACTCTGTCACCCAGGCTAAAGTGTAGTGGCGTCAGCCTAGCTCTCTGCAACCTCAAACTCCTGGGCTCAAGTGATCGTCCTGACTCAGCCACCTGAGTAGCTGGGAGTACAGGTGTGCACTATCACACCAGGCTGATTTTTTAAAATTTTTTGTAGAGATGAGATTTTGTTATACTGCTCGGGCTGGTCTCAAACTCCTGGGCTCAAGCAGTCCTCTCACCTTGGCCAGCCAAAGTGCTAGGACTACAGGCATGAGCCACCATGCCTGGCCAGCTATTTTAATTTGTTTTTCAGATTAGAACTTTTACCCCTTTTTAAAATTGAGTTATAATTTACATACTTCAAAATTCATCCACGTTTTAAGTGTACAGTTCTATGGGCTTTGACAAATGCATACATTCAGGTAACCACGACCATAATCGAGATATAGAACATTTCTATTAATCCCCCAAATTTTCTCATATCCCCTTTGTAATCAACCCCATCCCCCAATCTGTGGCAATTACTTATCTTTCTAAACTTCTATTTTACATGAGATTTGCATGCTATTTAGTAGTCATCCTAAATAACATTTAATGTATAAAAAAGATTCTTTGGATAACCCATTATGACACCTTAGTATCCAAAAAAAGGGAAAATTGAAAAGGAAGAGAATAGAAAAACAAAAAATGAATCTTAATAGTTAAGCAGCACATAAGTACAGATGGAATTTTAAAATAAACTACCACTGATTCAATAACATCCATGCCTAATGAATATTAATAAGAAGGTGCCAGTCAAAAATCTATAACCTCGCTCAAAGTTTAGACCAGATCACTAGGAACTTTAACAGAGCTTCTATCCTTCAGAGCTCATGCACACATTTCTATAGAGAGAACAATCTATAAGTTCAATTATTCCTCTTCCCTCTTGTAAGCAAAGGATGCTCTGGAGAGGTATCTATCACAAGCTAGCTCATTAAAAAGGCAAGCCCTCTCTGCACTCCAGGATTTGTCTCCATACTTGCCTCAAACCACTTTTAGATGAGCTTCTGTGTCTGCTTTTGCTTACTTACTGTTGGTTTCCTTGACATATGCTAGTTCACGTTTCCTTCAGGAAAAGATAACTCACCAGGCTTCTCTTCAAACTTTATCAATAGAAGCAGTATCTGAGTTAACTTAGAAAGCATGCCATTTACAACAGCATGCCTGCCCCTCAGTCCCAGCAGGAATCAAACCATAGGGAGCATGGGTGTGGGAGCAAAACAGGATACTGGAGCAGAACGGACAGAGTAAGGGACATGTAGGCTCTACAGCAAGGCTTCTCAGATTGTCACGTGTCTAGTAATTACCTGGGAATCTTGTTAAAATGCCGATTAGTAGTACTGGAGTGCAACCCACGGTTCTGATTTTCTTGTGAGCTCCCAGGCAATGCTGATGCTGCTGGTACCTAGATTGCTCTTTCAGTAACAAGGCTGTAGAGGGCAAGGCTAGATTCTAGACAGGATTACTAGTATTCATTAAGCATCTACTTGGGGCCATACCAGAAGCTTTTCCCTATATTGCCTCTTTAAATATTCACAAAAATTCATTGGAAAGCATCAAGGATTTAGGTGAGGTTTGAGTCTCTAATACTATTTTAGGTTAGAAACTCCTCTTTATTTCTTCATTATTTCTTTAGTATATAGCTTTCTCTAAGACCTTATGGGAAAAGGCTGAGGTCCTAGAGGGAGCAGTACACTTGAGAAACAACAGGAAGGAAAATACCACACTATTATTTTGTTGATTCAGTGCCCGGTACCCCAACAGAGGATCCTATGTTAAAACCAAGTTGGAGCTCATGGCGTAGCTCCCAAAGTCGGGCTTGAGGGCTTTATCTTCCCGCCAACCACCACCTACTAAGCTAATGGGTGGGCATAACATATAGCACCTAGAGAAGATGGAGAGGAGGAGCGTGTAGGGCCAGGCTACCGGGCTCTTGGTGCTAGAGCATGGAGCCAACAGGAAAGCAGCAGAGAAAGCCACAAAAATATGTCAGCTGTCAACAAATAGTAACCCCACACATGCATAAATGTGGCCAAATTATTGTCATAGAATATGTTCAGATCAATAATCTGACCTCTTGGGAGGAACAATGATTGGGATGGGAGAAAGAAAGCTTTGGGCGAGGGTATTAATCAGAAACTACATGATCCTTTCCTAAAAAGGGAATCCAGTATTTATTATTGTCACCATTTTGGGGTTGAAGAATCTAGAAGTCAGACAAATTAAGTCACTTTTCTAATGTAAAAAAAAAAAAATCAATAACTGAAAGGTAGTATTCAAACCCCAGGTCTTTTGACTGGAGTCCAATATTTTTTTCCATTGTATCATACTGTTCTCAATTCCATTTGCAATTCTGGAAATAAGGTAAGAAAAAACCCTCCTTGGTTTCGAAGGTTAGAATCAGCAAGATATCCAAGGTCGAATGAACAGTCAGTGCTTGAAGTAACAAATAAATTTGGAAAGTCAGCATAAAAAAAAAAAAAAGATCTAGAGTCTAGATGTGCAGCCCAAAGAATGTGCAAGTAGCTGAGGCAGCAGGGTCAGGAACTAGGCAAGAGTCAGAGAAATAGGTTCAAAACATCCAACCGGATGACTTCATATTAAATGGTACAACATAGAGAAACTGATTCTTCAGGCAGAGCTCTCATCCAGGAATGCTTTGATTATTATGAATTGGGTTGTCTACAGGATCCTTAGAG
>NW_012149063.1:1364467-1369406 GCF_000956105.1 Propithecus coquereli
TCCACATTATATAGCTATTACAACCTAAACCAACCTCACCTTAAAATCCAGCTTTAAAGCCAGCTTTAAAGTCAAAATAATGAGATTCACATTAGGTTTCTGATATACTATAAAATCAATTTCAATTGAGAAACTTGTCATTTTGCTTTATTACCCCTGGGTAGATGGCAGAATGTTGATGGAATTCTGTGGAGGCATATTCATTCATTCAACCATTCACTCATAAATATTCCTTTAAGGCTGACCAGGGATGAGACACAGTGTTAGCACCAAGTGTTATTATACCTTTAGGAACTGATTGTCCAATATTCTTTTCAAAGCTCAAGGTTCTTTGTTATAATATTCAAAATCAAAATATGCTTATTGGAATTCCTAATCCCTGGATATCTTAGTAGATGATGCTTTATTCTACTTGAGATCCCAGGTTCACCAAGGCAGAATTGTTTATAACTTTGTCCTTGAAATCAGTATTTCTTTCCTTTAAGAACAAACCTAACACATTAGAATATGGATTAAATTATATAGTCATATAATTTAATACATATGCTCAACCCGTATTATTTTCAGTGGCTACATTATGTTTCTGCTGGGGCATATATTATAATTTAATCAAAATATATACTACTATCAGATATTTCTATCAAAGTGGTTGACCGTTCCAAGAAGACTGAGAATCCACTGGGTTAGGAAATTGTATATTAAATTTTTTATTACTTTTCCTGCCTTCAAAATAGAATGCTACCTGCCAAACAATAGCACCAAGTTCACTGAGGATTCTTGAATAGGGAAACCGAGGCTGCAGTTCTACTTGGAGAACAGAGCACATTCCTGGTGCTTTGGGAGCAGCCATTCTGCTGTAACCCATTAAGCTTGCCTGGTGATAGCCTATCTCAGCTAATACTGGTCTTTGGCATCCAGAAGAAGCATTCTCTTCTGGTAACACCAAGATCGTTAGCATTTTCAGACCATCACATTGATCTTAGCTTCCCTTTTATAGACCTAGGTGAGTCCTTATTTCTTGCAAAGAGGAATCAAATGCCTGTATTTGAGCAGGAACATTTATGTGGCCCAGGCATCTATCTGTCACACTTTCCTCAGTTTATTCCATTCTATTCCCAGGAGAACAGACCACGGAATTGGTTAAGAAAAGTCCTATTTGCAATACCCAGTGTACCCTTTTTGCCTGCAAGGTCTCACTTAATTTATTTTTAAAAATAAGCTCAGGATGGGAAGGGCTGCTTTTCTAAAGCTTGGGAAACAAGAGACAATAGCAGACATTCATTTGCAGGTTCAGAAAGGATAAAGTGATCAAAATACAAGGCCAGACTCATTTATTACCTAATTAGCAGAACTCTACCTATGTCAATTATCAGTCAGCCAAAAAAGATGTCAATTTCCTTTATCCAATTCCCATTCCTCATTATGTTCTTCACCCTGGGGGGCACATACAACCTAAGTTTTGTGTGACTACACAAAAACAAGCCAGAAGCTATCTTTTCTTTTGCCTGAATAAGCTACATCTTCAAAGACTCACTCCCAGCACAGAGCTCTGGGGTAACCCTGGGTGCATAACCCAAAGGAGTTTCTCTTTTGTTGAGAGAAATGGGAGAGAATAAGTTTAGGACTGAAAGGGGCCTTTAAGATCATCTATTCCAGTGATTCTCAAACACCTTCTATTTGCCAGTGCCAATGACTACAAAAAACTCACCACTGGAGCTTTTAAAAATACAGATTACCACGACTCAGCCCCGGGAATTCTAACAACAGGACAATGTTCATAGTTTATTCTCCCATTCAGCCAGGTTTGAAAACCGATAAAATACTCCAACTTTCTCATTTTACAAATGGAAAAGCAGAGACTCAGACAGGATAACATTCAACCAGTTACTTACAGAGACAGGATTGAAATTCCTTGGCTCTAGCTTTCTCGCTGTCTCCTAAACTAGAACTACATGCTAAGTGCCTTGACAAACAAGTTGAGGGTTCACCAAATAAAATACTAATGAGCTAAGGGTTTACTCCTTTTGAGAGCAAAGCAGTGTTTTCCTAAACAAAGAAAACCATGGTAACTAATGACTTAGAAGCAGAATTCCAGTTCAAATGCCTCCTACATTTCTGCCCTTTCCTGTTACTTCAGCACAGTCTCACCTACAGGAAATGAAGAATGGGGTAGGGGAAATGTATTCATTTACTTAGCAAATATTTATAAATGAGTCTAAATACCTCTTAATATATCAGACTGTCCTAGGCCCCAGGGACATAGCTAATGAACAGAAGAGATATAGTTCCTACTGTAACAGAGCTAACAGTCTAGGGGGCGTTAGGATAATTAAATAGGCAACTTGCAATTTAGTATGGTACATGTTATGACCAATGGATTACAGGGAGTAACCAAACTTTTAAAGCCTTCATAGAATTACAAAGAAATGGTTTTGACCAACAGGAATTTCCTATTGATTCAAAATGGTGAAAGAAATGAATATATTCATAAGTAGATATAATCTTATCATTTCAAAACACTCAACCAATGGCTATGGTAGAATAAAGAGGTTGGCAAATACTTTTCCACAAAAGAAACTATAATACTGGATAAAAGTCTCATAAACAACTATTTCAGGGCTCTGGAAATTGACTAAAGGCAAACAACAAATTGAGGAATGTTTATCCATAAAAAGCTGCTAGAACTCTATATAAGAACAGTAAGAATCTGTGGATTTGTTACCTGGGGTGGCTCACATTCCTTCTTCCCTTTCCCCCAGCTCAGTCAGGGTGGTAATTTTGTCAGGGCGAGGCTAACCATGAAAAGCAAGAGCCCCATTGCTGGTGGGGGCTGACTTGATTTGCAGTAGAAAATGGAAAACAATGCCCCACTATGCTATCAGTAAGAAGTAACAGCATCAGTAATCAGCAACTCCACAAATGCAAAGTCAGCAACACTGCTGGCCTGAAGTTACAGTCCCAGCTGGGGAGGATCATGTGGCCAGAAGATGACACAAAACTTTAACAGGGAGTTCTTTGAAGTGAGAGGGCCACAGAGGAGCTATGTAAACTTTCCACACATCTCTGACTGACTAGAAGAATGTGTGCACTCACACAGTAGACCTGAGAGGACCTAAAAAGGAAGACAAGCTGAGACTGACTTGACAACTGCCTGAAATTTGAACATAATCCCCAAATCCATATACAGATCTAACAGCAGAAAGGAGAGAACTGCAAGCTCAAAGTGTGTGAGTACAGTCTCTGACAAATCATTAACTGACCAACAATCTATGCAAATACAGATGTGACCTCTAAGAATCCTGAGTGAAAAAATAAAGATAAAAACAACAATAAACTTAGCAAAGACATCAGCAGCCACACATCACAGGAAAGAAAGAGTCTACAGATTATATCTAAAGTGCCAAGTTATCCAATGAAACAAAAAATTACCACCAATAATTGGCAGGGAAAAATAATCATAATCCAGAGTTGCTATAAAACATTATCTGTAATGTCCAGTGTTCAGGGAAAAACAATGAAAAGAAATAAAAGAAGTGAAAAAACATGAAAAGAAATAGCCAAATATTACCTATAATCAGGGAAAAAACAATCAATAGAAATTGACCCTGAGTTGGAGCAGGTGTTGGATTTAGCAGAAAGCTTCAAAGCAGCATCTATAAATATATACAATTAATTAAAGAAACTGTGTTTAAAGAATTCATGGAAAATATGATGACAATTATTCCTGAATAGAAAAACTCAATAAAGAAATTAAAACTATAAAATGGAAATTCTGGAGTTGAAAAATACACACACAAAAAAATTAACAGCAGATTTGAGATGGCAGAAGAAACAGTGAACACTAAAATAGGTTAATAGAAACTATCCAATCCTAAGAACACAGAGAAGGATTGAAGAAAAATGTCTTTCAGAAACCTGTGGGAAAATCATACTAGCATACATGTAATGGAAGTCCCAGAAAGAGAGAAAGAGAAAATGAGGAAGAAAAAATATTTTTTTAAAATAATGACCAAACATTCCCAAATTTGATGAAAAAAAAGTGAATATACAGATCCAAGACTCTTAAAAAAAAACCCAACTATGATAAATACAAAGAGATCCACATTTAGACATCTCAGAGTCAAAGAGTTGAAAGACAAAGATATAGAGAAAAACCTTAAAAAGAGCAAGAAAAAACCAACTTATCGCATGCTAGGAACAATAGTATTATTAATGGCTGACTTCTTATCTGAAACAATGAACACTAGAAGGCAATGGAAGAACACATTCAAAATTCTTAACTATCAGTATATTACTCTATATCCAGCAAATCTATCTTTCAAAAATGAAAGGTAAATAAAGACGTTCCTGGATAAACAAAAACAGAGATGTGTTGCTAATAGTCCTGCCTTACTAGAAATACTAAAGTCCTCTGGATTATAGAAAGTGACACCAAATGTAAAGGGATTCTATGGGAAGAAATGAAAACTACTAACAGCCTATAGAAATACTTTTTCTTCTCTTCATGACTTTAAAAGATATAAGGTTGCATAAAGTAATAATTACAGCACTATTATGGGGTTTATTACATATATTGAGTGAATATATATGATAATAAAAACACAAAGAAGTTGGAAATTAGGCTATATTGAGCAGCATTGTCATATAATAGAATACCAGAACTGTCAGTGTTAACCTGAAGATTATTGTGATAAATTAAGACACTTATTGTAATATCTAAATCAACCATGAAAAAAACCAAAAATATTAATAGTTTTAAATACCAACAAAAGAATTAAAATAATACACCAAATATCTTTATTTAACACAAAAGAAAGCAGTAAAGGAGAAACAAAAAACATAAAAGATATGAGATACATTAAAAAATCAAATTAGTGTATGTAATTAAACATGTTTGGGCTATATAAATATTAGAGAAAATATATCTTGCATGAGAAGA
>NW_012149063.1:1369456-1373754 GCF_000956105.1 Propithecus coquereli
ATGGTACAACATAGAGAAACTGATTCTTCAGGCAGAGCTCTCATCCAGGAATGCTTTGATTATTATGAATTGGGTTGTCTACAGGATCCTTAGAGGGAGGGCTGTACTTCTGCTTTGGAATCTAGAAATAACCTAGATCATATGTAGCCACACCAAAAAAAAAAGTGTTTTTCAACAGGAACACTACACACACTTTACAATGGCTTTGCATGCACTTTTTATTTCCAAGGCAAATGGAGGAAAGAGAAAATGACTCTAAAGTAACAAAGGAGAAGAGCTAACAATAGACAATGAGAATTTTTTTAAAAAAAGACAATGCACAAGGAGTAAGATCAGGGAAGTAAGAGAGCAGAAAGCAGTAATTCAGGGTGAGATGGAAGGGGAGGGAAGAGCTATACCTGTTTTCAGATTATGTTGACCAATGTACCTTTGCTTTTGCCATCGTGAAAAGTATCTATTATGGATTTCAATGCATTTTCCATCAAATTATCTTCAAGCTAGAGTAAAAGAAGGTGGGGGGATGTGTTTCCCAGAAGCAGATACCAATCCATGCTTTTTTCCATTTTTCTTATATATCAGCTTGGTTTTTTGCCTGCTTGTTTGTTTTGCTTTGCTTACTTTTGCTTTATTCTTCTACTCAATTGGTTCTGATGCCCATACTGGGAACACTACATTCTTTGCATTTTGCAGATGTGCTATTGATTGGATCCCAGAGATTAAGCCTCCTTGGATTTCCAAGGGCATGGATTAATAAGTGAAATCCCTGATATTTTAAGTGGAGAAGGAGATTGTTGGATACTTTTCTGTCCACATTATATAGCTATTACAACCTAAACCAACCTCACCTTAAAATCCAGCTTTAAAGCCAGCTTTAAAGTCAAAATAATGAGATTCACATTAGGTTTCTGATATACTATAAAATCAATTTCAATTGAGAAACTTGTCATTTTGCTTTATTACCCCTGGGTAGATGGCAGAATGTTGATGGAATTCTGTGGAGGCATATTCATTCATTCAACCATTCACTCATAAATATTCCTTTAAGGCTGACCAGGGATGAGACACAGTGTTAGCACCAAGTGTTATTATACCTTTAGGAACTGATTGTCCAATATTCTTTTCAAAGCTCAAGGTTCTTTGTTATAATATTCAAAATCAAAATATGCTTATTGGAATTCCTAATCCCTGGATATCTTAGTAGATGATGCTTTATTCTACTTGAGATCCCAGGTTCACCAAGGCAGAATTGTTTATAACTTTGTCCTTGAAATCAGTATTTCTTTCCTTTAAGAACAAACCTAACACATTAGAATATGGATTAAATTATATAGTCATATAATTTAATACATATGCTCAACCCGTATTATTTTCAGTGGCTACATTATGTTTCTGCTGGGGCATATATTATAATTTAATCAAAATATATACTACTATCAGATATTTCTATCAAAGTGGTTGACCGTTCCAAGAAGACTGAGAATCCACTGGGTTAGGAAATTGTATATTAAATTTTTTATTACTTTTCCTGCCTTCAAAATAGAATGCTACCTGCCAAACAATAGCACCAAGTTCACTGAGGATTCTTGAATAGGGAAACCGAGGCTGCAGTTCTACTTGGAGAACAGAGCACATTCCTGGTGCTTTGGGAGCAGCCATTCTGCTGTAACCCATTAAGCTTGCCTGGTGATAGCCTATCTCAGCTAATACTGGTCTTTGGCATCCAGAAGAAGCATTCTCTTCTGGTAACACCAAGATCGTTAGCATTTTCAGACCATCACATTGATCTTAGCTTCCCTTTTATAGACCTAGGTGAGTCCTTATTTCTTGCAAAGAGGAATCAAATGCCTGTATTTGAGCAGGAACATTTATGTGGCCCAGGCATCTATCTGTCACACTTTCCTCAGTTTATTCCATTCTATTCCCAGGAGAACAGACCACGGAATTGGTTAAGAAAAGTCCTATTTGCAATACCCAGTGTACCCTTTTTGCCTGCAAGGTCTCACTTAATTTATTTTTAAAAATAAGCTCAGGATGGGAAGGGCTGCTTTTCTAAAGCTTGGGAAACAAGAGACAATAGCAGACATTCATTTGCAGGTTCAGAAAGGATAAAGTGATCAAAATACAAGGCCAGACTCATTTATTACCTAATTAGCAGAACTCTACCTATGTCAATTATCAGTCAGCCAAAAAAGATGTCAATTTCCTTTATCCAATTCCCATTCCTCATTATGTTCTTCACCCTGGGGGGCACATACAACCTAAGTTTTGTGTGACTACACAAAAACAAGCCAGAAGCTATCTTTTCTTTTGCCTGAATAAGCTACATCTTCAAAGACTCACTCCCAGCACAGAGCTCTGGGGTAACCCTGGGTGCATAACCCAAAGGAGTTTCTCTTTTGTTGAGAGAAATGGGAGAGAATAAGTTTAGGACTGAAAGGGGCCTTTAAGATCATCTATTCCAGTGATTCTCAAACACCTTCTATTTGCCAGTGCCAATGACTACAAAAAACTCACCACTGGAGCTTTTAAAAATACAGATTACCACGACTCAGCCCCGGGAATTCTAACAACAGGACAATGTTCATAGTTTATTCTCCCATTCAGCCAGGTTTGAAAACCGATAAAATACTCCAACTTTCTCATTTTACAAATGGAAAAGCAGAGACTCAGACAGGATAACATTCAACCAGTTACTTACAGAGACAGGATTGAAATTCCTTGGCTCTAGCTTTCTCGCTGTCTCCTAAACTAGAACTACATGCTAAGTGCCTTGACAAACAAGTTGAGGGTTCACCAAATAAAATACTAATGAGCTAAGGGTTTACTCCTTTTGAGAGCAAAGCAGTGTTTTCCTAAACAAAGAAAACCATGGTAACTAATGACTTAGAAGCAGAATTCCAGTTCAAATGCCTCCTACATTTCTGCCCTTTCCTGTTACTTCAGCACAGTCTCACCTACAGGAAATGAAGAATGGGGTAGGGGAAATGTATTCATTTACTTAGCAAATATTTATAAATGAGTCTAAATACCTCTTAATATATCAGACTGTCCTAGGCCCCAGGGACATAGCTAATGAACAGAAGAGATATAGTTCCTACTGTAACAGAGCTAACAGTCTAGGGGGCGTTAGGATAATTAAATAGGCAACTTGCAATTTAGTATGGTACATGTTATGACCAATGGATTACAGGGAGTAACCAAACTTTTAAAGCCTTCATAGAATTACAAAGAAATGGTTTTGACCAACAGGAATTTCCTATTGATTCAAAATGGTGAAAGAAATGAATATATTCATAAGTAGATATAATCTTATCATTTCAAAACACTCAACCAATGGCTATGGTAGAATAAAGAGGTTGGCAAATACTTTTCCACAAAAGAAACTATAATACTGGATAAAAGTCTCATAAACAACTATTTCAGGGCTCTGGAAATTGACTAAAGGCAAACAACAAATTGAGGAATGTTTATCCATAAAAAGCTGCTAGAACTCTATATAAGAACAGTAAGAATCTGTGGATTTGTTACCTGGGGTGGCTCACATTCCTTCTTCCCTTTCCCCCAGCTCAGTCAGGGTGGTAATTTTGTCAGGGCGAGGCTAACCATGAAAAGCAAGAGCCCCATTGCTGGTGGGGGCTGACTTGATTTGCAGTAGAAAATGGAAAACAATGCCCCACTATGCTATCAGTAAGAAGTAACAGCATCAGTAATCAGCAACTCCACAAATGCAAAGTCAGCAACACTGCTGGCCTGAAGTTACAGTCCCAGCTGGGGAGGATCATGTGGCCAGAAGATGACACAAAACTTTAACAGGGAGTTCTTTGAAGTGAGAGGGCCACAGAGGAGCTATGTAAACTTTCCACACATCTCTGACTGACTAGAAGAATGTGTGCACTCACACAGTAGACCTGAGAGGACCTAAAAAGGAAGACAAGCTGAGACTGACTTGACAACTGCCTGAAATTTGAACATAATCCCCAAATCCATATACAGATCTAACAGCAGAAAGGAGAGAACTGCAAGCTCAAAGTGTGTGAGTACAGTCTCTGACAAATCATTAACTGACCAACAATCTATGCAAATACAGATGTGACCTCTAAGAATCCTGAGTGAAAAAATAAAGATAAAAACAACAATAAACTTAGCAAAGACATCAGCAGCCACACATCACAGGAAAGAAAGAGTCTACAGATTATATCTAAAGTGCCAAGTTATCCAATGAAACAAAAAATTACCACCAATAATTGGCAGGGAAAAATAATCATAATCCAGAGTTGCTATAAAACATTATCTGTAAT
>NW_012149063.1:1376531-1418627 GCF_000956105.1 Propithecus coquereli
GACTGTAATGAAAAACAACTTTCAAGACACTTCACCTACGTTAGAAAAGAATTGTCTAAAATCAATAATCATAAGAATGTCACCATAAGAAACTAAAAAACAAAACAAAATGAACAAAAAAATTAAACCCAAGACATGGAAAAGGAAGGCAATAACACAGAACAGAGTGGAAATCAATAAAATATGGAAACTAAAAACAGAGAAAAATCAATAAAACCAAAACTTAGTCTTTTTCTGAAGATCAACAAAATCAATAAACCTTTATCCAGACTAACTAAGAAAAAAAAGAAAAGGTACAAGTTATCAAAATCAAGAATATAGGAAGGGGTATCACTACCAAAAAAAAAAAAGAAAATAAGGAAATCAAAAGAAGTCAAAGCACTATTTAATAATGAACTGGGTGTGGGCCCCAAATCTGAATGGTGAAAACTCTGGTAAACTGAATCGGAGAGTCTAGAATTGCACTCGTCTTCCTCAATTGGTATTTTTCCATTTTAAGTGACAGATGATTTCCTGTAAATTGGCTTGAGAAAAAAGAGAATTTGTTGAGTTGTAAATTAAAAATTCAGTGGGTGGGAAACATGGCTTCAGGGATTCTTTATCCTTAGCTCAATGTCACAGGATCAGGTATCTTTCCATCCCTATCTTAACACATCCCTGTGCATTGGCTCCATCCTTGGGCAGGCTGTCCCCTTATGATTGGAAAATGTCTGCCAGAAGTTCCAACATCACATCTTCCCAGCTCAAATCCAGCGAAAAACAACATTTGCCCAACAGCCCAGAAAAAATCTCGTTGGTTTCTAATCCCTGAAGCAAGCACTGTGGCCAGGCCAATGCAATGCTCTGATTGTCCAAGCCTGAGTCACACGCTCCAGGGACACCCAAAGAATAGGAATAGAGGATGGGGAAGAGGGGAGTTTCCCAGAGATATGCTGGGTAACTATTTCCAGGAGAAGAATAAACAGGCACTAGAAGGTAAAAACAACAGAAGTATGCTCATTTTCATAAGCTAACAAATCTTAATTTGCTTTATGCAAAATACAACTAAAAAATATCCATCATACGTGGGGGGGTGGCAGAGAGAGACAGAGACAGAGAGGCAGTAGTAAAAAGTACATTTACATATCAAACTAAGAGAGGAAAGAAATTTTTTTTAATTTAAATTTTTTAAATGTATCTTTTACATGTTCCCAAGTCCTGTTGCTTAACCAGATAACAGGACTCCCAAAGCTCAAATGTATGTGGGAGAAAGAGAAAAAGGAGAGAGAGAGAGAAGAGAAATGGAAGGCTGACTCCCCCCATGCGAAGTGGACCCTGGTCCTAATCATACCAACCATGGGGAAGAGAAAGAAGTCAGTCCAGGAAAAATCAACAACAACCAGATGGTGGCCAGGTCTACTTGGAAGTAACAGGCCCTGGGAGCAGCCAACCAAGCCAGCTGCATGGCAAGAAGAGACAGAGCAAGGTGGCAGAGCTTCCTCTCCTGGATGATTGAGAATTAGTCTTCAATATTCAAGCCAGAAGGAAGGAATTAAAGAGGCGATCTCGGGAAACGATCCTTCGATATGCAGTGATTCTGCCTACTTTGAAAGGGAGCCAGTCATCAGATGAGTATTCCCCTGCCTTGAAGAGAAATAAGGAGACTGTGGAATTTTCCCCCAAATATCTACCAATTTAGAGATGATTTTTGAAGGTATGGGTGTGAATACAGTTCTTAGGATGTGTAAAATGTGGAGAGGGAAAAGGAATGGAAGGAGAAAGAGATGGGTCTAGAATAGATCCTGGAGGAGCCCCAACCTCTAAGGCAGTGGTCCCCAACCTTTTTGGCACCAGGGACTGGTTTCATGGAAAACAATTTTTCCATGGATATGGGGGGTGGGGAGACAGGCAGAGCTCAGGCGGTGATGTGAGCGATGGGATGTGGCTATAAATATAGATGAAGCCTCACTGGCTGGCCCATCGCTCACCTCCTGCTGTGCTAACAGGCCACTGACCGGTACTGGTCCACAGCCCAGGGACTGGGGACCGCACTGTAAGGAAAGGGGAAGCATTTTCTCCCTTCCCAGGTTTTGTTAGCTCTGGTTTTCACAGTCTTTGAAGATTAGTAGCAGGCTGGACACAGGCTTGTCTTCTTAATTCCTGATTAGCCAACCACGGGGAACTTGAGCAGGCCCTGGAATTGCACGGAGATTTGGCAAATG
Source organism: Propithecus coquereli (assembly GCF_000956105.1). Taxonomy (NCBI): domain Eukaryota; kingdom Metazoa; phylum Chordata; class Mammalia; order Primates; family Indriidae; genus Propithecus; species Propithecus coquereli. Next base: position 1,378,733 of record NW_012149063.1, read on the forward strand.
GGTAAACCACCCTATGTGTTGAAGACTGAAGCTACCATAATCCATACAGCTAATACAGAATACTGGTTACATTTTCTGAGTTTCAGAGGAAATATTTTCCTTTTCAAAATCTGATTTGACCACTACAAATCTCTTAATAAAGTAAAACTTTGAGCAAGTTACTAATTAAATGCATGCCAGAATCCTTTCAACAGATTTTCCAAATTAGCAGGCATTGTGGGAAAGCAGCCAGGTGGAAGGACAGAGCAGCGCCAGGAAGAGAAAGGTGCTCGCCCTCCTGCAAGAAAGAACGTCAGTGTCTAAGGGTTCAGCTCCAGCAAGAGAGGGAACCTGCCAGACCTGAGGCATCTGAGCTGACTACGTCTCCTAAGGGGATTCAGCGTCTGACGAGGGAGAACATGTTGGGTAAGAAAACTGATTTCTTTTCAAATCTGGAGTCAATTACATGTAGACAGATTGTATGGGCCTTTGGAAATCTTTCATTTGAAATTCTCCGGCAAATTATACTTGAGGATAGGAAGGCATGGGAAGAGAATATTGGTGAGGAAACGGTTCCTTCAAACCCGAAATCACTCACATCCATTGCTGGGTTTCCCATTAAAATCCTACAGAGAAGGGGCTATTATTATCTCTCCTATGTCACAGAAAACCAAGGCACAGAGAAACTAGCTTGTCCAAGGCCACAGGTCTAGTTAGTTAGAGCTGGGGTTAGAGCTCAGGTGGTCTTGGTTTCAGAAACAAAGCCTGAAGCCACTGAGCTAGCCAAGCCTGAGCTTGGTGTAGGTGCAGGGCCTTGCAGCAAGCTGACGTCGGCGGGGCTGTGGGCTGAGCAGACACCTGTCCACACACAGCAAATATCTCTTGACGGGTACAGAGCTTGAGTACCTTGGAGCTGCTTGCCTGAGCAATCCAGGCTGTTGGGGAGGGCGTTTGGTGGGGTGAGATGGGAGTGCAGAGAGGAAGAAAGGCAACCATCCCCAGCTTGGAAGACCGGGATGCGTTTCACACACAACTCCAGAAAATCAGACCTACATCTTCCTTCCAAGATTCATTTTCCCCTCATTGAACACGCTTAAAGAGGAGAAAATGAATTCTGCCCATCGAAAAAGGGGTGACTGTAATGAAAAACAACTTTCAAGACACTTCAGCACATAAAGTCTTAGAGCTACATCACTGACAATGGTTTACACGTTTATTTTCAATTTGCGGTTATGCTGAGCAGACATTTTGCGCCGTGCGGCAGTAATTCAGGGCTTGCTGCAGCATCATCTGCTGAGCGGCCATCTGTACAGGAGTGTCTTGTCACAGACGATCAGGTGCAGATTTATCTAGACACATCAGCCACAAAATGGCCAGCCAACAGAGCTTTCAAAATTATTTTCCTCACCATTTTTGCTAAGTATACAATTCTAAGAAAGCAGATTTCTTAGCAAATACTTTCTTTCCCCCGCCCCAAGAAAAGACTACTTTGAACAATGCAAAGAAAGCATGGACTTCAAATTCGTGTTTGAATCCCAGCCCCTGCATTTGCTAATAGGCAACCTTGAGCAAGTTATGTAAACCCTCTGAACTTGACTTCCTCGTTTATAACATGGAAAGAATACCTCATTTATAAAACGGGCTGTGGGGAAAATTAAAGGCAATCATAGCCATTATCTTCTTAAGTTCCACAAAAAGAGAGGATATTTTTGGTTCCTTATCATGTTCCCAGCACTTAGCATAGCATCAGCACATAATAGTTGCTTAATAAGTAGGGGCTGAATGAATAAATGTATGAATAACGCTATCTCTGGAAACCGACTTTTAGGGACATGTCAGAGTTGGTTTCTTCGTAATTATTTCTTCCAAAGAAAAACAACTAGCGCTCTCTTGGCCTCTGTTGCTTTTTGGGATGATTGCTTTCCATGACTACTGCATGTTTGTTATCCTAGGAATTTCTTCAACTATTTTTTTGGTTTGAGTGTTTTGTTTCCTACTTCCTGTGCTTTCTGCTTTATTAGCTTATTCCCTTGTCTCATAATAAATCATCTTCACTGAGCTTCCTAAAAAGAACAAATTAAAGCTAAATTTTTCCGTAGTTCCATGCCTAAACATGTCTTTATTCTAGCCTGCCATTGATATGTAATTGGATCATAATTACTTATAATTACATAAGTAATAGAATTGTAGGCTGAAACGTTTTCCCTTTTGAATTTTAAAAGCAATTTTCCATTGTTTTCTATGAGCTAGTGTTACTGCTTATTATAGAAAATCTGGAAAACGTGGAAAAGTATAAGAAAAAGGATTAAAAGCATCAGTCTACCACCCAGAATGAAGCCTATTAGCATTGTAGTATGTACTCTTCCAGGACACAAAACACACACACACACACACATATACACACACACACAACCATATTGTATATATAGTTATACATCATGATTTGTATTATATCTTGATATTTTCATGTCATATATAATTGAGTTACTTTTAAGGGACTTTTCAATCTTAAGGAGAGATTATGACATATGGATAGACTGTCAGTGAACGTAGCAGACAGTTTAGGAGTTGGTTTCATTGATATAAGCATGAAATAGAACCGTGGCAAAGGAAGATAAGGTTAACTACCTGCCAAGTGCTTTTCATTTAGGGACACAGAAGGTTCTCAAAGAGTGTAAGGAATCAAAGACATATTACAGGTGAGGCCCAATAAATCACCTGAGTGTAACCCACAGTCAGGAAAAGCATGTCAGGTTTGGAGAAACGGGCACAGCTGGGCCTCCTGGGAAAAGGACATCGTGTGAAGCCTTTACTATGAAAGGGGGCCATATGTAAGCAAAGTAGTCAGTGTCCTAAGTGGGAGTCAGGCAGCCAGTGCCAGTTTCAAAGGCCTACAGTTAAAGATGGTAAGCCGTAACAGAAACAGCTGCCCAACTGCACACAGTCCTTGGTGCTGTAAGAGCACATAGCCTAGGTAGGCTTCAGAAAGAAACAAGCAGGAGGACGGTAAAGGAAAACAGAGCCAGTAGCTAGGGGTGGAATGGGCATGCAGAGCTGATGGCTCCAGCCGAGGACAAAAGCAGGAAGCACTTAAGCAGCAAACGTATCTTTGTGGTGCGGACTTCTGGGTCATGGCAGTGGCACCGATTCACCCTTCTCAACTTCCCTGTTGCAATAACAGTGAAAGTCTACACTGAGTTACGAAGCTGTGATAGCACTGAAAATTAGAAATAGTTATCAACAGTTTGACACTCTGAAAGGAATTTCTACTAGACAAATCCCAGAGGAGGCCAAGCAGGGAAAATAACTGGAAAACAAATGCTTCACCATGTGAAAGAGAACAGCAGACCAGTATGGAGGGAGGAGAGAGGATGGAGGGGCGGGGGAGAGACAGAGACTGCTGCGTCATCTTCATCTAAATATAATTCAGAAAATGAATAAACACGTAGGTTTCTAGAGACACTATTTGGAGTTTACTTATTTTGTTCCCAGTCATCCCCTCGGCCCACGCCATAGCCACTATACCCTACTGCTGCTCTAAAAAATTACCAAAAATGTAGCAGCTTAGAACAATACAAATGTATTATCTTACAATTTGTAGGTCAAAAGTCCTACCTGAATCTTACTGGGCTAAAACGAAGGTGTTGGCAGGTCTGCTTTCCTTTCGGAAACTAGTGCGGAATCCACCTCCTTGCCTTTTCCAGCTTCTAAAGGCCACCGTGTCTTGGATCGTGGCCCTTTCTTCAAAACCAGCAGCAGGTTGAGTCATTCCCACATTGCATCACTTTGACCTCCTCTTCTGTCTTCCTCTTCCATTTTTTTTTCAAAGGCATTAATGGAGTTTATTAAAATCTCTGCATAGTCATTGTAAAATTAGCATTCCTTTTCCATTTTTAAGAGCCCTTTTGATTATATTGGGCCAACCAAATAGTCTAGAATAATCTCCCTATCTTAAACTCAGCTGATTAGCAATGTGAACTCCATCAGCTACCTTCATTCCCCTTTGCCATGTAAAATAACATACAGTATTCACAAATTCCAGATATTAGGATGGTGGGGTTGTTATTCTGCCTACCACAGCCATTAAACAGGTTTTATCAGTAAAAGGAAATATTTTGAATCCTGGGTATGGAGAATTCCCTGAAGCATTCTCTGTTTATCAGACATACAGCTTCTCTCACTGGGAAGTAGGAGATTGATTACTGGGACACCAGCACCATCTACTCACTGATTTGATTTGTTTTGTTTTTAATGAATTATTAATGCATTCTCATAGTTGAAAAATAGACTATAACTATTGACATATTCTTGTGTATACTATGCCGTTTATGCATATTCGGGTATGTAATTGTAACATCTATATTTTATTACTAGACTTTATTTTTTTTTTTTAGAGCAGTTTAGGTTCACAGCAAAATTTAGCTAAAGGTAGAGATAAAATGCCCGCCCCACACATGCATAGCCTCCCTCATTATCAACATCCATCACCAGAGTGGTACATTTGTTACAAGTGATGAACCTGTATTGACACAGCATATTCACCCAAAGTCCATGGTTTACATTAGGGTTCACTCGTGGTGTTGTACATTCTGTGGGTATTGACAAATGCATATGGACAAGTAGCCAATGGTATAGCATCATACAGAGTAGTTTCACTGCCCTAAAATTCCTCTGTGTCCCACCTGTTCATGCCTCCCTACTCCCCAACCCCTGGTAACCATTGATCTTTCTACTATCTCCATAGTTTTGCCTTTCCTGGAATGTTATCTAGTTGGAATCATATAGTATGTAGCCTTTCAGATTGGCCTCTTTCACATAGTATAATATGCATTTAAATTTCCTCCATGTCTTTTCATGGCTTGATAGCTCATTTTGTTTTAGCATTGAATAATATCACATTGTTTGAATGTATCACAGTTTATCTATTCCCTACTGAAGGACATCCTGGTTGCTTCCAAGATTTGGCAATTGTGAATAAAGCTGCTGTAATCATTTATGTGCATTTTTTTAACGAACATAAGTTTCCAACCCCCTTGGGTACTCCTTTTGGGAGCACAATTGCTGGATCTTATGGTAAAAGGATGTTTAGTTTCATAAGAAACCACCCAATTATCTTCCAAAGTGGCTGTATCATTTTTCATAGCTACCAGCAATGAATGAGAGTTTCTGTTCCTCCACATTTTGGCAGCATTTGGTGTTGACAGTCTTCTGGATTTTGGCCATTCAAATAAGTGCAAGGTGGCATCTCATTTTAATTTGCATTCCCTAATGATGTAGACACAGAGCATTTTTTCATACTCTTATTTGCCATCTGTACATCTCCTTTGGTGAGGTGTTTCTTAAGGTCTTTGGCTTGTTTTTTAAGTTTGTTGTTTGTGCTCTTACTATTGAGTTTTAAGAGTTCTTTGTATATTTTGGATAACACTCCTTTATCTGATAGATCTTTTGCAAATATTTTTTCTGAGTCTGTGGCTTTTCTTTTCATTCTCTTTTTTTTTTAATTAAAAATGTTTAGTTTTTATGGGTACATAATAGTCATATATCTTTATAGGGTACATGTGATGTTTTGATACAGGCATACAGTGTGAATTAATCAAATCAGGATAATTGGGGTATCCATCACCTCAGCCATTTATCAGTTCTTTTTGTTAGGAACATTCCAATTCCATTCTTTTAGTTATTTTAAAGTATACCCTAACTTATTGTTGATTACAGCCACTTTGTTGTGCTATCAAATGTTATTCATTCTATCTAACTATATTTTTGCACCCATTAACCATCCCCACTTTATCCCTCCTCCCCTACCATTCCCAACCTATGACAACTATCATTCTATTCTCTGTCTCTGTGAGATCAGTTGTTTTTAATATTTAGCTCCTACATATAAGTGAGAACATGTGACATTTGTCTTTCTGTGCTTGGCTGATTTCACTTAACATGTTCTCCAGTTCCACCCATGTCATAGCAAATGGCAGGATTTCATTCTTTTTGTGGCTATGTAATATTCCATTGTGTATATGTATCACAATTTCTTTACCCATTCATCCATTGATAAACACTTAGGTTGATATCAAATCTTAGCTATTGTGAATAGTGCTACAATAAACTTGGGAGTGAAGAAATTTTTTTGATATACTGATTTCCCTTCCTTTAGATATATACCCAGCAGTGGGATTGCTGGGTCATATGGTAGTTCTATTTTTAGTTTTTAGAGGAACCTCCATATCATTCTCCATGGCAGTTGCACTAATATACATTCTCACCAACAGTATTTGAGGGTTCCCCTTTCTCCACATCCTTGCCAGCATTCCTTATTAACTGTCTTTTTGATAAAAGCCATTTTAACTGAGGTGAGATGATATCTCATTGTAGTTTTAATTTGCATTCTCTGATGACTAGTGATGTTGAGCATTTTTTCATATACCTATTGGCCATTTGTAAGTCTTTTGAGAAATGTCTATTCAGATCCTTTGCCCATTTTTATATCAGATTACTTGATTTTTTCCTATTGAGTTGTTGGAGCTCCTTACATATTCTAGTTATCAATCTATTGTCAGAAGGCTAGTTTGCAAATACTTTCTCCCACTTTATGGCTTGTCTCCTCCCTGTGTTGATTCTTTCCTTTGCTGTGCAGAAGCTTTTTAGCTTGATGTGATCCAATTTATCCAATTTTACTTTGGTCACCTATGCTTTGGGGATATTAATCAAGAAATCACTGACCAGGCAAAGGTCCTAAAGCATTTCCCCAATGTTTTCTTTTAGTAGTTTCATAGTTTCAGGTCTTATATTTAAGTCTTTAATCCATTTTGATTTGATTTTTGCATATGCTGAGAGATAAAGGACTAGTTTCATTCCTCTGCATGTGGATATCCAGTTTTCTCAGCACCATTTATTGAAGAGACTGACCTTTCCCCACTGTATGTTCTTGGCACTTTTGTTGAAGATAAGTTCACTATAGATGTGTGGATTTATTTCTAGGTTTTCTATTCTGTTCCATTGGTCCAATGTGTCTGTTTGTATGCCAGTACCCTGCTGTTTTGGTTATTACAGCTCTGTAGTATAATTTGAAGTCAGGTGATTCTTCCAGTTTTGTTCTTTTTGCTCAGGAGAGTTTTGGCTATTTGGGGTCTCTAGTGTTTCCACATAAATTTTAGAATTAATTTTTCTACTTCCATGAAGAATGTCATTGGTATTTTGATGGGGATTGCATTGAATCTGTAGATTTCTTTGGGTAGTGTGGACATTCTAACAATATTAATTATTTCAATCCCTGAACATGGAATATCTTTCCATCTTTTGGTGTCCTCTTCAATTTCTTCCATCAGTGTTTTATAGTTTTCATTATAGAGATCTTTCACTTATTTGATTAAGTTTATTCCTAGATATTTTATTTGTAGCTATTTTAAATGGTATTACTTTATTGGTTTCTTGTTCAGATTGTTTACTGTTGAAATACAGAAATGCTACTGATTTTTGTATGTTGATTTTTGTATCCTGAAACTTTACCAAATTAGTTTATCAGTTCTATTAGTTTGTGGATGGAGTCTTTAGATTTCTCTAGATATAAGACCATATTGTCTGCAAACAAGGATAATTTGACTTCCTCCTTTCCAATTTGGATGCTCTTTTATTTCTTTCTCGTCTAATTGCTCTAGCTGGAACTTCTAGTACTATGTTGAATAACAATGGTGAAACTGGGCTTCCTTGTCTTATTCCAGATCTTAGAGGAAAGGATTTTAGTTTTTTCCCATTCAGTATGACACTAGCTGTGGGTCTATTATATATAGTTTTTATCTTGTGAGGTAAGTTCTTTCTACATTTAGTTTTTTTGATAATTTTTACCATGAAGGGATGTTGAATTTTATCAAATACTTTTTCAGCATCAATTGAAATGATCATATGGTTTTTCTCCTTCATTCCATTGATATGATGCACCACATTGAATGATTTGTATATGTTGAATCATTCTTGTATCCGTGGGATTAATCCCACTTGATCATAATGAATAATCTTTTTAATGTGTTGTTGAATTTGGCATTCTGGTGTTTTGTTGAGAAGTTTTGCACCTATGCTCATCAGAGATATTGGCCTATAGTTATCTTCTTTTGTTGTGTCTTTGTCTAGTTTTGGTATCAGGGTGATACAGGCCTCGTAGAATGAGTTTGGGAATATTCTCTCCTCCTCTATTTTTTATGTATCTGTTGTATGTTTTTTGATCTGAAGTTACCATGAGGCTTATAAAAAAATTTTGTAACCAATTATTTTAAACATATGACAACTCTGCTTCTAACAAATAAACAAACAAGTAAGCAAGCAAAGAGAACTCTAACAGAAATTTTACCCTTTAACTATAGCCCCCATACACTTTTTAACTTTTTATTGTTTCCATCCTTATCTTTTTATATTATTTATCTCTCAAAAAGTTGTTGCAGGTTTTTTTGATAGGTTTGCCTTTTAGTCTTCCTACTCAAGATATAAGTGGTTTGTACATTGCAATTACAGCAATAGAGTATTCTGTATTTGTGTACTTACTTTTATCAGTCAGTGGTGTAACTTCAGATAATTTTTTATTGTTCGTTAATGTTCTTTTATTTCATATTGAAGAACTCCTTTTAGCATTGCTTGTAGGACAGTTCTGATGTTGATGAAATCCTTCAGTTTTTATTTCTCTGGGAAAGTCTTTTTATCCTTTGTGTTTGAAGGATATTTTTGCAGGATATAATATTCTAGGGTTAAGGTTTTTTTTCCTTCAGTACTTTGAATATGTCATGCCACTCTCTCCTGGCCTGTAAGGTTTCCACTGAGAAGTATGCTGCCAGATGTATTGGAGTTGCTTTATATTTTGTTTTTACTTGCTTCCCTTAGGACCTTTTCTTTATCCATGACCTTTGGGAGTTTGAATATTAAATGCCTGGAGGGAATCTTGTTTGGGTTAAATCTGCTTCGTGTTCTACAACCTACTCATACCTGAATGTTGGTATCTTTCTCTAGGTTTGGAAAGTTCTCTGTTATTATTTCTTTGAATAAACTTCTATCCCAATGTCTCTGACTTCCTCCTCTTTAAGGCCAGGAACTCTTAGGTTTGCCCTTTTGAGGCTATTTTCTAGATCTTGTAGGCATGCTCCATTTTTTTTTCTCTTCTGACTGTGTATTTTCAAATAGCCTGTCTTCAAGATCACTAATTCTTTCTTCTGCTTGGTCAATTCTGCTGTCAAGAGACTTTGACACATTTCTCAGTTTGTCCATTGAATTCTTAAGCTCTAGAATTTCTGCTTGATTTTTTTTGTATTGTTTCAATCTCTGTTAAATTTCTCTGATAGGCTTCTGAATTCCTTCTCAGTGTTTTCTTAAAGTTCATTGAGCTTCTTCAGGACAGCTACATTGAATTCTTTGTCTGAAACTTCACATATCTCCATCACTCCAGGATTGGTCACTGGTACTTTATTTACGTCATTTGGTGAGGTCATGTTTTCCTGGTTGTTCTTGATGCTTGTGGTTGTTCATCAGTGTCTGGGCATTGAAGAATTATGTATTTATTTTAATCTTTACAGTCTGGACTTGTTTGAACTCATCCTTCTTGAGGAGGCTTTCCAGATATTCAAAGGGAATTGAGAGTTGTGATCTAAGTCTTTGGTCACTGCAGCTGTATCAGTACTGGGGTGCCCCAAGCCCAGTAATGCTGTAACTCTTGCAGACAGCTGGTCGTACCACCTTGGTGGACTGATTTTTGGTTCTTCTGAAGGTGCTTACTTGCATAGATAATTGTTGAATTTAGTGTTTTTGCGGAGAGATGATCGCTGGAGGTTTCTATTTAGCCATCTTGCTTCACCTGGCATGTCTTTTCATTCTCTTGACAGTGTCTTTCACAGAGCAGAAATGTTTAATTTTAAGGAAGTCCAGCTTATTCTTTCTTTCATGGATTGTACCTTTGATGTTGCAACTAAAAAGTATAGCCAAACCCAGGTCCTTTACACTTTCTCTTATGTTATCTTCCAGGAGTTTTATAGTTTTGTGTTTTAGTTCTACAATCCATTTTGTTTTGAATTAATTTTTGTGAAGGGTATGAGGTTTGTGTCTAGATTCATTTTTTTTTTTTTACATGTGGATGTCCATTTGTTCCAGTGCCATTTGTTGGAAATACATCTATATTTTTTATTCATTTTTAACCCCTAAATTTTCGTATTCTGTACTGTAATTCTTTTTAAAAGATGGAGTTTCACAGTTCACTGTAGCCTTGAATTCCTGGGCTCAAGCAATCCTTTTGCCTCAGCTTCCTGAGTAGCTGGGACTACAGGTACATGCCACCATGCCTGGATAATATAATTTTTTTTTTTAATTTTAGAGATAAGGGTCTTGCTATGTGACCCTAGCTGGTCTCCAACTCCTGACCTCAAACTATCCTCCTTTCTCAGCTTCTTGATCATCTGGGATTACAGGCACTCACCACCACTCCTGGCCCATAATTTTTTTATTATGGTAAAAACTAAAATTTACTACATTAACCATTTCTAGAATGTATAGTTCAGTAGTGTTAAGTATATTTACATTATTGTGCAACTGATCTCCAGAACATTTTCATCTTGCAAAATTGAAACTCTACCCATTAAACAACTTCACATTTCTTCCCCGCACCCCAGCCCCAGGAAACCATTATTGTACTTTCTATTCTTATGAATTTGACTACAGATAAGTGGAATCATACAGTATTTGCCTTTTTGTGACTGGCAACTTTCATTTAGCATAATTTCCTCAAGGTTCATCCACGTTGCAGCATGTCAGGATTTTCTTACTTTTTAAGGTTGAATAATATTATATTAGATATTTATACCACATTTTATTTACTCATTTATCCAACAATGAACACTTAGGTTGTTTCCACCACTTGATTATTAAGAATAGTGCTGCTATGAACATGATTATATAACATACTAATGTTTTCATTTCATCAATGTTATAATTTTGAGATCTTTCAATATTAGAGATTTTTCTTTCTTTTTAAAAATATTATCGCTTTTTTTGTATTGATGGACCACTATATGGTTAACTTACCCCATGTTAATGAACATCTGTGCTCTTTCCACTTGGTACAGTTTTGAAGATAGAAAATTTGTATCCCCCCCAAAATCTATTCATTTCCAAGTTGTCTGTCTTAGAAGAAATCAATAGTAAGAGATTCTCAGGTATTGTAACTGAACTTCTCTCTAATAAAAGTAAAGATATATTTAAGTCAATCTAGAAAGTAATAAAAATATTGAATTTAAGTTTGGATAAGTCTTGATGGTTAGCATTAAAAGTGTTTAAATAAAAGATAAATGTAATTCTTACAATATGGCTACATAACTAAACATACTTCAAAAACAGAAATTAAAGGAGAAGAGCCAATATTAAAGTAATAATAATTTGAAAGGAATCTCAATGAAAGAGTTCAGATTTTATAACAAACACTAAAATGTGTTAGAAAAAAAGGGAGAAACTATAGATTTGCTAAGTCCTAGCCTATGTCAAGAGTCAAAATCTTATATTTTTCAAGAAATACAAATCTAGATATGTTCAACATAAAGATTACTAGTAACAGAATTTAAAATTATACATATACATCACAAGTTACCAGAGAATAATGATGCCTCTCCACCTAAAATCCTTAGAGGAAAAAGAAATGACAAGAGCATTGAGAAATATCAAAGAAAATGAAAATAATAAGGCAGACTATAAAAGAAATTCAAATACAAGAGATGAGAATAACATAGCACTCTCAATAAGGCAAAAGAATTCAGAATCAAAGAGAAATGAGTGAGGTTAAAGGAAATTTTAACCAAATAAATAAAAGTCACCCAAACTGGAAAAATAATACAGACAGGTTAAGGACACTCAAAACTGCCAGTGCTATCGGGCTATGAGAAAAGAAAAGGCAAGTATCATGTTTGAGACAAGAGACTGAGGAAAACGAACTTGATACAAGGGGCCTAGGGGTGGGAATTTGCACCTCTATCATTCTCACATTAGGAGAAGAGGAGCCTATAGGGATTGTTCCTGGGTGAGGTTTTGGATTATTAGTCAGATACTGAAAGATCCACGAGCTCTGAATTAAAATGAGAGTGTATGGATGTCAACTGGGAAGAGCACAAGGTCAGATTGGTAAAATGCAAATACTCCCAAAAGAAATGTGCAAAGAAAGTTAAAGGCTTTGCTATGCTTTCTGCACATAAGAAAAATGGCACAAGAAGTCCACTGCCTTGAGAAAACCTGGACAGAAACAAAAGTAACCTCCAAAGTTAAATATTTAAAGTGTAAGATACATCTTTTAGATATATTTAAAAGGATACATCTTTAGGTATCCATTCGAAGAGTCCAAAGTACAATTACATAAAAGGAAGTTGGCGAGTAGCATTGATATAATTAATTTGCAAGGTAAGAGAAGTTGTAAAATGTGAAGTGAAAGGCATGATCTTTTTCTTGATGATGCTATGAAAATGACAAAAATTAATTTATTGAAAGCTGAGAATTCAAAGTTCCTATGGAAGAGGAGAGCATTCTTTGTAATCCTAACATGTCAAAACGAAAGGGGACCTCAGAGGACATTCATACTACTACTATATTAGGAAATGAAGACAAAAACCAATCTGTGAGGAGTCATAAAGGGGCAGAAAAGAAATCAGCTTTAAAAATAGCCAACAGTGCTTGGTAAAGTCTAAAACATTCCCTTTTCTCAACAGAACAAGTAACAACAAAAAGACTTAGGGGCGTGAATTAGACATTTCTGTTCACAAATGAATTTAATTATGTGCACGAATAGAAAATTTAAATGAAGAAATTTGAGAGACAATAAAGACAATTTTTAATAAATAGGAAGTACTTTTGTTTATAGATTGTGGCCACAAGGTGGAAGAAAAACAGAGCAAACAAAAATAAAGTTTCTTACATTCAGACACTGAGAACAAGTAGAAAAAGAGTATGGGCCAAAAAAATAAAAATAAATGATTTCAGATGGTATAGAAGGCGACTCCACAGATGACATGGGAGTCTCCACCCACAGGTGAGGGAGAGAGGACCGGGCTGGGCTGCGAGGGGCCTGGGAGAACGTCGGCTGGGATGGCTCATGCAGTGAAAGAAGAGAGGGACCAAGGAGCAGGGAAGAGGCACAGTTGAACTGAACCTGACATGTTAATGAACTGATCTTGCAGTTTGGTATCTTTTTTTCCCCCTAGCAATGTTCAGAGGCCAGAAAGTAGAGTAGAGATTAATTAGAATGAGTTGCCAACATGCCACTGGGATTCTTCCCAGAACCGGAAGATTTCAAAATAACTGCCACTCCTCCCCTGTGCAGCCCACTTCATTAGGACGGCTGGATCAGATGACCAATACTAAGGGTTCCTTCTTTCCTGCAGTTTTGGAAACCATCGGCCTCTTGGAAGTCATCAGAATAGGCACCTGGCTCTTTGGAATGACGACAGGAAGCACCCCAACCTGAAAGATCTCCTAGTGTCTGAAATCTCATCAGAGATTCATGAATTGGGATCTGGGAGGCTGCTTTGCCCAGCTTCACATCTGCTCTTTCTATGACTGAGGAAGCCCCCGTCTCCTCCCTAATCTTATCCTTCATAGCTTGGTGTAGTGACGTCCTCCTCAGGGAAGCCATGCCTGAATTCTCTGCACATCACTATTACAGGTGCAGCTATACATCTGTGTACCAAATAAACAAAGTTGTGTAATTCTGCCAGATTATCAAGACAAGAACCATATATATTTGATCACTATCGAATCTTCAATATAGAGCAAGCACATTGTAATACATACTGAATATATGAATGAATGAATATATGATGTCCCTCAGAGGAGTAAAATCTTAAAGCAGTGGTTCTCATAGTATGTTCCCTGGCCTGGTAGTAACTGTACTATCTAAAAACTTGTTAGAAATACAAATTCTCAGGCCCTACCTGAGACCTACTGAATCAGAAACTCTCCAGATGACTTTAATATATGCTAAAGTTTTAGAACCACAACCTTAAAGTTAAATCTTAATCAATTTCTGCATTAGGGCAGGGAATACAGACTTAAAATGCCTACAGGAATAATAAAAATTGTATAAATGAGTAAGAATAAAGGAAACAGGTGTAAAATAACAAGGAGTAGTGGAGACTGTGGCAAAATAGGAACAAGAACACATGCCTATCCTAAAGAGGTGAGCTGGTATTCTGCACTCTGAGTTCCTGTAGTCCAAATCTTTCAGTTTTCCAAGAGATTCTGGATCCTTGATTTTTTGTTGTTGTTGAGACAGAGTCTCGTTCTGCTGCCTGGGATAGAGTGCCGTGGCATCAGCCGAGCTCACAGCAAACTCAAACTCCTGGGCTCTCAAGCCATCCTTCTGCCTTAGCCTCCCAAGTAGCTGGGACTTACAGGCATGCGCCACCATGCCCAGCTAATTTTTTCTATTTTTAGTTGTCCGGCTAATTTCTTTCTATTTTTAGTAGAGACAGGGTCTTGCTCTTGCTCAAGCTGGTCTCGAACTCCTGACCTCAAGCAATCCTCCGTCCTTGGCCTCCCAGAGTGCTAGGATTATAGGCGTGAACCACCACACCCAGCCAGATCCTTGAGTTTTGATGTGACATTTATCAATTGTTAACTGTGTACAGACCACACAAAATATATCAGCTAAATGCAACTTGTGGGCAGCAATTGCCTTGGGGGCCATCCAAGACAGCATAGATGGTTCAGGTTTTTTGCTGGGGACTTTAACACAGGGTCAAAATAGGAGGAGAGACAATAACATCCTGTGTCTATTTGGTTTTTTCCTCCAGGATCTAGTCCTGGTTATGAGAAAAAAAAAAAAGGAAATATTTGGTTTTATCAGGGAGGTCAGTTTTATTTCAGTCTAGCAGTAGATTTGATATAAAAACTTAATACAGAATTTGCTCTAAGAATTTACAGAGGAATTGGATATAGAAATTTCACTGGAGGAAGGAGTTTAATGCACTTACAACAAAATTATAGGTTTTTACTTTGAATATCACCTCAACCCCAAATTATACTAACAGAAGTTGAGATTAATGGTTTGAGGAATTTCATTTTGTTTTGTCTAGTTTCATCTTTAGATGGTTCTTTTCCTTTACTGTTCATGTAATTGCCCAAACCTTTATGGAAATAGCTAGATCTTTAAAAACAACAACAAAAAGAAAACAAGAGCAAAAAACAAACCAAGTGCTTTCATGCCTCTCCTCCCCAAGTTTGGAATACACCAAAGCACCAACAAATTTCATTTCCACCTCCGAAGCTGACAAATGAAGAATTTAATCACAGAGAAGTCTTGCTTGAGATGTAAAACACAAATTTTGGGACTTCTTTAGGCGATTATTTCAGAGAAATGGTTCTAATTTCTTAAAAGGCTTTATAATGAAAGCTTGTGCCTCCACATAAACTGGTAAAAGGACAACAAAAACTCAGAGGAATTCTAGTAAAATTCACACATAAAAACTCTAATGAGACAGTTAAATTACCCATTGAAGAGCAGAAAAGCAAAATTGACAGGTTTTTAGTCAAAGGAATGTTCCTGTCTCCCATGTAAACAAAGACTAGTGAGCGAAATAAAAGGAAGAAAAAGAACATGTTGTTCTCCTGGGAACTATTCTGTGAGGAATTCTCGGAAATGAGCAATTGCAGAACCCTGAAGGTAAAATGAAGCTGCATGCGTTGGGCCTGAACAAAAACAGGGAGAACCAAGGGGAGGAGAGAGCTACACCACCCCGGTCCGTTCCGGGGGGGGTGGGGGGGGGGATCAGGCACGCCTAGCGGGAGTTAGGACAGTGATTCGCTTTCTTTCAGATGTCAAAGTTTTGAGGACACCACTCAAGGAAAACCATATACCTTCTAGAACTCTGCCACTGGGGAGTATGGCAGGTATTGAGCCCTGTCTTCAGTTATGCCAGGATTTTAGTGTCAAATAATTAGAGCCATTTTTAAAAATCTTTTTAGAAAAAGATTATTTACTTTTTTTGAGATTATAAAAATATTTAAACTTCAGAAAATACAGGAAAGCACAAAGAAGAAAATTAAAGCCATCTCTGATATTACTACTTAGGTATAACAACTGGTAATATTTTGTACACATCTTCTAGTCTTTATACAGCTATATTATATTGATATGTTGATATGATTAAACATGGGTATGGATAGTGATGTTGGGATCAAACCGTGCAGTCTATTTTATAACTGGCTTTATCGCTTAATATATTTTATACAGCATATACAATATATTTTTAACATTTTGTTAAATCATTAAGCATTTTTATTCAATCCGTTTTAATGTTAACATGTTATTACATATTTTGGTTATTTAATCAATCCCCTATGTTTGATGATTACTCTTGCACATGACTCTTTATCAATACCTCTGGGGTTTTTTTTAGATAAGTCATTTAAATTGGAATTGGTAAACCAAATTCTAAGCTGAAGCTTCAAGAGATCTTTTTTTTTTTTAAAATAATTCAGGCAGATTGAAAATGAAAGGATAGCTTGAACACAAGAGCAATGCAAACAAAAAGAAAGTAGGGGTCACAATTTTAATATCAGAAATAGTATAATTCAGGACCTGAAGCTATAAACAAGACACAGAAGGCTACTTTGTAATATTAAAGGTGCATAATAAAGTTGTAATGAGGCTGAATATCTATGAAGCAAGCAACTTGACAGCAACATTCATAAATCAGAAACTTCAGGAATTTAAGGAGATAAAGGCAGAAATACATTAATAAAAAGAAACTTTAATTCATTTCTCTCAGGCAATGACAAAGTAAGTGGATAAAACAATAAATACAAACATCAAATTCTGTATCCTAGAAACAGAGAACGTTTTTCCTTTTCAAGAAATTTCATAAAAACTAATTAGTTCACAAAGAAAAACTCTTCACATTCCAAAGGTAAAAATGGTATAATTGTTGACCACAATGCATTAAAACTAGAAATTAATAATAAAGCCAGAAAACTAAAGGCCCTATTATATGAAAACTTAAACACCTTCTCTTACCTATTACAACAAAGAGAAACTCCAAAAAAAATTTTATAATATCTTAAAAAGAATAAGAATACTACGTGTCAGAATCTATGTGATTGGGTAAAGCAGTCCTCGGGAGAAAATGCAGAGACTTTAATACTTAAAAAGAATAAAAATAAGTCTATTAAATATTCAACATAAGAATTTGGAAAAAGAGCAGCAAGATAAACCACAGGAAAACAGAGCAATCAATAAAGATAAATGTAGAAAGTAATCAAGAAACAAATAATAGAACTAATAAATACAAAAGCTAGTTATTTGAAAAAATAAAATATGTAAACCCATAAAAATTTAGTGGAGAACATAGGAGGAAGCACAAATACAAAAAAAAATAAGCAATAATAGGAAAAAATTATAGAGAAAATTTAAGGGATCATAAAACATAATTTGACTCAATTTCAGTCAATTAAATTTGAAAATCCAGATAAAGGAGGTAATTTTCTAGGTAAATATAATCTGCCTAATAAATTCAAATACAGATAAAATATATAAACATATTAACTAGAAAAAATAAGGAACCATTTCATGGAGCTATCCCCACACTCACACCTCCATCAACCCAAAAAACACACCCAAGGATCAAATGGTTTTGTGGAAAATTTCTTACAAATCTCCAAAGAGTAAATAATTCTGTAGTATAAGAAAAAAAGAAAAGCTTTAATGTTTTCTTTTATGAAGCAAGAATTAATACCAAAATTCAATAAAAATTTCCAAATCAAAAATCTGTACAGGTCAATCTATACAGATTGAGTGAAGTATCCAATATAAAATTAATATGTATAAATGAACAGTTCTTAGATAATAAATAAGAACTAGGTATAAAGTATAATGAAAGACTCCATTTATAATTTCAACTTAAAGGCAAAATAATTGGAAGTGAAATTAACGATAGAATATACAAAATCTCTGTGAATAGAACTTGAAAGTTCTCTTATGTGAAACAACTAAAATTTTGAACTAATAGAAAAGTATAACTTGTTCTTTGATAGAAGAGTCAACATCATAAATAAAGATATCAGTTCTCCCCAAATTAATTAATAACTTTAATGTGATTACAATATAATTTAGTGGAGAGAAAAGTAGAAAATGAATCAGTTTTTATGAAGTTCAAATGGAAAAATGAACAAACAAAAATATCCAGGAAAATTCTGGGTGAAAACAGAAACAACAACAGCAGCAAAAAGAATAGAGGTGACTATCTCTGAATAGAGGTGACTAGCTCTATCAGACATGTAAAAACAAAAGCTGCAATAATGAAAACATTATGCTATGTATGGACAGTCAGATCAAAGTAACAGAAATCTGGAAACAAAAACTAATACATGAAGAAATTTTATATATTATAAAGGTAACATCTAAAAGGGGAAGAGACAAAGTTTTTATTAAATGTCATTTAAACAACTGATAAACCATCTGAAAACCAATAGGCCTAGATTCATACCTCTTACCTTATGCTAGGATAAATTCAAAATGCATCAAACATTTAAATGTAAAAAAATAAACTATAAAATCACTATAATAAACTATGAAATTTTTATAAAAAATAAATTTCCAAGTGGGAAGGCTTTTCTAATTATGAAACAAAACCCCAAAATCAAAAGGACTGATAGATATGACTACATAAAAATCAGAAATGTCCACATGAAAAATGAACTACCATAAGTAAAGGCAAAAGTCAAAAGATAAACATGGAAAAGTAGGCAAAGAGCAAAGTTTCCTAATGTATAAAAACTCACAAATCCATTTTTTAAAAGAGACAAGGATATGAAGAAAGAATTCACAGGGAAAAAAATCCAAATGACGCTTAATCACATAAAAAGATGTTCAACCTCATTTATAATAAAAGCATGGACTCTGGAGCCAAACTTTCTAATCCTGGTTCCACCTCTTCTTACTAGTTGTTTGACCATGCACAAGTTACTTAATTTGGTGTGCCTCAGTTTTCATATCAATAAATTGAATACAGTAGTGGTAGAACCTACCTCTTAGGGTGGTTATGAAGATAAAATGAATTGTTATTTGTAAAGAACTTATGACAGTTCTGGCACATACTAAGAAGAGCCATATAATTTCATAGAAATGAAATATATAAATGCAAATTAAGATTTCCCAGATATGCAATTGTTTTACTTATCAGATATGCAAAGATTAAACCATTTGATAATGTATTGTGATGGTGACCATATGAGGAAGCAAGCATTCCCCTACATTGCTAAACTTCATGAAAGGTAATTTAGCCATATGCATCAAAATTACAGATATATATACTTTGTGAATTAGCAACTTCACTTCTAGGAATTTATTGTACATATATGCCCTTCTATGGATGAAATGAGTTAAGTACCATGTTATTCATTACAGCAGTGTTTGTAAGAGCAAGTAATTGGAAAAAACCTAAATACTTACCAATAGGGAATGGGTTAAATAAATTGTTATACAGCCATATACAATGCAGCCCTAAAAAATTTATTTTTAAGAAACTTCCTTAAAATACTGACACGACTGAAAACCAATGTATTTTAAGTGAAAAGAACAAGAGTAAGAACAATATGTATAGTTTGCTACCATTTATGTCAAAAGGAGGAAAATAACATCTGTATGTGTTTGCTTAAATATCATTGAATGATTTCTGGAAAGATACAAAAGAATGTGGTAACACTGGTTACTTCTGGAGGAGACAACTGGGTGCCTGGGTGACATGAGGAGGAAGGGGACTGTTTGCTGAGTGTCTGTAGTGGATGCTGTGTGAGCCATCACGTTCGTCTTCAGGCCAGAGGCTCTTATGTCCCTGGCTGCTGCTCATGTCAGGTTCTCAGTTGAGTCTCGCTCTAGGATCTGCCCCTTGTACACCAAGGCAGCTGCCTTCATGGAGATGGCAGGAGAGGGAGCTGGAAAGGCTGGCCCCTTACCTCAAGGTAGGACAAATCAGAAGTACTGTCTCAGCTCCTGGACTCCTCATGGGTCACAGATGGTGTCATCACTGAGGCCTTTGTTGTCAACTGCACCACAGTTCATCTCTTCCCTCTGCCCAGTCCAGTTGCCTTCATGGCCACACTGAGGGCTTTCCCCAGTGAACTTCCCACACGCAAATCTCCACAACGATTCTGTTTCCCTCTGGAACCCAACCCAAGACAATGCTCTTTTGAATCTTTTGAATTTTGAATCTTTTTCTTTTGGCCATTTATATATATGAATAAATGAATTTTAAATTGAAATTATTTTAAGTTTTTTTCTCTATAGTACTGATGTTAATGCTTTTCCTTTTCAATATGACAAGGTCTCCCTTCTATAATTTGTCTTCTAATTTTATTTATGACTTTTCATATTTGGAAAATTTTTATTTTGGGGCAGCACGTCTTTCAATCGGCAACACTTTTGAGCACTAAACATGTTCAAGAGCCATGCTGGGTATCATAGAGCAAACAGGGAGATAGGAAATTAGAGCTTTGCCCTCCAGGCAGTAAAATACAGATAAAAGACTGACTTCTCAGTATTATCGTTAAAATAAAGTGACCATAAAGTACCTAATATAGTGCCCAGACTATAACAACTGCTCGTGTTTGAACAAAATTGTTGGGGAAGAAATACATATCACATGAAAATATAGTCAGGAAATGCTGAGCGCTAAATCGATAGCATCAACAATCATTGCTACAGAATTCAGAGGAAGGAGATTGTTTCTAGGGGAATGTGGTCATAACATATTGATTAAAGAAATAAGAACTGAAGCTAGATCCCGAAAGGTAAGGAGTCTGTAGAAAGGAGTGGGAGCGTATTCCAGGGAGGAGGAGCAATGGTGTGGACACAGGAGTGAGCTAGAAACATTCAGATGTAAGCCAGAGCCTACCTGCAGCAGAGGACACAGAGCGGGGAAGACAAATTGTGGTCAGATTAGAGAGGGCATTAAATGCCAGGATAATGAGTTGGGTTTTGCTCATAGGAAGCTTGTTTAGATTTATGGGCAGGGTGATAGTGTGATGGAAGTAATGTTTCAGATGGTGACATTTTGGCAGCCAGCCATATAGATCGTGGTAGGACAACCATTACCTAAGACTAGGATGATAGCAGTGGAAAGCGAATGGAATAGGGGAGAATGTTGTGAAAAATGTGAAAGAAAAACTGGAAAAAAAATGTAATTTTGATTAGATAATGTGAATGATGATGATGAGGGAGCCTTCAGAGATAAAGCACACACTGGAAGCCTGGCTAGCTAGACAAGAAATGCACCATTGAACAAAAGCAGAGACGGAGGGTAGAGGAGAAGAGTGTCTCAGCATTTTGGGGGAAAATGCATTTGCATTTATTTATTCCTACTGAATTTGCAGTGCAGGTAAGACAATCTAGTAGAAAAGTCCATTATGCAGTTGGAAATTCCCGTCTGGCACCACAAAGGACAACAGAGAGAGCTATAAGGGAGCTGCGGAGCTAAGATTGGCAGACAGCACCATCAAAGGCGTGAGGTGAGGTGAGGTGAGGTGAGAGCCTTTGTATGGAGAGTGGTGAAGTTTCAATGACTAAGCTTGGGCCATGTTCATATTTATTAAGAGAAGAAAATGGAGCCTAGTGAAGAGGACAGGAAAAGAAAGGTCAGAGAGACTGGATAAGAACTATAATAGAACAGTGTTAGGAGAGCCAAAGGAGAGGAGAGAGTCAGAAGACGGGAATGGAAGGTCAACTGTATCAGATACTGCAAACAGGTCAAGGAGAATGAGAAGTTAATAATGTCAGTGGATTCAGCTCTTAGGAGTTCAGTGCACTTTTCTTCCAGTTCTGGAGGCAGGGAAGTCCACGGTCAAGGAGGAGGAATATCTAGTGAGAGCCTTCTTACTGGTGAGGACCCTCTGCAGAGTCCCAACCAAGGTGGTGCAGGGCATCACATGGGAAGGGGGCTAAATGTGCTAGCTCAGGTCTCTCTTCCTAGTCTTATAAAGCCACCGATTCCCCTCCCATGACAACCCATTAACCCATTAATTCATGAATGAATCAATCCGTTTATGAGGGTAGAGCCCTCATGACCTAGTCACCCCTTAAAGGCCCACCTCTCAACACTGCCACATTGGGGATTCAATTTTAACATGAGTTTTGGAGGGAACAACTATTTAAGCCATAGCAGACTGCCAGGATTTCCATCCTATCTCTGCTACAAACTTGCTTTGTGATTTGTGCAAGCTGTTAAACTCCTTTATGCCTCCGTTTCCCCATCTTTAGAATGAAGATAGTAATGGTAATAAAAGTACCTACCTCAGAGTTTTTGTGAGGCTAAAGCACAACATATATAGATTGCTTTACACAGTGTAGGTGCAGAGTAGGCGTGCTAAATGTCATTTAACATTTCTTGTAGTTAGTATTACTAACTACAAGTTAGTAGTTAGTTATTACAAGTGAATGCTTTGTGGTATTTGGCCAAGGATCTTGGTAGGAAAAAGTAGAAGTAAACTAGCAGGGTAGTTTGGGAAATCATCCCAGGCACAGGTGCACACATGTCTGGAGGCAAGTGGGTTGGAGCCAGGGCAGGGGCTACAGATGCTGGGGGAGAGGAAATGAGAAGGAGCAAAGTCCCCGTGAGAAGAGGAGAAGACGGGTTTACGAACTCAAGTGACTAATCAGTCTGAGACAGAAGGACCAGACACCATCTGAGATGTACAAGAGGAGAAGAGGATTCATATGAAGATGGAATTTTGAAGAGACCAGAGGGAGGACACATTTCAGTAAAGGAAGCGAAGTGGCCAGCAGCCAAAGTGAGAAGAGCTGAGTGGGATAGGTATCTCTGCAAGCACTTTCAGCAATTCATAACGAATCCTGTTTTCTTCAAGCTTAAATTGCCCTCAGACTTCTTTTTTTTAACCCCCTCATCTCTCCAAGTAGAAGAACAAAGGAGAATTAAAAACAATCAGGAAATATTGTAGGATTAACCGATTCCCATCCAGCAGAATTGACACAGGAGCTGGCAGTATCAATCAGGCTGGTAATTTTGCTCACTTCCTGCCGGGAGGCAAACCAAGGAGAACCAACCACAGCAGAGGCCACTACTCAATCAAAGATCTAAGTGAACCGTACAAATACCTTTTATCTAATGGGTTGAACAATAATCCTACAAGAATCTGACTTCTCAAGGTCGTTTTAGACCTATAGTTTTAGAAAGTTTTCCCTTTTCACCTAGAATAATATTCAATAGTCTTCCAGGTCTTCTAGGTTTAACTTCTTTATGCAACCACAACTCATCAAAAGCAACTTGCCCTCTCAATTAAAAAAAAAAATCATTTTAACTAAAGTTTTTATCTACTGTGAACAAGCCAACTAGATCTGGTGGCTTGTTTCTTTGTTTCCCAAATGGTTTTTGGCCAATCAGAGGGGAGCATACGGTCATTCTCAGGAATGGTCCGGGTAGAGCCCAAATGTCACCCGTATGTGCCTTCATCTGCCTTCTGAGTTCTCCCTGTGCAATAATTTCTTGGTGCGACAGCTTCAAATATTAACCCAGAAAGTGTATAGGGATGAGTTTGTTGCATGGCCACAACCTTGTTTGATAAGAGAATATGGGGACTTCTGGTGCTTTAAACAATCAGAGGGGAAAAAATCTGATGAAGGTAGAATGCTGTGCACCATAGCTCGTTCTGAGCAGTGCTGAGGCTGCCAGCCCCTAACACTTGTGTCTGTTTTTGCCATCAGTAGCACTCCGGAGATGGCTTATTTATAAAAGGAGCAGGATCAAGGCTATGCATTCATTTGTAAGAGATACCACCACACACATTCTGCAGCTAAAACTGTGTTCATGAACTTTACCTGTGACTAAATACGTTCCATTTCTTACAGCTGAGCTTCAGTAATTGGTTTTTGTAGCCTCACACACATCCAGCAAGGAATATGTGAGAACCCCAGATCTCTCCCTGCTTTTTGAAATGGCTTTTGCTGCAGATGGGAAAAGCCATCTCAGCTCTGAGTTGGCAGTTCCCGAGGTCAAATCTTAGAGAGCTGGCACCTGGGAACTCAAAAGCGAGGAGCAGGTGGCTTTGGAAGAGTAAGTGACCCTGAGGGAGGCAGCCAGGGAGGGGAGAAGCAAATGACAGTGGAAGGGAAGTGGTGGTCAGGAAGAGAGGTGACCGGAGTCCCTGCAGACATTAGCCTCACACAAGCAGTCCACAGTGTGGTTTGTTTTCCCAGGTCTAATGGAGTCATGGAGGTCTCTTGACGTGCTTAATAAGCCACCAAATCATATAGCACAACAAATTCCAGACTCAACTACCATTGGGGGCTGGTGAATCATTATCATATTATGTGAGATTTGGCTGTGAAAAGGAAGTGTGGGTTCATCCAGTGGATTGATTAGTTAATTTATTCAGAAAAAAAGAAGGCTAAATGTGCAGCATTTGCTTTGGCCTTGAAAGTACTGAATTATACACTTCAACAGTTTGGTTCATTGGGTCTCATGCTGCCAGGAGAATTAGACTAGTTGGTACACCTCTGATATCTCTGAGACTAAAATAAGCACCAGGATTCTAAAAATGCATCAATGGGATATGCATCATAATCATATTTTTCCCTTCTGGGCCAGTTCTAGAGATAATTTTGATGTAAGGAAATTTGTCTGTAATCCCCATCCCTGCCCGCTACCCTTCCCTCCTTTACTCGCCCAGACACTTAATGTCTATGCCTTCTTCCCTTCTGCCTGGGACTCCCCACTCATTGTGGGCACCTTCAAGTTCCAATCTTTTCCAATCCCATTCTTCCCTGAAACTCACTGTTTAAATTATTCCATCCTATATTAATAGATAAGGACTGATGAAGAAGTTTCTCAATGCTATTTGCATTTTGACAACTCCTCAATTATAGTAGAATATACATACAGAAGCAGGGCCAAGAAGGAGATGTGGGGGGACAGGAAGGTTATTCCCAGGAGTCTTGCTTGAATCATGTCATAAAGGGTGTTAGCACCACTATCTGCCTCTCACTGTCTTTCTAGTCCTTTGTTTTGCCTTTGTCAACTATAGGACCTACTGTGTGTCAGGCCACTGTGATTAATGCAGAGGCCCAAGGATGGAAGAGGCACAGTCCTTCTCTTAGGCTCAGAATCTGGTGGAAGAACAAGTACATAATCAATTATAATGTAGTTCAGCAGACACCAAAATAAAACAATGATCAAGATGCTGTGAAAGTCCCAGGAAGGGAATTCTTCCTATTGGAAGAGAAAAAGGTATTGCAGAGTTGGTAAGGTTTAAGTATGTTTCAGATGAGTAGAAAATTACCTGGTGGCAAATGTCATGAACATGGATCTAGCAAATGTAACTTGCAATCATTCTGGAAGAAAAATATATGGTTGGCCTTTGAGCAACTGTGCCAAAGTGTCCCCCATCTATTAATAAAGGCCGAAGGTCTAGGACCTTGGCTATCAGGCAGCTCCCTCATAGGGAGAAAGTCGAAGACTTTGCTGCCTTCCCCAGGGTCCACAAGTAAGACCATGAACACACCCAAATGTTAGCCCTGGTGACAGATTCTTCTCTGATGATGTGTAGTAAGAAGCCCAGTAGCAAACTAGAACCAGACACACTTCTCTCTGCTGTTCAGCAGATTATAAAAGAAAGCTCCTAGTGGATTCCAAACCAGTAGTCCAGAACTCCAGACTCATCGCTTTAGACTCATATTGGATTCCATTCTATCTGCATTCTATCCCAGGAGATCCCAATAGATTTAGGCACGTGGTGTAAAGGCACGGAAA
Organism: Propithecus coquereli; assembly: GCF_000956105.1. Classification (NCBI taxonomy): domain Eukaryota; kingdom Metazoa; phylum Chordata; class Mammalia; order Primates; family Indriidae; genus Propithecus; species Propithecus coquereli. The sequence goes on from NW_012149063.1 coordinate 1,404,469, forward strand.
GAGAATCAGACTGATTTTTGTTCAGTTCTGTTTGCTTGGGTATCAGATGCTATGGATAGAGACATAAAATCAGTCCCTCCCTTTGCTCACATTCTTGAGAACCACTATCCTTCAGAACCCTTGGCACTTTATTTGAGATGGTAGAATGCTACGGTTAATACCTTTTGGAGACAGATGACCTGGTTCAGTTCCCAGCTCTTCTGGTTACTAGACAAGTGACCTTGGCAAGTGATTTAACATCTCTGTGCCTAAATTCCTTCATCTATAATATGGGATGATATCAGTACCTGTTTTAAATGGTTGTTATGAGATAATACCTATCTTAAATGGATTAAATGGCTTAAGGTGTATAAAAGCACTTAAAAGTATACCTGACACATTATAAATTATCTATACATGTTAGCTATTATTATCCTTCCAATTGCTAGGCTCACATTCTCTCTTTCTCATACTTCATTCCAACACCCAGGAAGAAAGAGCTATGGTAAGCTCCAAGAACCATCACAGACATCCTGCACACATAGGGGCCACCCAGGGCAATGACCTCCCTTGTTCCCTTCCTGGGACTGGGAGGCAGACCTTATGGCAGGATTATAATGCAGATAGCCTGGAGGGGCAACTCCTTTTATCTGCTTCCTACTGACTATTGAAATGTGGCCAAATGTGTCCTCTGTTTCTTATGCCCTCAGCATTAAGGAGTAATTAGGTCCTGGGAAAAGGAAGGTGGAGTCTTCCTTTATGCCCTTTCGAAAAGGTTTAAAGGGATCCTTGAAGTTTCTATCAGACCAACAGGCAGGATTCTGAAAATCAGGCATAAAAAGGAATAATCCATGTGCGGAGTTGGGGTGTGCTCTGTGTTATGGCTCTTGGCAGCTATTGTTGTGTAGGTAACAGAAATTGAGACATTAATATTTTTAATCCACTCCACTTTTCCCACCCAGGACCTAATGTAGACCCTCATTAATTCTTGCAGAATCTAATGGTGGCTTTACAGCTGCCTAGCTTTTCCACTTCTGGCCTTTGCCTTTTCCAGTCCCTCGTCCCCACTGCTGTCTGGTTGATCTTTCTGAAGCATGGCTCTGATCACTTTCCTGCCAGAGAACCTCCATTGGCTCCCCACTGGTTCATTGACCTATTGGGGCCAGCAGGTATCATAAATGAATGAAGTGGCTAGACTAAGTGAACAGGCACACTTCGGACCTGAAAGCCAGGAAACATACATAACTTCTCTAAGGAAATGTGTTTCTTTCCATTTATCTTGAAAATGAAGATGTTCTGGATCTACAGTTGGTTTTCCACCTTTAGTCAAGACTCGGTACAAGAAATAACTTGCTTCCCTCTTTGCTATATGAAAAACAACCCTGCCAACCAAAGGATTGTATGAGTTAGTATGTTGGTTTGACTGCTTAAACAGAGATCAAAGTACAGTGGCTTATGTAAGTTAGAAGATTTATTTAACATTCACATGAAGAGCTATGCTGGTAGGTGGTCCAGGGTGTGGGAGGTTAGAGGGTTTTGCCCCATGAGATCAAACAGAGACCCTAGTTGCTTCTATCTGGTCCTCAGTAGTGGTTTTCAAAGTGTGATCCAGGGACTCCTGGGGGTCCTGAGACCCTTTTAAGGGATTGCAAGGACAAAATTATTGTTATAATTTTAGAATACTAAGAAATTTTTGTCTTTTTCATTTTCATTCTCTCATGAATATATAGTGGAGTAGTCCAAAGATTATTAAAAATAATGGGAAAGCTTGAATTAACAAGTTTTATTTAAGTATATGTTGATGTATCTCATTTATTTAATAACCATCTATTAAGCACTTGTAGAAGTGAAGTTTATGTTCATTCAACAGATATTGATGGCACATTTTATGGGTAAGGTCTAGAGTTGCTGAAGATACAGTGGATAACAAGAAACATGGTCCCTGCCCTTGGCAGGGCTAATGGTCTAGTGGGGAATTCAGATATCAAACTACTGGGAACATAATTAATTACCTAATTACAATAGTGATAATTTTTAAGAAGAAGGATAGAGCTATAAGGACAAAACATGGGGGCAGGAAGAGATCCCACGTGATTATGAGGTCTGATGTAGGATGTACCACTGCGAAGCTGAACAATGCTGGCATTAAAGCTTTCAGATCCTTTCAAAATCCTGATTCTGGGCCATGATTGATGGCAGTCAGCCCTTTTCAGTTGCTGAGATAAGACTACCCGGGCAGACAGAGTAGGGAGGCCTTCTACGTCGCTACAACTGACATTTCATCTTAAGTAGCGAAGGTGGAATAGGCATTTTTTGCTTGCTCCTTGTCTCGGTGAAATTATCAATAAAATTTATTTGCATAAGTGTTTTGACTTAAACAATAAATGATATAGCTATCCCACTTACAGCTTTTACTAGATTGTTATCTAAACAGTGATTTTGGTCAACTCATTATTATTACATCTCTTCAAAAAGGAAGCTGCTGTTCAGTTTCAGAGGGTACTATGAGTTGACTTGTGTCCCCCCAAAAAAGATGTTGTTATAACCCTCAGTACTTCAGAATGTGAGCTTATTGGAAACAGGGTTTTTACATAGGTAATCAATTAAAAATGAGGTCGCTAGAGTGGGCCCCAATCCAATAACGCTGGTGTTCTCACAAAAAGAGTGAACTTGTACGTAGACACACACACAAGGAGAACACCACCTGGAATTGAAAGCAGAGATTGGGGTGATGCATCCACAGGCCAAGGAGCACCACAGATTGCCAGCAAAAAGCACAAGAAGTTAGAAGAGAAGCATGGACCAAATTCTCCCACACAGCCTTCAGAAGGAACCCATTCTTCTTAGATCTTGATCTTGGACTTCTAGCTTCTAGAACTGAGAAGAATTTAATTTGTGTAAGCCACCCAGTTTGTGGTACTTCATGGCAGCTCTAGAAAACTAACACAGAAGGAAAAGCAGCTCAAAAAAATTCCCCACTTCACTAATGAAAATGACAATGTGTGGGAGAAAAATACTGGTGGAAAAAGATACCTTCTGTGATGGTTAATTTTATGTTCCAACTTGACTGGGCCATTGGGGTGGTCAGACATTTGGTCAAACATTATTCTGGGGATGTGTGTGAGGAAGTTTCTGGATGAGATGAACATTTGAATTGGTAGACTGAATACAGCAGATTGCCCTCACTAATGTGGGTGGGCCACATCCAATTAGCCTGAATAGAACAAACAGGGAATGAGAGAGAATTCATTCTCTCTGCCTGACTGTTTTTGAGCTGGAACATAAGCCTTCCCCTACCTTTGGACTCAAATGGAAACATTGGCTTTTCCTGGGTCCTGAGCCTACTGGCCTTCAACTTAAACTTTGCCATCAGCCCTTCTGGCTCTCAGGCCTTTGTGCTCAGACTGAAGCTACACCCACCATCGCTGTCCTGGGTCTCCAGTTTGCTGATGCGAAAATTGGGACTTCTCAGTCTTGGTAATCACATGGGCTAATTTTATAATAAGTCTATGTCTGTCTATCTATACTATTGGTTCTGTTTCTCTGGAGAACCCTAATATGCCTTACATGTTAAAAAAAAAAAAAAGTTCTGTTTGTAGCATCTATATGTGTTAAGACCAATAGGCTTTGATGATATCAAAAAAGCAGCTAAGGATCATTCCACTACCAGTCATGCATATTTACACTTATGTGCATTGTTGACTTTTTCTCTAGCTCCCACACTAGGTGTAAATGTAGGAATTAGAAATCTCTTTAAAGTTCCATTTATCTGTGCTCAATTTTTTGTCAGAAATATAATGGTGGACACATGCTAATATTATTATATTAACTGGTGTCTCACTATAAACATGTTATGCTAAACAAGAATAATTGAGCTTCCAAAGGGGGAAAAACCTCTTTCTCTACATCAAAATATGCCTACTAAAATGTTTCTTTCTTTTGCTACTTTAGCATTGTCACTCTGAAATCAATCCTTCTTAAGAAGGTATTTTCATTGGGATTGAACCTTGGAAAATTATAAGCCACCATAAAAATGTTTAGCATGAAGTCAGTTACAAAAAGCAAGTATTAATAAAAATGTAAACTGATCTGGTGACAGTGTTCAATTTGGTGGGCCCATTCCATGACCTAATATTCAGGACTCCGGGAAATTCACAGCTGATATGATACATAATTGCTTGTATCTTTAAAGCCTTTCCCAGTACCTCAGATGATTTAGCACTTATAGAAAGCCAGCAGGTGGCTGGAATAGTATCAGAGGGATAACGTGGTTCAGGCTGACACACTGGTCACAGGAAGGAGGAAGCAGTGTGGCCCAGTGGGAAGAGCGTGAGCCTGTGGGTAGAGTCATTGAGTGCTAGTCTTGGCTCTTCCACTAACAAGCTGTGTGGGCTGCGGGCAATGAGCTTCATTCTCTCTGGGCCCAGCTTTCTTCATGTGTGAATAGACATGAGTGGGGCATAGAATTTCTCAAATTCATGACATCTCTTGGAAGGTTTTCCTGACTCTAAGTGAAGCTCTCAGGTAATATGAGGTCCGTGATTTTTGAGATCCAAGAAATGAAAAAAAACTAAGTGCTTAGTTTGACTCAATAATTGTATTTGTTAATTCCTTCTTTAATTCACAAATACTTGTTGGGTGTCTATTTGCCTGGTTTAGCCCCTAATCAGGTTGGGAAAGCTTGATTACTGGGAAGAATCTACTATTTACATGGTATAGCTGTCAGAGAAATGTTTTTCTGCTATTAAAAAAAGTCACAAAAATCAATCCACAATGGCTTTTGTAAAAATGATGCCACAAAATGAAAGAATGTACACTGTGAAGAATCTGCACTGTCTCCAAAGTTTGCTCCAACTCCGTGTTGGTGACTGAGATTGTGGATGAGAAAGCATATGTCTAGCTTCAGCTACATTTATGTGGGATTCCAGAAAGACTTGAACAGATGGGGAGGTTTACGGTGGAGTATAAACAGTTTGGAATTCTATCTTTCTCTACCTTTTCAGTCAAAACTGAAAATCCTGACCTTTCATGCTCCTTTTAGTTAAATGGGGGGTTTCACTGGTCAATATTCTATATTTCCTAAGGTTTTATACATCGGTTTCATTATAAGCATCAATAAGTCCTGGTACTGAGTTTGGGTGCTATGATAAAAACAAATCTTGATTACACACTTTGTACTATATGCAAAATTGACCAGTATATATTTGGAAATACCGTCCCAAGCTAGGATTGCAGGAGTAAGGTAGGTGTGAAAGAAGTTACCTATTTAGGACTGTAGCATAGACAATGGACTTCATGCCATCACTAAAGAACAGTATTTCATTAGCATCTGGTTAGTTTGACCATTTGGTAAAGTTTAGAAATATGCTATTTATGTACTGATTTTTAATAAAAATTAATATAGTCGGAAATGTAGACTTCACTTTGGAGTTGTGGCCTTTTGTGGCTTTGATTTTGTGGCATCATTTTTACAAAAACCATTGTGGATTGATTTTTATGGCTTTTTTTAGTAGCAGAAAAGCATTCTCTGGCAGCTATACCATGTAAAAAGTACCAAGAGAAGCATATGGGATAAATAAATTCTTTAAGAAATCATCAAATGGATTTAAGGCATTTAATGGGTCAAGAAAAAAAACAAGGGAACACTTACTCTTTATTTTTTCTCTTGCTTGTGTGTTGTTTTATAGGCTAATTCAACTCCCCTTCTGTGATACCCAGTGGTGTAAGTGCTTATAAAGTTTACCATAGAGCGGAACATATACTTAATTTTTAAGCACATGGCTCTTCTCCAGAAGCCCTTGCAAATTACAGAGCTCTAGGGCTCTTATGTCGTGTTCCTGTTCAATCAAAGAAAAGCATTTATCTCAGACATTTTCCTGATTTTTTATCCAAATTATTCATTTTCACTTCCCCAAGGGCATTTGGCAACAGAGAAATGTGATGTTCCTTCACATTAACCCATTTTAAAAACACTTTAGAAGACAACGTGAAGTCTCCTAATCCCCATATCAGTGCTACCAACTAATGACAACTCTCCGAGCTCTTGCTTTAGAAGAGAAAACATTTGGTTCATTTTGTGAAGGAAACAAACCGAGACCTTGCCGTATCTACATTGCCTTTTATTCCTTGAAGCTTGCAGGGACCAATGGTGAGGATGTTTTGCTAATTGAGAGGAGAAAGGCAAGTCTAGGCATTCTCAAAAGAATTTCGTTTCTCAGTGGGGAAGCCAGACACACCTTCCTGATCATGGACAGTCTACCTTGGGCTAACAGTAAACACTTTTATTTTTTAAAAAGTTTTTAAGTTAAAAAAAAAAAAAATTACTTCATACTGTTGCTATACTAGTGGAATACATATCCCAAAACCTGACACCAAGCTCTAATGAGGGAAATTTCTGGTGTAAAATAATCTCTTGAAACACTCTCTCCACAGAATCAAGAGACCTAGATAGCCCACATGTTCCTGGTGGAGACAATGTCGTAGAGGGAAGGAGGGTGTAGGCGTTAGCTCAGCTGCTAGTGTGGGCTCTCTCTGCCCCTTCCTCACTTTGAAAACCTGGAAAGTTACACAAAGAGCTGACTCTTAGTTTTCTCATCTGTAGAATAAGGATAACAGCCACCCATGGGGGCTATTGTGAGGATTAAATGCAGTCTTGCTTTTATAGTGTTTGGCAAGAAGTGAGCATTCAGTAAATGGTAGCTATTATTATTTATTGTAGAAGACTTTAAACCCAGAAGAGTTTGTATTTTCAGCATTTCTGTAAAGACATCCCTCCATTTGGCTCCCAGGGACACAATGCTCTGAGAGCTGTGAGTTTTCTCATTCTATTCTCTCTTCCTTATTTCCTCAAAAATCTCAAATCATATTACACATCACAGTCTCGTTTCCAGGAAAGATGGAAAGGAAATGCTCTCATTAAGCTTCTCCAGCTCTGTAGAGTGTAAAGAACTATAATGACGACAAACTTTTAAGCCTGAGCTCTTTAACACACCACCGCTATGCCAATAGCCGCCCACTAATACCCGAGTCGTTTGGTTCAGGTCTGTGATTGTGTCTGAAATCTCTCGACACTAAGGGATGACAATCTAACAATCATGAAATAGCCATAAAGTGGTGTTTGTGTGGGCTGTAACAATGGCATTATTCATGGTGGCCAAATAAATTATGGAAATGTCACAATTTGGGGCAGTGACATCTGGATAGCTAATCAGCTGGACCAGCCTGTAGAGAGCTTCATGGGAAATATAGAATCATTCTTTCTAGATGAAGCAAATCTGATAAGCATTTTCAGTCTCCTGGCGAGAGAAACATGGAGTGATCCAGGAAATCAAATGCCCATCCCCATTCCCACGTACTCCTTTAAACAAGTTCCTGCTGGGCACATCGCAGGACATGGGCTGTGCTTGACCAACAGATGTTATCGATTTAAGGGAGGAGGTCATTGATCTAAACAAGTTTTCTTGGAGAGATTTTTAAAAGACCATCACAGAAATGAAACATTAACATGTAAATACAGTTTTAGCATTCCCATCTCTCCAGGCTGAACCCTACTATGTTGCCTTTGGCCTCCCCACTTTGGCTTTCACTCAGGACGTCCACGACCCCTAAAGTGGTCCATGTTCCAAAACACCCCAGCATCTCTCTGACATGCCCTTCCTCATCAGGAAGCTCGTCTCTACTAGACATTCCAGTGTGATGAGCCTAAATGGGTTCGCAATAATGTGTTAGAAACTGACAGGCCTTAGCGCCACGGCCATAGTATTCGTGTTTTAAAAGATAACATCCCTTAAGTCAAATAAATCCATAATTGGTGAAATTTCAGGCTGAGTGAAAAGAGGTAATAAAAAGCTCTGGAATGGGGCTTCCTTGGTTAGTTTCTTTGAGATGTCATTGTTTCACAGCTTTCCTCATGTTTTCTCTTAAGAAATCACTCGATTATTCATCAACGAGTAACCTATAATATCCTCCTTACTAGTCTCAGGGCTTAAAAACATCAATAAACAAAACAAAGGTCTCTAACCTTGGCGAGCATTGAGAGACAATGTATTCTAGACATAATAAGTAGAGTTGATGGACTGTTAGAAGGTAGTAAATGCTTTGGGAAAGAAAGACAAAGCAGAGAAAGTGGGATGGAGCGTGCTGGGGAGGTAGGTTGAAGGTTACAGTTTTAAATGTGAAATTCAGGGAGGCCTCATTGAGGAAGTAATAACATCTGTGCAAAGACTTGAAGAAGAAGAGGGAATTAGCCAAGGAGACCTGGAAGAAGCCTGTCCCCAAAGAAATCGCAAAAGCAGTGCCTGATATGTCAGAGAAACAGCACACGCGCCGGGGTGGAGGAGCAGCGAGGGGAGCAGCAGGAGTTGAGGTGAGGAGGTGATGTGGAGCGAGACCACTTAAGGAGCCTCAGCTCTCCATCCGCACCTCCAGCACGGCAGGGCAGTCTTTGGCAGAGGACAAGAATCGGGGAAAGGAGACAGAGGATTAAACTTACACATAAGAATTATTTAGAGGCCAGGGACTGAGTTTATTTTCTCAAAGTCAATACAAGGGAATACAAAGCTCCATATTCCAATAAGAAAAGGAAGTTGAAAAAAATCGTTGACATCTACACTCCCAAACTCATGTGTTCTGAGCTAGGTGGACAATGCATTTGAAGAAAAATTCACGGTAGTTGAGCGCTTGGCTCTCCTCATCTTGGATGGACCTTGGTCAAAGGGCTCCAAACACGGCCACCTCGCAGACATCAATTGCAAATTCAAAACCAAGGAATGAATAAGGAGCCTCAGCCTCAAGTGTTTTCAACACAGGACACAGGTGTAGAGAAAGTCCCCTGGCTTAGCCATTGTTGAAAAATTAATCATTTCTCTGCAGCCGAGGGCGTCAAGGTGATTGGGTAAAACTTTGTATATCAAATATCTGTTTGTGTACTCATGAGCTTATTTCAGACCAGGTGTCTCTGGGATGACATTTTTGGGATCATCCTACATTTAATATATTCTCTCTATGATTAAAAGCTTCAAAAACATGACCTCTGGCCCCACTCAGAAAGCTGTCTGATCTCATATTTGCATTATCTTTCTCCTTTAACAGCAAGGAAATTTCTTTCTGCGCGGAGTATAAGAAATATAAGGCTGGGAGTTAGAAGCATGAGTTCCAAGGAAGACTGCTAGGAGTTTAGATTGGACGATCTCTGAAATCCTGTGGTCTTTTAAAAAAATGTATTCAACAAGTCTGAATTTGAGGAAATTGGTATACATCAGCCATGACAATAATTAACTAATTCACTTATTAATTCAACAATTATTGCATGATTACTGTAAGCTAAGTCGTATGTGTGTGGTTGTGAATGAAATAAATATGAGCTTCTTGTCTTCACAGTTTAGCCCTCTTCACAAATGCCAACTAATTGGTCAGGGTTATCTGAATTGCTGTATTGAAAAATACCCTGAGGCCAATCAATGAGAAGGTCTGTGATTGACTAGACATGTCTGCCATGAGCAAATGCAAAGTCTTGCACAAATGGAGCATAGACAATGGTGGTAACGCTGAACTACTTCCTGAAACTCAGACAGCCCTACCAAATAGAGGCCAGCATTTTATCAATGTTTAAAAATAAGTCCCTTATCTTCCTAATGGAAGGCAAAGAGCTATATCAAATAAGGGACAGAAAGGATTTAGACTCAAAAGTCTGCCCTATGGTAGTGAGCTTTAGCCATGTAATACTTCAAGAAGTTTAACCTATTCTATCCTACACTCGTGCCAAAAAGTTCAAGGAAAAATTGATCTCTAAGGTGGCTCTAGTGAAGGACAAGTTAACTCTTTTCTCTTTTAACCCACAGTAAAGTGTCCTTCTATGTTTCACAGCTCCTGGCTGGTCTTTGTAGCAATTTGCTACTTAAAGTCTACTTACCTATCAAATCACTCTTAAATTCATTTTGCACAGCTAACTGTGGTACTATCACAGTCTTCCTTCTACTAACGCATTTAATAGTTGTGGTTTTGAAAGGCTGCCAACACAAATAAGAGCTGAAAATATTACTACCTAGCCAGACTGTCCTTTTCTTGATCTACCTATAACTACTATTTGTAATTTTTATAGCCTGGATTCTTTGCTGGTCTGAGTTCAGTCATTGGTTTTCAAAAATATATTTCTCCCAATAAACGTTTTTCTAGTTATATTACTGGATTTTTCAGCACATGTTGAATAAAGATCTATACCAGATTGTTTAATATTTCCAAACTTCATTCAAAACAACTCCTGTATATAAGAAGCTTACACTCTATTGGTGGGTTGAAAGGCAATTGAATACCATAACAAATAAAAGTAAAGCAGATTTAACTAGGAAACAATGTGATATAGTAGGAAGATACCCATGAGATCAAATCCCTGTACTGTCATTTACTAGTTGTGTGATCATGGATAAGTTACTTGTATTTCTCTGAACTTCATTTCCTATATCTGTAAATTGGACGAAGGCATACTTACTTTGCATAATAAGCTTAAGAGAGATAATACATATGAAAAGCACCTGGAATTTGGTAGGTACTTTGTGGTTAATTTTAGCACACTACCTTTTAATAATTTTAATTAGCTGATTATTAACTATTCACAAAAGGAAAATGCTAGAAATACTAGGAATAGGCAAGTTCCAAGATTTGGGTTTTGACTTTAATCCTAGGAGTCAACAAGGATGCTGTGGCTGTGCTCACCCACACGTGGCAGGATCAGTGGGCAGGACTGTTTGTCAGGTGCCTCCCTCCTCACCTGTCCCTTCCTCACTGTGCCCACTGTCTATTCCTGCCATTCATGCCCCAACTCACAGCCACGCCCTAAAGAAGGGGAAAGCTCCAAGCAAGGATGGTGCCACACATATAAGTGCAAAGACAGCCCAGACCTGGAGAGAAGCCCTTGGGCCTGGGCTCACCTGGAGCCCGGAGCTGCCTGATGGCGTGCACAGTGTCACGAGCAGGCTATCTTCTCCGCTGCCACCAGCTCTCTTTAAGAGGCTTCAGGGGAAAGAGCAGGAAGCCATGAAGCTGCGTTGAAGAGCTATGACCCTCCACCTCTTTCTGACTTCCAGGAGATTGCTCCTGACTCTCCCAGTCCAACTCTTTGCTATAACAAAAGATCCTAATTAGCTGACTGGGATTTCTAAAACCCAATTCACCAACAGCTCAACTGTTACAGCTGAACGGATGGACCAGTTCAGTCAAGCAGCAACCAGTTTATTTGTTCCTCTGCTCAATTAGGCCCCTAGATGTTCATGTTGGAAAGGAAGTCAATGATCAACTAATTAATCCCCCTCAATCTGAAAATGAGTACACCGAGGCTTAGTAAATGAAATGGAACTTGAGTGAGGTCACACTCACAGGAAGCAACAAAGCCGGAACAGAAAGCATGTTGGTTTTACACGTTATAACACACAATGTAATTGGTTTATTTTCTATTTAAAGCTTTTTAGTTTTATCTTTTTAAGGCTATTTAAGATAAAGATTCAGACTGAAACTGTCCCTTCTCATACAACTCTTTCTGGTTCTTTGATCTTGGGAAAGTTACTTACCTTCCTGGATTTGGAAGCCAAACCACAAAAGGGTCCGATGAACATAAAAATTAGTTATAATGCAAATAATGAAATGAAAAGCAAATGCGACATCTATGGCACAGTGGTAGAGTGACTGAGAATAATCTTCAGGGCCTCTTCCAAGACTCTGTATCTAATTTTCTACAAATAATATTGTACTCCCAACTTTAAGAGTCCTCTACTCCGAACTCTAAAAACTTCAGAGTCTGCAAAACCTGGATTCGCCCTTAAAAGGCGGCATGATACAGTGGAAATGTGGCGTCAGATTGACTTGGGTTCAAATCCCCTCTGCCATCTACTAGCTGGCTGACCTTGGAGAAGTTACTTAAGATCTCTGTGTATCTATTTCCTTGCCTATAAAATGCAGGTAATGAAACCAATGTCCTAGAGTTGTTGTGAGGCTTAAGCAAGGTGATGTGCGAAAAGCCTTTGGCTTCATGCCTGGCCCAGAGCAAACCTGCAGTAAAATGTATCTTGTATTATACCGGCAGTTTTCTGATACAATGATTAAGAGCATGGGCTTTGCAACCAGAGGAACCTACGTTCATATTCCTGATTCATATTACAGTACTCACTGCGTTATCTTGGGCAGCTTAGTCTTTCCAAGCCTTACTTTCCTCTTCTTTAAAATGGGGGTAATAAAACCTAACTGACAGAGTTGTTTAAGATTAAATGAGATGTTGTACAGTGCTTAGTAGAGCGACTGTTTTGATTGCAAGTGATAACCAAAAACATTGAGAATGGCCAAAAGCAGTGGCTTTCAAAATTTTTAGCACAGCCTTCAGCAAGAAATAGATCTTACGTTTTGAATACAAACTCAATGGACACATACACATTATCACAGGACTATTGTGTGAACCAAATTCAACAAACTGTAGGACCAAGCTTCAGTGTTCTAGAATGGGAAGATAAACAGTGGATCTGAATTCAGGCTTTCCCAATAAGCATGAACAGCACTGGCATCTCAGTAAGCTTCTTCAATTTTCCTAAACTCTCCATTTTGATTAACTTATTTCCTTTTTTCCCCTAGAGTTTGAAAGAGAAAAAAGACTTAGATATGTGAAAAATCTGCCTAACTGTGCTCAACCTGATTCTGAACACATGTTCATTTTGAATGTAATATTACTTAACACACCTAAATGCTGCTGCCAGAATTGTTCAATACCAAATTGCTTATTTGGGTCAAGGTTGGACCAGAGTATTATCTATGCCATTTTTTAAGAAAGGGCACTATCCTACTTCTCCCAGATTACGAAACCATTAGTTCACTGAACATTCAACCTAAACAATAAACTGGTTTAAATTTCCTGTGTGATACGAGTCTTGGCTCCCTAAGTTGGCATTTTATGTGAGGGATTAAATGCACTGTAGGAATGATTATTCTATTACTGACCTTTTATCATTCTGTATCAAATTAAATTAATAACAGCATAAGATTGTAACTTTAATAACATTTCTTGCCCTTTGATGAATTACGAGCTAAGCTATATGGGCTCATTAAACCTCTTCAGCTAATGAGGCTTGTTTTGTAGGCTGTAGTTCATGTAGGGGTAAGTTTTGTGTAACTTTCTTAGCTGTAAGATCCTTGTTCATTTGAAGATGCTCAATTAAAACATCCATTGGTTTGGCACAAAATGCACGGTATTTGATAACCTGATTGTACAAACTTTTTATTTTCACTGCTCCTAGGTCTTCAAACTAGCCTGTGTAGGTTTGGTGGGTAAGGCACAAGAAGGCAGGTAAAGGGACATCACTGTCACTTAGCATCTAGGCAACCCCTGGGACATTTTGGAGACCCTCTTTTTGGCTTGTCCATTCCAGTGGGGCTGGGGACAGCCCCCTTTTTGATGGTGTTTTGGCTGTTAATTGCTAGATACTGTGTCTAGGGTGCTGAGGGAGTCAGTCATTTCATCATATTTTAAACATATACTCTCACAATCCACTCACTTTATATACATTGAACATTTTTATTTATTTCATCAAATTATGGGTGTACAGATGTTTAGGTTACGTGTGTTGCCCTTGGTTCCCCCCCCACCGAAGTCCGTGTTTCAAATATGTCCATCCTTCGGGTAGTGCGCATTGCACTCCTTGTGTATTCAAATACCCATCCCCTCCTCCCTCCTACCGCCGCCCTCCCCGTGGTACAGATGTTTAGGTTACGTGTGTTGCCCTTGGTTCCCCCCCCACCGAAGTCCGTGTTTCAAATATGTCCATCCTTCGGGTAGTGCGCATTGCACTCCTTGTGTATTCAAATACCCATCCCCTCCTCCCTCCTACCGCCGCCCTCCCCGTGGTACAGATGTTTGGGTTACGTGTGTTTCCCTTGGTTCCCCCCCCCAAGTCTGTGTTTCAAATATGTCCATCCTTCGGGTAGTGCGCATTGCACTCCTTGTGTATACAAATACCCCTCCCCTTCTCCCTCCTACCCCCTCCTCCCACTGCCCTCCCCATTCCCCAGCATCCAATAGATGATGTTCTGATATGTGCATTTATGTGTTGATTAGTTAATACCAATTTGATGGTGAGTACAAATGGATCCCGTTCTGCTGCTCTTGTGGTGCCCCACTTTGGATAATGGGCTTAAGTTTAATCCAG
>NW_012149063.1:1428957-1439100 GCF_000956105.1 Propithecus coquereli
CACTCACTTTATATACATTGAACATTTTAATCATCCCTGGCAGTGTACCTCCCAAGCTGAAAACTCCAGGAAGTGTTGCTTCTACTTAAATGAACACCTCTCTTAAAATCAAACTCATTACACTTGCATTTTTATTTCATGCCAATATACAGTGGAAATTGTCACCTGAAAACCTTTTGTTTATGGCTAGTAGGCCTAGAAATAGACCTCTTGAAACTTAAAACCCTGGAAGGCATTACATAGTTCTGGGTTAGAACCATCTGGCCCTAAGGGATGTTGGTGTACCCGCGGGGGCACCACTTATACTCATACCCAACCCGCTCCTGACTGTCCCAGTGAGGGTCAGAGTTCTTAGCTAGGTGAGGGTCTCCTAACTCTGGACAACAAATGTGTGGAGCACAAAAACGGGGCATATGTGGATTCCCTGTAAATTGAATCTTAATTATATAAAGCTATTTTTGGATGAGCTGGCGGCATACCCTCTGCTATAGAGAATGGATAAACATTCTATTTTATATTGATGTGATTTTATTATCATAAGCTAAATGGGCCTCTCTAAGCAACAGCTTCTCTTATCAAATATACTGCCAAGAAATAAGACCTAAGATCATTTACTCTCAAATACAAATCCTAATTTTTGGCAGAAGTCCTCCAATGTTAATTGGCTCATACTCACCATCTCTGTACAAATTGAGTAATTTAATTACTTAATGGTAGATTCTGCTTACTAATTTAACTTGGAGGGTTCACCAGGAAGGTATATTACTTAATACTAAACAATTCATAGGTGTATTACTGAAATGAGTGAATGGCAATCCTGATATGAAATTTTTCCATGGGAAAACCATTGTATATGGGACTAGATTTGGTTTTTTTAGGGAATTCTTGGCTCTGCCTCTACAGGCTACTACATCACCCTACTTGGTCATGGAAACGAAGTGGTCATCTACCATATTTACCAGCACAGAATATATATAACATGTAGGGAACATTCCCACCCACTTTACAAGGGGAATTTTTGGGGGGAAAAATTAAGAACTTTCATCACACATGATTTATAGGTAGAAAGTTGACTTTAAACTCTTCTAAAGTTTTTTTTAAATACTGAAAACCATTTTGTTCATACAAGAACAGTATATTGGAGTTAAAATGAGATAAGGAGAACTTCCTTTTGCTTTGCATCTTTTCAAGTTGACCACAGTACAGGTACATGGGATACAGAATAGTTTTTGTACATGTTTAGGCATGAGATGTGGGTACCCTGATTTTACTAAGAGGTTGTGAACCCTCCTGTTTGTCAAAGCATATGAATCTGTCCAAATAAATAATACCAAATATCTGTGTTTAGAGTTTAGGTCCTTCCCAGCGAATAGAATCTCAACACTGTATTGTTGCATGTCATTTTTAATGAAAAGCCTGGGGGTTGAGAAAAAGTCATAGAATATTGCCTGAAGGATACATAGTCTACTCATTCCTCTAAACTTTTGGCTTTGATTATTACATCTTTCCAGGCCAAAAGAGAGTCCCTACTTGGACCATGCTCTTTTGGCTCCTTGCTAACCTATATTTCCGACCATGCAGCCTAACTCTGGGCCTTTATTGAAAGTACTACAAAAGTAAACTGTTCAAAACTTGCTAAGTATTTCAAGAACGTTTCAAAAATTCAAAAATTTCTTAATACCTAACTTCTAATTCCTTTAAAAATTTTATGTCAAGCTTTAGCATCAGAGAAAAATGTTTCTCCTTATACTTTTTAAAGTAAAAATTGTATGTTTTTAAGGTGTACGATATGATGTTTTGATATACATAGTTAACTACAGTCAAGCTAATTAACATATCCACCTCTTCACAGTTACCTTATTTATATGTGATGAAAACATTTAAGATCTACTGTCTTGGCAAATTTCAAGTATACACTATTACTAACTATAGTCCTCAGTGCTATACGCTAGATCTCTAGATCTTATTCATCCTTTGTAACTGAAACTTTGTACCCTTTGATAAACATCTCTCCATTTCTCCTGCCCCTGTTCCTGGTAACTACCACTCTACTCTCTCCTTCGTCTATTTTAGATTCCATATGTGAGATCACACAGAATTTTTCTTCTGTGTCTGGCTTATTTCACTTAGCATAATGTCCTCCAGGTTTATCCATGCTATCAGAAGTGGTGTGATTTCTTTCTTTTTAATGGCTGCATAGTATTCTAGGGTGTGTGTCTGTGAAACAATTTATCCATTCATACATCCATGGACACTGAGGTTGTTTTCCTATCTGGGCTATGGTGAATAATGCTGCAATGAACATGGGAGTGCAGGTATCTCGAGATACTGCTTTCATTTCCATTGCATATATACCCAGAGCGGGACTTCTGGTTCATGTGGTAGTTTTATTTTTAATTTTTGAAGAATCTTCCTACAGTATTCCATATGGCTGTACTGATTAACATTCCCACCAACAGGTGTGTAAGTGTTTCCTTTTCTCCACATCCTTGAAAACACTTTTGTCTTTTTGATCACAGCCATTCTAACAGGTGATATCTCATTATGGGTTTGATCGGCATTTCCCCGATGATTAGTGATGTTGAGCATCTTTTCTTATACTTACTGGCCATCTGTATGTCGTCTTTGGAAAAATGTCAAGTCCTTTACCCATTTTCAATTAGGAAGTGTAATATCTCCAACTTTCCTCTTCTTGCTCACAATTGCTTTGGCTATTTCTGAGAATAATATAATTTTGGAATATTGATAGGGATTGTGTTGAATCCAGATTGTTTTGTGCAGCTTAGTAAGGTAGTATGGTGGATAATAAGTTCTAGTGCAAATTGGTGCATTCTTCTAGCAATTACATAGGCCCTCATAGTGAATTTTTATGTACTAACAACTGTACCCTTGCATTCATCTTACTAGCCAATTCTTATTGTCCCTTCATCCTAATTTCTTTACATATTTTAATATCTTTATCTTCTTATTAATATATGAATGTATGCAAGCTATCTCAAATGCCATTAGGAAAAACATGAAAATATGGGTGGAAATTAAATACAGATATTAAGTGATATTTATTACCATGTTGCAAAGTACACCAGTTATTTATGTATGTATTACTCTCTGAGTAGAAGATAAGAGTCTTGTCTTATATTGTTTTTACCCACAACTTGTACAGAAGAATGTTAAGAACATGCTCTGGATGTCAGGAAACCAAGACCCTCGGCGTTTAGCTCTCCAAGTAGCTCCATGAAGGGCATTGCACAAGTCAATTAACCCCTCAGGGCCTCAGTGACCACAGCACTAAAATGAATGAAGTGATTAAAAGGAATTATTCTCTCTTGTCCCCTACAGCCCTGTGGTTTTAATTCAAAGACAGTCTGTCTACATGGAGTGTGAATGTTTGCCTTTCTCTCCTTAAGCTAATTGAAGTTACTTGTCAAACCCAATTCTCTGAGATTGGATGGATGCTTTACTCTTCCTCTACGGCATTTTTCACTGGTTAATTCTTACCAGGCATTTATGGAAGTGCTAAATGTCACTGCAGCAATGCAGATAATAGCTAAAGGAGGAAAGAAACAATGTGACACAATCTCGTTGTGCAATACACTTTTATTTTCCTTTTACCTTTGCAGTCATCTTTGAGTAATCATGTAAACAATAGAATGGAATGAAATTACATGAAATTGTATGCAAATGGCTCTAGAACACCTTAACAATTATGACAAGGCAATTATAAATAACTTTTTTTTTCCTTAGTAATATATATTTGCTTTTTAAAGTAATTAAAGAGCTGCCGTATCTAGGATTAGCTAGGAAAGAGCAATGGTACCATCCCAGGAGCCCACCTCCCTGAAAGTTTAGACTCCAATTTTGAAAAATCCTAAGGTTTACTAGTTCCATAATATATAGTCAAGCAGAGGGCTACTTGGGTTGAAAGTATTTATTCTTGAAACTCAATAGCGTTTTACCTTTTAGTCATTGCACAAAACCCTTTCTATTATTTTCACTCCACCTAGGTATTCTGCAGAATTTCAAGTAAAACTCAGATTCTGGTATTTTCAAGTTTATCACCTTTAGAATAACAAATCCTATCACCAAATCAGAGATGGGTATATAGTTAACAATCTAACAGAATGGCAACATTTTACGTATCATTCTAAATGTTCCAATGAGGCAAAACTTAGCATATGCCACTTTGTGTAGAAGAAATTTTAGATCTGAGACTGTTCCAGAGTAAAGCAGCCTCAGGCACATTCTTAGTATGAAAGTTTACAAGGCACCTCCCTCTCCCAAAAGACAATCAGATTGTGAATTGGTTTTTAGGCAGACAAACCAAAAGGATAAGCATCCAAGTTCCTAATTCAGTCATTTCAAAAATGAGAAGTTACAAATACTCCAAAGATCGACCCAAAACTTTTTTGTTTAAATAACAAGAGATTAACTGCAAGAAGCATATAATCAAAAATTTTTCTTATAGCTAACGTGTGTAATGCATAAATATATGAAAAATAAAATTCACAGTTTTAAAACTAGAATTCAAGTTTGGCTAATAAATCTGAATTTTATAAGTATATTAATTTCTAAGTACAACATAAAAGAGGCAGTCTTGTCAGATGTACAATTAAAGTATTATAACAGAAATAACAATGAAAGAAGAAATAGGCTTCTGATAGAAAATTCCTTTTGTTGCCAATAAATAGGACCACCTGAGTATTTCAGATTCTTTTCACTTAAGGGATATCCAAATTGATTGCTAAGAATATTAAATAGCTTTTGGAAAAATTAGCAACAGTCGTGCAGCTGTGGCATTTGCTTGTTCTCGTACTGTGGATTGCTAGAGAATAAAGCAGAACTCAGAGTAAGTTTTAAAAAATTTTTTTTATCGCATTTTGTCGAAGCCGGCCTCTTCACAATCTTCTGATTTTGCTGGGAACTGGGAGTGAGGGGGGTGGGCAGGGAGAGTTGAGGGGAGTGGGGTGGGGCACGACAGAGCAGGGTGACGGCAGGGGGACCTACATCAGCTGACACTCAACTGAGCAAACCCAATCAGCTTCACTTCGTCAGGAATCTCCGACCCATCACAGCCAGAAGCCTGCAAAGGGAAAAAGAAACTTCAACGCTGGTTTGTCAGTGCTGCTGGATTTTAAAGACTTGTTCAGATCCAAGCAAAGGCATAGTCAGTATGGGACCATGTGTCCCATTTCTTCCAGAAGAGATCCCAAGAATCACTCTTTTCAATGAATCTGGCCACCCAGGACAGAGCAGAGGTGGGAAGGGATTTCTTTCTTACCCATTAAAACAACAGCACGCCCAGGGTGGCAGCTCTGGAACCACCAATGAGACAGATACATGACTGCCAAGAAACCGTGCGTGAATTTCCAATAACTAAATTTATGTTAAATATACTTTCCAATTAGATCCTCTTAATAGTAATTCAAAAAAGATTATTATGTGAAAAATAAGCAGACGAGATCTAACAAGTCACCCAGGGGTAACTTGGTTTTTACCAAAGTCACCTCTATTGTAAAACTTGCCAGGGGGGAAAAAAAAAAAAGGTCACCAAGTCCAGGGATGGCTCATTATAGACAACTGCTCTTTAAACACCAGTGAGTAAGTTTTACAAGGAACAGTATAACAGATTCTTTCCTGTAACAGAATTTTGTTTGTAATATTTTAGAACATTGCCTAAAATTGGCCAAAATTATGGTGTGTCAAATACTTTATTATTTTTCTTCAAAATCAGAAAGAACTGCAAATGAGCCATTGACCTTCAACCCTCTCACTGATCCTAATTAGTAAGTTATTTTTATTTTCTTAGTCACCTCCCCCCTCTTTTTTTCCTCTTTTACACACACACAGTACTCAGGTCAGCACTCTAAGCTGCGCCCTCACCCTATAGTACATAAATCTGAATTGGACATTATATAAGTACCACAAGTAGGGAGACAGAATTTGACGAATGATTGAGAATGGGCAATTATCAAAGGACCATGCAAACCTTTTTGGGTCTAATTCCTGCTAAATTGTCACAGCAACTAGTTTCCCATGGAAAAAGTCCCCTACCGATTGCCACAATCTGCCTAGCACTGCTTGTCTATGTTTAGAATGTTCAGAAAATGGTACATAAAACCAGCCTTTGTCAACTCTAGCATTTTCCATTAAATAAGCAGCTAACTAGAACACATACCTGGAATATTTTCAAATAACTGTCTTTAAAATAGCACTCAGTATAAGTAGTTATATAAGAAAGTCAGTAGCCTAAAAGGTAGCAATACAGAATTTACTTTGTGCCTGTCCAGTGATATCTCTAGTTTCACTTGACAGATAAGATATTCAGTGAAGCACAATTTTCATTGTTTGTGTTGACAGGGCCAGTGAGATCAGAAATGCTCCTTTCCTTATCAAAGTAGTACAGTCATTGAAGGCACGTCATTTGAGATATTTTCTAGTGCCATCACACTGACACTGTCATAGTCACCTCCCCCAGCAATTTTCTTGTTGCGATATCACTGTTTCTTTACCTCCCCAAACCTTCCCTTCTCTGCAGTGTAGCTCCTGCTACAACTCACTGAACGGTGGCAGAGACAATGTGTGTAATTAATAGGTGACTGACGAACATCCGAGGGCTACTGGTGATGACAAAAAGGTCAGATGGCAAGTGTGAAGTACATCCATGTAACCGTCGAAGCTCCATCAGAAATTTGGCAATGTATCAGGAGGTTAAAATGACTAGAATTTTAAAAATATCCAATGGTGGTTAAACTGACTAGAAATAAGAGTGATGGAAATGAGACCTTACAAAGAGAGTCAAAGCAGTGGTTACTGTGGGCACATCAGAGAGGGGGTCTGCAGAAAGCCTCTGTCCACCCTGGGTCCCCAGCGCCTCTGTCTCCTGGCCAGGTCCTCTGGCTGTGTTTGCCCCAAGGCTTGTGGCTCTCCCTCCCCAGTACCTCTGCTCTCTCTTCAGCCCTGCTCACGCCCTGTCCCTCTCACTTAGCCTGCGAAGCACAAATGGGGACAATATGAAAGGACTGAAATTCAGAGACACTTCCAAGCAGCAGGGTTCAAACTTTTGGGTCTCAGGATCTCTTTATAAAATGTTTGAGGACTCCCAAAAGCTTATTTTTATGTGGGCTATATTTATTGTACTGTCTTAGAAATTAAAACTGAAAAAATTTTTAAATATTTTAAACATATTTTAGTAATGTTAAAAGGTTATTTAAAAACAGACAAATTTATGTAGGTTGTGTTTATTATACTATCTCAGAAATTAAAACTAAGAAATTTTAGAAATATTCATTTACTAATTCATTAAATGTAACAACTCATTACATGCTAACATAAATAAAATCTTCATGAAAAATAACCACAGAAAAAATAACCCCCAAAATTTGACATTTTTGCAAACCTCTTTAATGTCTTGCTTAATAAAAGGCAGCTGGATTCTCATACCAACTTCGGTATTGAATCTCTTGCTTTATGTTGCTTTCCTTGAAGTACATAAAGAAAATCCAGCCTCACACAAATATGTATTAATAATTGAAAGAGGGAGTATTTTAGTAACTTTTCCAAATAGTTGCAGATATCATCTCCTACTACCCTAAACCCACCAAGTGATAGTTTCTTAAACGTCAGCTGCAATGTGGAATCTGAAACCATGGCATTGAACTTTTCGTACGGTTATGTTAAAACCCATTGGTCTACCTTGCATTTTGAATGGATCTTTTACCTGTGCATGATTTTAAGCATCACTGAGATATGCAGATCTTCCAACTGTTGACATATTTCATTATACAATATGAAAGTTTCATTATACAATGTCAACAAATCATATTCATCAGTATCACCCATCACCAGTCTCATCAGAAAAGTCTTTTAAGTTCTGGGGCGCTGTCAAGCAAGCTTACAGTGACAGATACAGGTTTTCTAAAATCCTATTTTTGCTTGAAAACTCAAATTTATTGACAACACATATTGCCAGTTTTTTCTTTTGTCAGTCTTACTTTGTTCACTTTGGGAAAAAAAAATCTCTGCCAAATACTCAAGACCGAATAACCACAGTTTCTCAGTTACTCTTCCACGTAAAAATAGTGTTTCATGAAAAAACAAAAAATAGCTAGTTAAGCACACAACAAAACAAGTGTTGTCCTGGAGACTGCCACTGTATTTCAGTATACTACAGGATTCCCATTTCATCACACAGAACATTAAAAAGATGTGTCCTAGAATTAAGATTTAATACAGTAATGTTCTCTGCCTCATTAGGTGAAACTTGATTTGCTTTTTTATAATAAGTGAGTGCACAGACTAAAGAATACAGTAACCACTAGCACAGTCTGATGTCACTGCCTTGGTTTGTGCCGACATCATCAGTGTTACCCAGCAGGGCTTTTACACCAGTATCAGCACAGTGCAAAAGGCAAGTTTAACATCTTTGTTATTAACAGTATTACTATGAAAAGAGTTTTGACATTCTCTAAAAGGGTCTCAGGGAAAATTACAAGTCTGAGACCCATCCACACTTTGTGAACCTTGGCCTCAAAGTGAAGGGAGTTCAGAACATGCCACCCCCAAATCTGCTGGTCTGGCATGTTGATTGTTTTGAGTTAAAGACACTTAAAAACAACAACATTATAAGGTGGAAGAAGGGCTCTCTGACCTTCCTAAAAGCAGGAGATAAAACTCCTATGTGGAAGGTGTTCTCCCTGCACCTGGAAGCAGAAAGATATTCTTATCATCAGAGGTGGGCAATCAAAGCTAAGAGACATGCGTGCAAACAAACCTTGTTAAACTAAGCCTTATGCTCCTAAGTCACTTCTCCACAATTAACTACCCCAGTCCAAGCCCCCCTGCCTTGTCACGTTTTCACAATTTACTGCTCTTTGTCCAACTTAATATGTGTTCCACTCTAATGGCTTTGGGTCTTCATTTCTTTATGAGGATTTCCATGTCATGTAAAACTTATTTATGTAAATGTGTTTACTTTGCTTCTGTTAATCTGTCTTATGTCAGTTTAATTCTTAGGCCTAGTCAAAAACCCTAAGAGGGTAGAGGTAAAATCTTCCCTCTACTACAAAAGGAAAATACATATAGTGTATAACACTGCACACATTCTCACTCAAGTGTATCCCAGGATTCCTGAAAAGCCCCAGCTCCTCAGCCCTCCTGCCAGACCAGCAGGTGTGGCCTGTGCCCCATGGAGGAGCTGAAGATGTGGTTACCCAGTGTCGATCATAAGGATTCCCTCCACCCCAAACGTGGACGTACTTTGGAATCGCCAGGAGAGTGTGAAAACATACCAATGCCTGTGTTCACTCCAGAGGTTGTCACTGAATTGATCCGGGGTGTGGCTGAGCACAGGTATTTTTTTCAGCTCCCCAGGTAATTCCAAACACTGCTCTGCCCTAGTCCTTCCCAGAGTGTGAAGCTCCACGTTTCCTTTAAAGCATTGGTTCTCAAACTTCGGCCTGGAGAGCTTGTTAAAACACGGTTTCCTCTGCCCCACACCCCAGACATTCTTATTCCTTAGGCCTGAGATGAGGCCCTAGAATTTACATTTTTATATCCAGTTTCCAGGTGAAGCTGACACTGTTGGTCTGGGGGCCACATTTGGAGAGCCATTGATTTAGGCTGGGAGCAGGAGGCAGAGCTGCCATACAGACCCACTTGAACTGGTAGTTTCCTTAAGATCTTTATCTCATTTTTCTCCCCCTTCATTAGGGGGACAAAGTTAAAACTCTTAGGGCGTTTTTATCACATTTAAGTCTTGATTTTACCTGCACTTTGGTTAGTCATGCAGCTTCCAACTACGCCTAAGTTGAGCGCCTCTAAAAATAAGTTCCTTTAGTCATTAATTGTCAAGATGCTTATGAAATTTCTATCTGAAATATGTATAATGTTATTAAACCTCAGTAACTAAAATCTATAATGCTCATGTAAATGTGTGCCAATTAGATGTTAATTACATGTACTTACAATTTGTATTCTATCTTCAAGGGCAAATTAAATATATCTTATTTCATGTTTCTACTAATGCAATTTCAAAAATTCCACATTGAAAGCAGCAAGATTTACCTCCATTATGAAAATGCAAGGTAGCAAATTAAAAGATGACTTAAAAATATTTATAAAGATTTGTCTCAAGGCTTACAAACA
>NW_012149063.1:1439711-1476097 GCF_000956105.1 Propithecus coquereli
TTACAGAAACAATAATTCTACGCTTTGTATGGAACCAGAGAAGACCTCGTATAGCCAAAGCAATCTTAAGTAAAAAGAACAAACTGGGAGGTGTCAGTCTACCAGACTTTAAGCTATAGTAACTAAAACAGCATGGTACTGGCACAAGAACAGAGATATAGACCTTTGGAACAGGACTGATAATCCAGAGATGAAACCATCCACATATGGTAATATAATCTTTGACAAAGCAGACAAAAATATACACTGGGGAAAAGAATCTTTTTTCAATAAATGGTGCTGGGAAAACTGGATAGCTACATGCAGAAGAGTGAAACTGGATCCCAACCTCTCACAAAAATCAATTCAAGATGGATAACAGACTTAAGGCATGAAACCTTAAGAATTCTAGAAGATGATGTTGGGAAGACCCTTTCAGACATCGGCCTAGGCAAAGAATTTTTGAAGAAGACCTCCAAAGCAATTACCATTGCAAGAAAAATAAATAAATGCATTTTTTTTACATAACCAATATCCTTGCCCCATGGGTTATTGTTTTTCTTATATAAGCAGAAATACACAATAAGGACAGACATCTTTTCAAACTTGAACCCAGTATTTCCAACAGTGGTGAGAGGAGGGAGAGGAAAGAGAGTGGAGCTTGAGCCATCTACAAATGGAATGCTTCTCAGCCGTGGCTGAACACTGGAATCACCAAGAGATGCTGTCAAAATTCCCAAAGCCCAGACTGCACCAGGAGCAATTAAATCAGGATATCTGGTGTAGGATCCAGGCATTAGCAATTTTTTAAAGCACGCCCACGGTCCCCTGAGTGAAAGCACTGTGCGGTGAGGTAAAGAACCACGGTATCTTGATTCTGCAGTTCTTTAGGCAATTTTCAGGCCCCTGACATTCACCTTTAGAAAGCAATGAAAGTGCTGAGATTAAAATAATGATAAACAGCAGAGAGATAAAAGAACCATGAGCAGCAGCAGCTTATGAGGAAAAATGTTGCTGGAATACTTTCATCTTTTATTCCTCAATAAAATAATCAAATTGATGAATGAAGGAAAATGCGGTTGAATCTCTGTGGTTTTATCAGGATGTTAGTGTCCTACAGAGGATTAGGCCAAAAATCTGTTCAAATTAGCTCTGTCAAGTGGATCTCAAATGGGCTGGCAACAAAGAAATCCTCGCAAGGTTTAATGAGGGCTAGACGGAGAGTTAAGTGACAGAAGTAAGGTTTTGCAACATTTAACATATTTAACTACCTTTGGGAGAAAACCACCATTAACTTCCATTTACTGAACACCACACTACTATATTCTCAAGCGCTAGTGGGAAGGAAAACATGTATAGACTCGCTTCCAGGACACTCTTATGCCAGACAGGCCACCACTGCTCCATCTGCTTAAGTACACGACATTCAGTCTCAGCCAACGTAAATGGATCCAGTCACCCAAAAGGATGAATCTGCAAAGATAGACAACTGTACAACTATAAGCCTAAAGGGGCCTGCATCTACAAATGAGTAGTTGTTGAGAGCATAGGCTTTGTGGCTAGACCAGAGTTGTATTCACAGCTTCCATTGTGTGATCCCGGGCAAGTTAACCCCAGAGAGCCTCACGGTCCCCTACGTGAAATGCACCTGCCGCCACAGGTACAGGTAAGGCAAGAGAGCTAGAGGGAGGCCGGGCCAGGAAGGGCTGCATGAGCCATGTCCGGGGAGAGGGGGCGTTTAGAAGATGACAATGGGGAGCCACCAAAGCCTCCGGGGCACTTTGGAATTGTAGGATTACTCCGGCTGTAGCCACAGAGGGGTAGGCAGAGCCGGCAGCTGGCAAACTGTCTCCTGGAAGATCAGTTTCTGAAGATGAGAGAACCCTGCTAGCGTGCCGAAAACGGACATGCAGGGAGGGGGACAGAATCAAGAGGGAATCTAGGAAACATGTAAGTGAATTGGAGTAGGAGATGAGGGAGAGTTTTATATTATTCTTCCTGTTTACCTGGAGATATTAATAGTATAGTAGCTGTTTTTATAAAACCTTCAATAGCAGAAAGGGCCAGGGTTGCTGTTCCTCTTTTATAAGAAAGTGAATTTAGAGACAAGAATATATTCAATATTAGGAAAATATCTTGGAGATGGTATAAAAAATGAATAAAAGGACATTTATATTGGCTTGCAATGCTGACACAGGATGCCATTTTCTCATCAATATACTTGCACAGAAATGAAACATGTTTACAAAACTGGGGGTGAATTAGAAAGCAAACAGTGGAGACAATGCAGTCCCAAACCAGAAGAGGAATTTTCCAATTTGTTAATCTAGTACTCTATGTCTGAATAAAATGTTCTTTGCTTATCAAACACTAAGAATTTCTTCAGATACATTGTTTCTGTGAAAACCTTTGTGCTTTTCTTTTATAACACAGCCTAGCTATCTGAAATCAGATGAGAAGCAAGACCCGGAAAGCCAATTAGCACCAGACTCACATTTACTGTAACTAGTCATTTAGCACTTTTGGCCACACACATTTTCCCTTTACTTTTCATGAAAAATAAAAAAGATCATCAATATAGGTTGTACACAGCAAAGTGTTGGTCATACAGATCTTAAATTGCTTGTGGCATTCTCACTGGCCTTTGATAAAATTAATTTATAATTTTACAAAGAGCCACTTAGTAGACCTTAAGGTACTGTTTGCTACAAAACTTTCAGGAAAATGGTCACTTTTGACTATCTGGACTTCTCTCCATTTCTAGCCACAACCATAACCTCTGGGTTTCATGATGACCCCAGCAGAACGTCTGGTATTCTATATCTCTGTTCCAGAACTTAAGTTCAATATCTACTAGGGCAGAAAAACTGTTGGATTATCTCCTCTCTACAAAAGTCTGTTACTGTGATTGGAAATGTGGAGGTAAAACATTATGATGCCTTTGTTCACCAACCTTGGGCGAGCTGTGCTACAATTACTTCCAAGTACTTAAACCATTTCTACAACAATCAGCCTCTATTTTTAAAAAGTTAAGAACCCCTTGGCTTTTCGCTTCAGGAAAGCTTTATTAAGAATGTTGTTTTGAAGCTCTGACTTAAGCATTACAAAAGGTATCCCTGTAACAGAAACATTTGCACCCCTTAGTATCTTGAAATTAACAACAACAAAAAAAAGAATGTTGCCTTGAATTCAGTTTAATTGCGTCTGTACGGTCAAGTTGCCACACAAACTGGAAGACTCTTAAATGGCCACTGTCAGTCAAAGATGTGACAATAGAACAACGAGCTAGGCAGATGGAAGAGGAAATTTCCAGTCATGATCAGAAAATGTTTCCAAATGTTGCAGAGGCAAATGATGAGTGTAAAAATTGATCCCAAAAGAAAACAATAACAAATTACAGAGCAGATTATGAAACTATATTATTATTCTCGCTGGCACAGCCTGGCAAAATATTACCATCTTTCCAAAACTTTCCACTTACCAACTTAAATGTCAATGTTTTTAAAGCTTTGGGATCATCTACAATCTTCTGTAAATTAGCAGCCACTGTAAAATACAAACATGGAGATAAAGCGTCAGATTTATTTCCAATAACACTGGATTTTCACATCAATGATTCAGAAAATTTGACTAATGATGCAATAAACTCCAAAATCATTTCCTTCACAGACATTGCAAAGTCCATATAAATGACCAAATTACTCTCATATAGGTATTTTCTACAACAATTGATATCATTTCAACAACCTTGTATCTATGCACATCTGAATTAATCAGTATATGTCAGCCCCACATTTCATATAGTAAAATTTGAAATTACTTTTTAATGGAAAGTGGAAATCATATCGTCCCCAGTGTTTCCACCACTTGGTTTTTTTCTGAACCCTCATTACTAGGAAATTTATTAGCCAGGAGAGGGCAGTACAAAACAAAAAGGAGAGGTACTGCAAAAAAACTCTCTGGAAATAAAAGGTCAGCACATTTGAACTCCTGTCCTATAAATTCACTCAATTCTCTGAACCCATTTTTTATCAAAGTAGCAAAATACAGTGGATAACCTCTATGACTCAGGCACATGTTTTAATGCTTTCAGAGCACAATGATCTGTTAAGCCCGTGAAGTGCCACCTTGAATAATACCTAAGTTGGCTGAACATGGTCAAGTACTAGAGGCTGTCGGTTTGGAGCTCAGAATTGAAGATATGCTTTCAGACAGATCTCAGGATTCACCAGAGATCTGTCTCCATGGTGTCAAGACATATTCAATATCCTAGTAGAGAAGTCAGCCTTTCCTGCTCAGCCCTCTCTTAGGGTACTGTTTATGAACAGAATTATCAAAAGGTAATAATGATAGAAATTTAAAACTTTACTTTTTCCATATTCGAACCTTAAAGGATAAAGTACTGAAAGCCAAGTTAGGGCTATTGGTTAGGGAAGAAGTTACTACTACTGAAGAAATGACGGGAGAATGTGCTGTTTGCCATTTTTATTTTTCATGAGCAAAAAATTATCTGCTGCTTTAGTAATTAGGTACCGAAAAGGTATCTGGACTTTTTAAGATAAAACATTTCAAGAGAAAATAGTAAACATATAAATATTTTGAGAAAAGTGTTTCAAAATAGAAAGTTTATAACCAGAGAGTAGGAAGAAATCTGTGCAGATTTTATTTTCCTTTAAGGTTTACTGAAAACAACCTAGACATTATACATGGGTTTTCTGTAGATTAGTTTATTTCATTTAATCCCTCAGCTGCAGAGGAGAAAAAGTGAAAATTATATACTCAATATGGCCTATTTCTCTTTATAAACCATAATTACAAGCATCATTTTATCTCCATTTGTTGCCCTTTTAATACTCCCATTCTGAGAGATCTGCAGTTTCATTTTTACCAGCACCCCCTCCCCTCTCAGCTTTTTCTCCCTTTTTTCTGCCTACATAAGCAACCACATACATATCAGGTACATCCCAGGCCACCGACCCCAGAATAGTTTTCCTCGCCAAGCTCCTTTTGGCTTTTCGACAGTTTCCTGAACATATTTAAGATACTAAAATCAGCTAGTAATTCATGAAAGAAACACTGGCTCATGGAGTACAAAGCTCTGCTGTAAAAACCCTGCCCACCAAAGCCAGCATTTACCAGGTTAGGGCATTCTGACTATATGCAAATTGCAGCAGTTGAACACAGCACCCATTTTCTTAAAACATAAGAGTGTTCTAATAGTTCCTCTGATTTGGGCTGATTTCATGAGTGGCCATAAATTCTTCATATGAATTTCAGTCCTTTCATTAAAGTTTCTTGGTTAATGTGGATGATTAACTGTCTTGTTCTGGGGCATCTATTTCCAGTCTGCTCTCTGACGTTCAGCCAAAAGCAGAGCTCTGTCCTACACTAATTCACAGCCCTCTCTGTGGTGTACGGGCATATACACTAGGGCCAATTTCTAGGGAACGGGCTAAGCAAGTTGCAGACTGGAGGGCAAGATTGAGCTGTTTGCATCTTAAACAATCATCCTAGAAACCATGTTCCCCAATTGTGAATCTCACACCTCTGGGACATTAAAAATTCAAATTCTGTCTTCAGCTCAAAGCAAAAATAGCAAAACTGGCCACTTACCTGATTACTTATCCCAGCTGCTAGGCTTATTTTCAATTTAGTTGATTCTAATTTGTTGTAAAGTGCTATAAAACACCTTCATTTAACTGACATCACATAAAATTCAGGGTGATGCTAATTTCTCTTCCAGTAGCAATGCTCATTAAAAAGATGGGTGTCACTGTTTTCTCCCTTCTCCTGACTGTGCACCTGGATTTCAAAAATAAAAATGCTCCTTACCTGGAACGTGAGCTGAGAAAGAAGGGCTGGGTAGGGCTGGCTGTTACTTTAGAGCTGCCTGGGCATGTGCTGAGAACACTGAACTTTGTGTTTTAGGGTACTCTACTTCCCAAAACATAGGGCTCCTGAATCTTGCTCACTCAGTGGCCATCAACTCATTTCCAATCCCTTCTGGTTTTCCCATGTAAAACTCATTCCCCTCCTTTCTGCTGCAGACTCTGCTATCTTGACTTTGTCCCTTTCCTTCCCAGCCACTGTCTTTATCTGTCATTTGGGCAAATAGGGACACCAATAATATTCACTGAGGCCCCATGGACTGTAGCCCTCCAGCCCTATCACCAGGACTACAAGATATATTTGTGTGAGCAATCTTTTTTTTTTTTCCGCTATTTTTTTGTTTCCCTACATCACACTTAAGGCTTGAATACCTGTCAGGGCTAGAAGTTTCTATTTGCTTTTTTTGGCTAGCATTTGGCCTAAGGTATGGTAAGCATTGTGCTTTATGAAACTATAACAATATCATTAACAACCACGTGGAGAAGACGCTGATGTTCAATACCTCTGTGAATCTAAACAGAGAAGGAAATAAGATTGTCCTGGGGGTAATCTATCAGAGGCAAGGCAGCAGAGCCGACATTTTTTTGGCAAACTAAGTCAGGCATTCTTGACACATTGTTTTCTCTATAAATTCCTTGTACTACTTATTTCTCCACGTTTTGACAGTAAGAACAGTAACAGTTATATAATGATTATTTACAGTCTGTGTTTGTATTCTGAGTAATTAGTCAAAAGATACACTTCTCTCCCCAGATACCAGTTTATTTCACAACAAATTCATACAGCACTGATGTTCTGGTGGCAGTGAGCTAATTCACTTAATTTGAGCTACTCCCAAACACAAGCTGTGGGGGAAAAGAGAACCAATGAACACTGAATCTGATGTGCTACTTCCAATAGTAAGAAATTCTGAGATTAGACAAAAGCATGGTCTTGAGTTACCTGACAGGGTGATGACATCAAAATACTGTTTTATCCAAAGAGACACCCTGAATGGATTGATAGAGAAAGGCAGCATGAGATTGCAAAGCGATAGTCCAAGCTCTCGGTAAGAAGAAAAGGAGATAATATGAGTGTAGGTTTCTTACTGATGCTGCTATTAACACTAGTGCCAAATTATGGCTAATTAACAATTCTGTTTGGGACAGAATAAGAGATTCACTCCATTATTTTCCCTAAATCTCCAGGCTCTCATCTTCATGAGATGCACTGTAGCACAGTGTGGAAGAATCTCAATTCTCAAGCCTGAGTGCCTGGGTTCAAATCCTACTCCTGCTCAGATCTGCGTGACCTCCCTGAACTGGGGCAAATTTATTTAGCCTCTTCGTACTCAAGGCTATGCACGGGAGAAATGTAGATATTAATAGTGCCTACCTGATAGAGTTTAAGGCTTGAGTTAATACACATAAAATGCTTAGAATAGCACTTGATGTATAGCAAGTGATTAATAAATTATTAATCTCTGCCCTGGATAACTGCAATGTCTTATCTGGTTTCCCTGCCTGCAGTCTGAACTCCTCAGAGTCCTCTTTCTCACGCTCACAAAGGCTACTTGGAGAAGCTAGGTCAACAATCGGAATGTGCTGCCTCCTTAGATAATACCATTTAACTGTTCCCATCAACTTCAGGATAAAGTCCACATTTTTAACGTGGTCAGTGAGACCCTCCATGGTCTGGACCTACCTCTCCAGTTTATCTTCTGCCATTTCCTACCCCGAATCCCCATAACCCCACGCTCCTCCGGATCTCTACCACTGCTCTTATCGTCGTGTGCCGAAATGATCCATCACAGATCTGCTTTCCCCACCAGACTCAAACTCTGATAACCCAGTCAAAATCTTATTGCACTTATCTTGTAAAAGGTTCATCTTTGAAATATATCCACATACCCAGAAACCAATGATATCGTACCACCTCCACTGCTTCCCCCAAGTGAGGCCACTGCCATCTCTCCTCTGGCCTTGTTCTCGAGCCTATGGTCTCCCCGCTTCCCCCTCACCCCTCGACAGCTTAGCTTCCCCCCAGCACCAGGGGACCTTCCAACACATAGTCAGACCATGTGCTTTTCTCTGTTCGAAACCCTCTGTTGGCTTTCCTTCTCAGAGTAAAAGCCATGATACCTGCAGTGGTCTACAAATCGCTCTGGATCAAGCCTCCCATAGCATCTCTGACCTCACCCCTCACCATCTCTCCCTAGCTGCTCCTGCTCCAGCCACAACAGCCGCTGTGCCGACCCTGGAGGGTTTAGAGCAGCCTCCCACTGAGAACCTCTGTACCTGCAGAGAACCTCTCCCTCTGCCGGGAGTGTTCTTCCTCCACGACAGCCTCCCTCACTTTCTTCCAGTTACTCCTCAAATGTCCCTGGCTACCCTATTAACACCCCCACCCCAGACTCTTACCTCTTTACCCAGAATTTTTCTTTCCCATAGCACTTATCATCACCTGACATGCTATACACTTACAAATTGTTTTTGGATGTGGCCTTTCACCTACCCCCATATACCTAGAACATAAGCTCCAGTGGGTGCAGGAACGCTGTCTATCTTGTTCACTGCTGTGTTCCCAGTGCCTGACACAGAGCGAGTGTCAACCGGTGTTGCATACATGAATAAAAGGACAAATGAACCTTTGTGACATCAGGGTCCAGCACAATGTCTGGTGCTCTGTAGTTGGTAAATATCCTCTAGGCCCTCTCCCGAGAAACGTGCATATGAAAGTTTTCATATATCTGCAAGACTGCAAGACTCTAACACCACAGGTTAACCCTTTGAAAGAAGAATTATTCATATTTTTAAAAAATTTCTACAAATGTGTCTCCTAAGCAATAATCTCGTTTGTCTTCCCAAAGCAAATAAATTAACTCTTGGCTCATCTCCCATGAATACTGGGTATCATATCCTAGGCAAACATGATTTTAAAGACTGGCCCTTTTTCATGCCATTTTTTCAGAGATGACAGTCTAGGCCACTCCCACCCTCAGTCCTGCCACCAGGTAAATCCAGAGACTAGCAGAGGATACCTCCGAAAGACAGTGGGGGAAGCAGATGATGCGTATCAGCGCTGCAGCGGCAGGGGCTGTAACTCACACCACTGACTTTCGCCCAGGGAGAGAGACCAGCCAATCCGGATTCCCAGGTGGATCCAAGAAGTGCGAAAGGTGGACGGTAGTGGACACTGGTGTGCCGCCAGACCTTCTCTTCAGGAAGGCGGCGACTGTTCTCCCCCGTGCTGGCGTTCTTGTGGCTGATAGCTCTCAGCTTAGTCCTTCTTTGGCAATTCCCCTTGGCCATAGACAGCTGTCTCGGCCAAGGTCAGGCCCTCTCCCCAAAAGCAGCCTGCATTCAAAGGCTGGTCATGAGAGTCACTTCCAGGCAGGATAACCGTAAGGGGCATCTCTGCTCCAATCCTCCCTTTGCTGCAGTGGAAACACAATTCCTCCATCTGCTAAATTCTGTGTCCTTTATTCCCTCACAGACAGATACTGATCTTGAAAGCACTCCTCAAGAAACTACCTGCATACAAGTCTGGGCCTCTGAATCTTTTTCCCAGGAAAGTCTAAGTCTCTGCCCATAGATGAGGACAGTATAGTCACCTTAGAAGGCATTCCCCATTATCAAATTTATAAGACGGTGCAAATGATAATAAATGAGTATATTACAGGCAATTTTTGTTTGCATTTCACTCAGAATTAGAATTCTGGATAGTGAGAAAAAGCAGTAGTTAGAAGAGGTTCTAAGAATGTTATAGGTCCCATGAGCAAGCAGCCTTTGGGAACAAAATGTCAGACTTAAGTATTAGCATTATTAACATACAGGAGGAAGGCATTTATGGAAAATAAAAGAAACATAGAAATACATCTGCCATTCTCCTTACAGTTTGGGTAAATTCTGGTTTATTAGTATTATCTTGGCATAGTGCAAATGTCTAAGCGAGTCTGTCATAGCAAAACTGGCTGATACTGAATCTGTCCTTTAAAATATAACCATAAAATTGATATTTTGATCCTGAATTTCCTTTAATGTATTCAAGGTAGAGTTTTATGAACTGGCTGGCAGTGTGGTAATGGAAGTGTCCAATAATCATTATGTTATTATTGCTCATTTTGAAAGCAATGAAATGGTATAATTAATAAAATTGTAGCCTCATTTAGCTGGTAGAGGTTATATACCAGTAAGTTTATAGTTTACTATAATTCCTCTTCAGAATGAGGATGAATGAAGTAGAAAAAGTAAAAATACTATATGAAATATGGCTAAACTTTAGGTCATGCTTTCCAAAAATACTCAAAATTCACCTCAGATGAAGGTAAGAATTAACTTACTTGCTTTGGAAAAACAAAGAGAATTGTTGCTTGGAAGCCACAGCTGTTGAAAAGTGCTTTATTTCTTTGAAAAATATGAAGAATTCTATAGGTGGCTTAACCTGGGGTTTTCAGTCTGGGAACTCTCTAAATTGTAGGCAAAACTGTGTGTGCACATTTCTAGGGAGAAGGTATACAGCTTTTACCAGATTCTCAGTGGGGCCATGTCCTTTAAAATCTTAACAGTCATTCTAAATACTTACTAACATCTTTTCTCATACCAGTATAAGCAGCTTAGAGGTGAGGCCTTTCATTTGTTGTTTTATAACAGCCTTACTGAAGTATAACCGACATACTATGAACTGCACATACTCCAATATAAGTCTTGACATATGTAGACACTTGTGAAACAATCACCACAATCAAGATAATAAACATATCCATCACCATCACTCTCATTCCTCCCACCTTCCCCTCCCTGACCCTCTCTGCTTTCTCAAGAAAACCACTGGTCTGTTTTCTGTCAATATAATTAGTTTGCATTTTCTGAAAGTAGAATCACATAGTGTGTACTCATTTTGTCTGGCTTCTCTCACATATCACAATTATTTTGAAATCCATCCATGCTGTAGCATGATCAATAATTCATTCCTTTTTATTGCTAAGTAGTATTCCATTGCATGATACAGCACAGTTGGTTTATATATTCACCACCTCTTGATGGATATCTGGGGCTTTTCTCAGTTTTGTTGTTACAAATAAAGCTGTTATCAACATTCATGTACAAGTCTTTGATATATATTTTCTTTTTACTTAGGTAGATACCTAGGAGTGGAGTGGCTGGATCACATGGATAGAAGTATTATATTTTTAATTTTTTAAGAAACTGCCAAAATATTTTCCAGGGTGATTGTACCATTTTTATATTCCCACCAGCACTGTGTGAGAGTTCCACATACAGAAACTTATACACTCACCAACATTTAGTATGGTCAGTCTTTAGTTTTAGCCTTTCTAATCAATCCATAGTAGTATCCTGTTGTGGTTTTAATTTGCATTTTCCTAATAGAGCATCTTTTCATTGCATTCTTGGTGGAGTCTTTTTAGGGCTACTTTTTGACAATAAAGGGCTTAAGAATTTTTATAAAGGCAAGCATGGTTTTGCTGGATTAAGTACAAGGCTCTTTCTAAAAAGAAACAAAAGCCTTTGTTAAGGAAACGTAGGCTTTTCTTAATCTGAGGGGTAAGATGTTCAGAGGGTGACTGAACTGTTCAGATCTGCTTCTAGCTCATCCAGTAAATGAATAAAACATATATATATAAAGATACCAGACATAGTTCAAGCAGCACCTGTCCACATTCTGGAAAATCTCCTAGAGCTTCCTGTATAGTTCAGAAATCTCAACTCTCTTCCACTAGGGATTTTAAATGTGTAGGTCATGAGTCTCAATAGAAT
Organism: Propithecus coquereli; assembly: GCF_000956105.1. Classification (NCBI taxonomy): domain Eukaryota; kingdom Metazoa; phylum Chordata; class Mammalia; order Primates; family Indriidae; genus Propithecus; species Propithecus coquereli. The sequence continues at coordinate 1,451,336 of NW_012149063.1, forward strand.
TAAACAAAGAAGAAAAGGAAATGATCACATCATGGAAGGCAGAAGAGACATGACACAGGAGATCCATCCAACTTTCATTTCTAGAGTCACAAAGAAAAGTCTTCTCAGCTCTTTGTTGTCTCTCCTACAAGAAGGTCTTCATTATACTAGATGTCTAGATTCCAAAGGAAGACCCTTACATCTGGGAGCACATCTGGAAATATTGACAAGACTACACGTATGTAAGGCATGAAGGCAAAACACACTCTGGGATTCTAATGACAATCTCACAACCATTGTTGAGAGGAAGACTCACATGCAGCAATACTACAAATTAAAACAACAGGCCAAATATTCTTTGTCTAAGACTAGAAATAATTTGTGTCTCAATGCAACGTCTGATTAAAAACAAAAACACAAAAATAAGCTTTCAGCTATCTTTACAACCTTGTCAAATCATATGAATTGCAGAAAAGTTCTAATCGGTCATAGGAAATATGCCAAAGGAAAATGAAAAGCAACATTTAAGTTTGTAGAATCAACTTTTTCTTATCATCATTTTCACTTTACCTTGATCTGTTTTATAGAGAGGTTTCTCGATAGTCACATATTAATAGGACACAGCTTGAGATTTAACCTAGTGACTCTGGACTGGAAAAAGCTTTGGAAAAGTTAAAATTAATGAGACAGTAAATACACTGATATAAGGAATGCTACCTAAATTATGGGCCAATGCAGTGAACTGAGGCAGGGCCATCTGGCATAAGCACAAAGCCTGGAGAAACCTGAAGGCGTGTGAGCCCAGCACATGGTGGCAGCCTTCCAACAGAAGCCTTTCTCACACGTGTGGCAGTCACATGGACGAGGAGAGCGCTAAGCCTGTGTTTACATGATTTGGCACTGCCCCAGAGAACAACATCTATTTTATCTTCATTTCTTGGGTCATTTTTTAAAAATTTGTGGTATATTCCAAAGCTTTTAAAGTAAGGGTTTAGCAACCTATATAAGGCACAGAGTAAGACTAAATAATTCACTTCTTTAATAATAAGAAATCAATCAATTAATGGGTTAACTAAAGACCTTAGTCTAGTTTAGGCCATAGCCGAAAAAATAAAGGACTTGAAATCTGATCCTGTTTATAATATTTAACATGAGATTTTGGAAAATCACCTTCCTTATTCCTTAGACCAGTGAAACTCAAGGTAGCCAGTTGCCAAAATATTTGTTACAGGTCCAAGTGAGGTATGGAATAGGTACCAGAATGTAAAGCAACCTTTGCTTCCTTCATTGAGAAAGTCATGCTACCGGTGCGGGGGAATGGAAGTTGAACTATACAATGTGTTTAGTGGTGCAGTTGGTTGACACCGTGGCACAAGCCAGCGCGTGGCTCACACTTTATATAGCACTGTTTTAGACCCTTTCCCAAATAATATTATCCTACCTCTCCTTCTTCCACCATTCTTGATGAATTGGTTTGGATCAAGCATAAGAAAACTGGCTAAGTGTGTTATACGGTTTCCCTAAAAACGAGGGATAATATTTAAATAGGGAACTTCTTGTAGAAACTTCACAATCAGTGATAGAATAAGAGAGGAACTATAGGAATGTGAAAAGAACTTACGGAATACAAAAATCAAATATTTCATTAAAAAGCTTCTTGTCCTAGGGTCGTATTTGATTTAACATCTGTCCTGTATTTTAAATTTTTAACAAATTATTGTAAGTTGCTGTAAGAAAATAAGCTGGAATAAGTTTGGTAGGCTTTTACTTTGCACCTCCAACTTCAATCTTACCTAGTAGAGCATGAGACGTAATTGCACTGAACAAAGGTCTCATTTTGACACATGATTAAATCTGAAAGATCATCCTGATAACCCTCTCCCCACTTCCCCCACCCTGAAGTGGAAGCTGCAGCCACCATCCCCCTTTCTTTATGCAAGGTAACTCGCACCTCTCCTTGGGGACAGCAGGCAGAGGCCTTGCTGATAACATAAGGGGGAGGGAGGAGCAAGGGGCAGCTGACTGCTTCTGGGCAGGGCGGTGGTGGGAGAAATACTCAATGCCGATGCCTCTGCCAGAAATGTGAGGTACTGGCTGGTTGCAATGGGACCCACTGGGCAGTCTACAAGATGGAGAAAGCCGTTAAGCCACCAGTTGGTAAAGTCATTGTGAAATACAGGTTAGTAAACATAAAATATGTGCCTGACCAGGTTTAAGGTGCACATACACACACACACACAAATCATAAAATTAAAGCCTGACCAGTCTTGCTAGTTTACAAAGAAGTATTTTGCACAGTCATGTTATAGAGGTCCTGATATTTGCTGTATGGCACAAGTCTACAACTATTTATTTTCTTGATTAGTAATGCTTTTTATTTTGCATTAAACCCTTTTGACACCAATGAGATTTTAAGAAGTATATTCTAATAAAAAACTAAGAGCTTAATTTGTTTCTCCAGAAAGGCATATATGCAGACAGCTCTGCCTCATGTATTCTGAGACACCTGGCCTGCATGGGGTATGGGTTTTAATGCAACTAACCATACGCAGTTTTTTCTCCAGATGATTCATTAATTAAGAAATCACTGTATCTCACTATATTGGTTGCCATAATTGAACAGATAAGAAATACTCTATCAGGGAATTCATTTTTCTTCCCTGATATTGTTCTCTTACCACCAGGGTAACAGAGAAGGAAGAGCTATTATTGCAAAGGAGATAAAAACACCACTGGAAAAAACTTCCCGTCAGTGGAAGTGCTCCTGAATTGCTTTGTGCATTTGTTTGTTATACAAAACAGTGCATGAATAAAGTTAGCAGTGTAGAAGCAGCTTGTAATGTGTCCCGATGCTAGAAGGGACATCTCAGGGTTCCTGACTCAAGCCTTTCTTCTTCAGGAAGGATTGTCTGCATATCATTTAAGATCAAGTTAAAGTGTAGGATGTTTATCCTACATTTAAGATCTTCTATGGAAGCAAGTTCCAGACTTCCTTCATTACTTATTTCCACAGTACACCAGTTATAACTTAATTACCTGGCAATGCATCTCGATGAAACCACTAGCCTTACTGAATACATGCATACATGACCTTAGTTTAGAGGAAAAAGTCATTATCTAAATATTAAGGCACAGCCTCAAGGATTCCACATATGCGTTATTAACACTATTAATAAACATATTAATTTGCATGTCTTAAGAAATCAAAATATTCATTCAGCACCTACCGCAAGCCATAAGAATGTATGTTAAGGAAATAAATATCCTAAATGTCCAATAGCTTCAAAACAACCTTATATTTAAAACTCTTAGCAGCCCAAGATTGGCTGTTTTAAAGGCCTGCATGTCTACCTCATTCATTAAATAAAATACAATATTTGGGGGAAAAAGAAAATCATGAGTATGCCATATACTTAAATCAAAGATAGCATCCACAGTCACAGCTTTTCTAAGTTTTCATCCCACTGGTATTTCTCTAGATTGGAATTCACCTGTTACATGTACACGGCTAGCACCACCAGGCTGCACAACATACTGATTTATTAGAAATTCCAATCTTGTTTTCGGGAGAAGCAGAAATAATCCTAAATATACATTTCAAGGACTCTGGCTGCCCTTAATGCCAACCATCGTTGTGATAATTATCAAAACTTTTGTTGTTGTTATTGCTGTTATCAGAAATTATTTAAAGGAACGACAGGAGAAATAAGACAGCCTGCAGTGAGGACTAAGGACTGTGTGTCTAAGGACTAGAGGGGGACTAAATCATTCTTAGCCTTAAAAGTTGTGACCCAAAGCAATCCAGGCAATAGCTACTATATTTTTTGCTTTGGTTCTTCCAGCGCTATTGGAACTTCCAACCTAGGAGATTACCAAATTTTCAGAGATGTTTTGTATTTATAAAGGGGTCAGAAACCACACGTTTCTTGCACGTATATGCAACATCATAAAACTATTTCACTTTCCGATTTCCTTTCCTTCCCTAATAGATAAACAGAGACCATACCAATTTGCTGCTTTTAAGCCTTAGATACCTGAGCATGACAAATGGATTTAGACTTTTATGACAGGAAACAGGTAAAAAAAAAAAAAAAAAAAAAAGTGGAATCGATGTCACATTGATGTGGGGAATATAAAACAGAAGGAGACAAACCAAACTCTTCCAGCAAGGGAACAGACAAGAAAGGAACGCCGCGAGGTCATCATGAGATGCAGGCAGTTTGCCATCCATGCAAATAAAGCTGTTGATTGTCTCGGGGAAGGGAGCCATTTTCAGGAGGGCGTAGAGGGGGCTTCATGCAGTGTGCAGTAATGAGCCTGAGTACTAAGGGGTATCACGAGCAATCGAAAGACACACGAGGAGCCAGAAAAGAGCTGCTGACTTAGGGGTGATCATCAATAATGCACTAAGGAATAAAAATCAGAAGAATGTTTGACAGCAATGAAAAGGGCAAACAAGACTGGCTGGGTATGTAGCCTCCCAGTGAACAAGCTGGCACTGCTTATTCCGAGGCTATTGAAGGTAGAAAGATCTCATTAACTCTGCGCAGTTCTGGCCTCTCCTTCCCATTGGAAGAAAGTGAATGAAAAAACTGTGAGTTGCAACTAAAGTCAATTCATGGTTCAAAAGACTGGGCACAAGTGAAGACAATGCAGTTCCCGGCCCCACCATAGCTGCCCTTCCCTGCCCTTCCCTTTTCTCTGGCTTAGCGTAATCTTATACTTTTAGGGTGTTAAAGAGGAGGATTAACGGACTTAGATTAGCCAACTGTGAGAAGAACGAGGATGTATATACACTGAAGCTTTTTTAACTCTGTGAAAACATCACTCGTCTTCATAGAAACCTCTACGAGAGCAGAGTATATTTAGAAAAGTTAACTGTGGAAGGCTGCAGAGTATTCATGAGAAAAATAAAGATATGCTAATCCTGAGACAAAAATAAATAACATTTCTCTTTTTCACTGATGTTTTCTGTTCACGGCTGTCCAAACACTGAATAAAACAGATTATTAGGGAGATGAGCCCTGAAATTCTAATCAGATCCTAGGAAGGACATGGCAGAGGTAACTCTAGTTGGCTGAAATCCTGATGTCATCACAAAGACCATTCTGCACTAAGCTCAAAGACCAGCTCTGCACTAAGCCACTCACAGAATACCGAAACCTCCAAACGACCTCCAAATAACTATGCCATTCCGTGTTCCTTTCAATGAGATTTTAATTTCATCGATTGCTAATGACAACCTGTTGAGCACGTCCCTGAGTTGACAGTTCCTCATTTTGACTAAGAAATTCTACAAACTAGAATAATAGTTCAGAATAAATAAAACTACCATTAATGATTAATGACAACATATTTACTGAGACTGACCAAGCTCTATGTATCAACTTTTAATCCTTACTGCCACCCTATCATGTCAGAACTAGAATTTAGTCCATTTTACAGAGGAAATTGAGGCACAGAGAGATGAAGCAACCTGCCCAGGGTCACACAGCATGTGAGGGAGTAAGGCAGGATTTGAACACAGGCAGTTTGGCTCCCCGGTGCTTATACAAAAGAGTAGTGCGTGCTGCCTCTCAAATCAACATCTACTCTACAGAGTCTCACTCTTTTCCCCGGGCTAGAGTGAGTGCCGTGGTGTCAGCCCAGCTCACAGCAACCTCAAACTCCTGGGCTCAAGCGATCCTCCTGCCTCAGCCCCCCGAGTAGCTGGGAATACAGGCATGCGCCACCATGCCCAGCTAATTTTTTCTATATATTTTTAGTTGTCCGATTAATTTCTTTCTATTTTTAGTAGAGACGGGGTCTCGCTCTTGCTCAGGCTGGTCTCGAACTCCTGAGCTCAAACAATCCGCCCGCCTCGGCCTCCCAGAGAGCTAGGATTACAGGCGTGAGCCACCGCGCCCGGCCAACATCCACCTTCTTAAAACAGATGGATACTGCTATAAGGCAGGTACTAAAATAAGAATCAGGAATTGAGAGGCAACGCTGGTGCCTTATGTTTAAGGTCCTCTCCCCTGTAGCCGACAGCAGGTGCCAGTGTGACTTCCGTCTCATCAAAAGGCTGACTTTACTCCTGTGAAGCAGACATGAAGTATATATAGAAGATCCCTTTGGGGACTCAAATCGTGAACCGAGAGAGTGAAACACATATCCAAAGGCCCTCTATGCTCTCCAGCATGAACATTTTAGAAAGAATTGGGGGTGATACTTCCCAGCATAAAATACCACCTTTTTTTTTTTTTTTTTGATCTTAGTGCCTTTCAGCCAAGATTTTTCAAACACCTCAACACTCAGGAATTTGACAGCTGGTCCCAGTTAAAGCTGAAGAAAAGTAAAGCTGCTTTGAGAATTATTTTGTTGTGGATGCTTCTATGTCTTTTTTCCTGCTTTGAGAAAAAAAGAATCTCTTTTTTCCTTAGGTGAAGACTTTATCGTGTTAATAGGAAGGGAAAAAAGTGTTGCTGGAGTAGAAGATGGTGATGGAGCTGATTCGGTTTACATGAAATGACCATTTTTAGAAATACACACATAAACTTCCTGAGAGATCGTTAGCATGTTTAAAACCACCTCAGAAATGACTGTATATTCATAAAATGGCTCTAGAAAGCACACGGAGCAAGAAGGCAGTGAGACAATGGGAAGCTTATCCGCTTGCTTGGGGGTCATGCTCAGTGTGAAGGTCGGCCACAATGATAGGGACAGAGAGCAACTGTGACCTGCAACTCCAAGAGCCGTACTGAAGACATCCTCAATCCTCAGACCACAGCGCTCAGCCCCCACAGACCAAAGCTGAGCAGCACTCCCAGCTGACAGCTCTTGCTGTCACTTTTCTTCCTCAATCCAGGCGGCTGTTAGCTGGTACAGCTGAGAGGCTGGCCAGGGAATGGGTGAGGTGGGTGATGGGTGTTCCATTCTTCATCAGCTGCGTCAGGGCTTTCAACTCACTCCCAGTCATCAGAAGGACCATCACCTGGGTCATCCTCTAGCAGTAACGCTAGTCACTCCCCAAAAACGAAGAATAATAAACCATGGTAAATGGGGGGCCATTAATGTAGCTTCTAAAAGCCCAAAGCTTGGTAAGAACATCACAGAGTTGATCCTTAAGACGAATTGTCATGTGAATTGTCTTCACTAAATAGCCATTCTCAGATGGCATTCCCTCTGCTACCAAATACATTCCCATCCATTGTCCCCAAAGAACCAGTTGTACCTGGTTCAAGGATTTTATTTCATGTGTATGCAAGAACAAGAAAAACAAAATCAAAATTTTAAATATGCAACCAGTGCTGGAAGAGAGGTGGTAAATTTGACCCCTGAGGGGTCCCTGATGAGGATGGCCAGACAACAGTGGGTGATGGAGTTAGTGGGGCCAGGTTGAAGACTTGGACTCTAAGTGCAGAATAATTATTTGAGGAACCTAAAAAGAACATTAGGTTTCTAAGTTTTCATATCCTATTTGCATATCCAGAAACAGGGATGTTTTTCTAGAAAAGTAAAAATGAAATGTCACTTAGTTCAATTAAGTGTTATTTACATTGTACACATTATAGACAGGGAATTTTTTAAATTGCAGGAAATTCTGAACTAAAAAAAGAAAACACATCAATCACTCATTAGAAGCAAAGCTAAATAGAGTGATAAACAGCAGAAAAATCATGATCAAAGTTGTCCACCCAGATGCAAAAGAGAACTTATTTTTCAAACCTAGTGATGGTAGATTAAAGCTTCCAGTTAGTATCAGAAGAGAACTTAACGTGAGATATAATACAAAGGCTAAATGAAAACAATAGGTTGAAATCTCAACAACAAATCAGAAACATGGTTAAACACTGACTAAATGGTTATTAGCAGCCAAACTAAAAAAAAAAAAAATAGAATCCTCATCCAACATATATTTCAGTAAGGTGAGAATGCAGTTGATGATAAAGGCAAGGATGCAATGATATTTCTTCACGAGTCCACCTTATCAAAGATGCAGCTGCCTGGGAGAACAAAAGAGCAGTCGAAAAGCCTGCAGTGGCCTTGCGCCTGACATGCAGGCTCTCCTAAGACAAATGAGGGGCCCTGTTCACAACCAAATGACATTTTGGCAAGATTATGCAGAGGATTTATTTCCGGCTGGCTGGAGGTCAGTCAAATATATATATTTTCCATTTCCAAAGAGTTAATCTGCCATAGGTCCACAGTGTGCTGTTGAAACAGACATCCAATTCTTCGTTTTGCAGGAGCCGAAATTTGGCACCATTCTGTACGAGATATTGGCATTAGGCTTTTAATGAGAAATGGTGAGATAAAAATGATGAATTCATTCTTGCCTGGGTAATGTAGTAAAAAACAATTGCACATCCAGCTTCTGGTTTCTGAGACATAATTCTGGAAGATAGAAACCTCTGGAATGCCCATCCTGCTTAGTCTATAATTCTGCACAGTGCAAATGTGGACCCCTAATTTTTGCTGTTAATATATGCCAGTGATTTGATTAAAGTCCAATAGCAAAAGAACCCCATGCATCTTTATAACATGTATAATGGTGTGGTTAAGTCAGTTCAGTCATTCAATAAATATTTATTGGATGCCTACTAGGTACTAGTCAAAGTTGTCCACCCAGATGCAAAAGAGAACTTATTCTTCAAACCTAGTGATGGTAGATTAAAGCTTCCAGTTAGTATCAGAAGAGAACTTAATGTGAGATATAATACAAAGGCTAAATGAAAATAATAGGTTGAAATCTCAAGAACAAATCTCAAGAACAATGTATACTAGTGCTCCAGTATACAATGGTCAACAAAGCAAACAAAAATATCTGTATACATGGAGATTAGTCCTGTGACAAGTGAACTCTGTTTCAGCAAAGTCACTGAATGACCAATGTTTTCCCAAAATTATATTTTACAGACATTACTAGCCACAGTGCTCAAATAGAGTCCAAATTGGCAATGACACGTTAGGAACCTGAATTCCAATGGGATGCTAAAATGGTGTAGTATAACTAGCTCCAATTTTAAGAACAATCCAGATTACTTAGTTGGGCAGAGTAACAAACACCTGTATGGGAATGCCTGGCAGATACCATAAATACTTTTCAAAGCTTGCTAGTCTGCAAAATCCTATTAATCATAAAAATGTTATCATAGCCAACCAAGTCACTTCTGAGAGAACACACGTGCTTCCTTTCAACTTACACACTTCCCCAGTGACGATACTTGTCGTGATAAACATCTGAATCAGGCTAGGAAAACCAAGCCAAGAAGAGAACATGACTTTAAGTCATGTGCCTGATCTCTGATTGTCATCAGGTTGGAACATCGAGTCCCAGGCATCACCCTGGTGTTCATAAGGGGTCAGGGGGTGGATGGTGAGCTAAGGAGTCTGCCTGAAGAGAAGTGTAAAGGGACATGAGTTACAGTTGTAAAATGAGTTTGTCTGATGAGGGTGGAAGAGGTTTTAGAGTTAGGTCAATGTGGTAACACTCAAGAATAAGGGGACATTAGGATGACACTGCAGTCATCTGTGAAAAAGAACAGTGTGCTGCTGCTATTTTATTATCTAGTCACATGAGCATGGTATGTAAGCTCATGCTGCAATTTTATGCTTTAGATGGGGAGCACATAGTGACTGAGTTTAGTACTAATGAGCACTTATCAATAAAATCTTAATAAATGACCAGGGAATCTATATAAGAGACCAAATATCAGCAGCAGTGACCGTTGCTGTGGGTGTGAGATCAATCCTCATGGATACAGAATCCCCTTCCTTACAGAAAACAGGTTGGGACTTCATGTTCTAATGATCTTGTAGTAAACCTTTGCCAAAACTGGACAACTGAATTCTTCTAGTTTGAGATCTTGTCTAAGGATACTGGTGATTCCAATGAGTTATCAGGGAGATGGGAATCTTCAAGAAGCTGTAGAGCCTTACATCTATAGCCGGATCAGCTGGAATGATCATACTTGCTTTATCGCTTACAAAAGTATGCTCAAATTGCCCTTTCCTAGGCTTGATAAAGACATGTGTGCTGTGTATGTAGGAAGAAAGCAGGGTGGCACCAGTTAGACTAATGCACTCTACAGGAGTCAGAAACTCGAATGTCCTCAGGGGCTTGGGAAATAATGAAAATTAGCTGGAGAAGAGGGGGCAGGACTTTTGTCATTTAGGATTTATGCCAGATTGTTTTCCAATCTTTTGATTTTTCTAAGACAAGCCACAACTGGATTCTTAATGTCATCTCTCCCACTTTTCCAATACTGGCAACTAATTCCAAAATTTTGTTTGCCCAGGACAAAAGAAAAAATACATTTGCAGGGAAGATCCAAGCCTTGGGCCATTAGGTTACAACCTCTGCACTACAGCAAAAACCTGAAGCAACTGTCAGGAACTGCAGCCAGAGCAGAAAGAAGGATGTGGGCTGGATTACTGACTACAGTGTGGTTCAGAGGCTTTGTGGTAAAAACTCGAAGCTCAACAAATTTCAATGTTGGTACACCGACAGAGGAAAAGGATTCCGCAGGCATACAGGCACTCAGTTAAGATTGCCTAGGTTCATTTCCTCAAGAACTGTGATTAAATTAAGACTTGAGATAGAAAATATGGACTGAAGTAATTTTAAAAAATCAGTTTTTCACAGTTTGAGATTTATCTTTTAATGTATTCAAACAAAAGGAGTCATGGTTTAAAGTCAAGAAAAAGCCTATAATATATAATTAAGGTTGAATTTCTGCACGCCAAATCGAGTTAAGAAAATGGAACAAAACAACACAATCAGCCATGAAGCACCAAGTGCACACCAACCACAAGAGAGTTTTTTCTATTAAAAATAAACACAATATAGCATGCAAAATCCAAAGAAAAAAATGTATAAACTAGACTGTGCTTTCCTGTCAAGTATGAGACACTCCCCAATAAAATACAAGCACTAGTGAAGGTACATTTTGGTTTCTCCCTTTAACATTCCTTGCTTTTGAAAATGGGCTGCGAATAGCACATCCCAATAGCACATTTGAAAGATATGTTACACTACTGTGGTGTAACCTAAAAGCGGTATAATAAATTTCCTGAAGAATCATCTGCCCCTAGACTGAGTGATTTATGTAAAACATTTTTAAAGACTTGAGCCTATTTTATAAGAGTATTATGGGGCCTGCAGCAGATATTGTGACCATGCCCCACAATCAGTTCACGGGGATCTCAACCCTCCACCCCACTGAGCCTGTCTAGGGATGGACCAACGACAGAGGAAGAGAGGCTTGTTGGGGGCTTCTAAGAGAGAAACTTTCCTGCTCCTTCCTAAAGACCACGAAAAGCCAAACGTGAATCAGGAAACATGCAGCACTATTGGCCACTTGGCAGTCTCCAAGGACTATGAAGAGAAAGAGTGTTGGGATGAAACCAACATTGTGGAAAACTGGAAAGATCCCAGGTCCTGACTGCCACGGAGATGCTAACAACCCTGACACCTTCCTTTCTTCTGGATTTCCAGTCATGTGAGCTGAAGTCCTTATTTAAGCCATTTTGAACAGAATTTTCTGTTACTTGTAGTTTAAAACACTAACTTGAAAATGCATTTCGTCCTGAAGAATCAGTCAAATTCTTCAACATGTTAAGGGTCAAGTTGTACACAGTGTGGTTTCTGGCAGGCATTGATTGCACTGGCCCTCCATCAGACAGAATTAGAAGAAAAGATTCCCTGTGTCTTCTTTTATTAACAGTTTCATAAAACACCATCATATACTAAGAATGACATATTCTATTTTGAAATGAGTATTACCAGGCTACATGGAAATGGAGTGATTTGTACAACTCTGTCCAAGAGATACTCCTTTAGAGCCACTTTGATTTGCCATTCTGGAATACAGTCTTATACCAACCAGTGAGCAGTTTAAGTGAATGGCAAGGGAGTACGTATCAGTACCCAAAACCCTACTAAAAGTTATGGACCTTTCCATTTTTATGAGCAAATGAAACCACTATCTCAAATATAATAAATATAATATAGACTTAATTTGAACTTAATACACAATTTATCTTTAAGGATTGCTACAATAACCATCATCCTGCCTTCCAAGAAAAAGTATACTAATACTTCAGACTGAGAATATAGTAAACAATATTCATAATGCAGTATCAATACTACTGATGATTTCAATATGCATATACAAACCTAAATTGCAAATATTCAAACATCATTTCATAGAATTTACAGATATGAAATTCACATAGCATAAAATTAACTCTTTTGAAGTGAAAAATTCAATGGCATTTAGTATATTCAAAAATGTTGTGCAACCAGCACCTCTATCTAGTTCCAAAACATTTCATCACCCTGAACAAAAACCCTGTACCCATTAAGTAGCACTCCCCATTCCCACCTCCCTCCAGCTCCCTCAACCACAAATCTGCTTTCTATCTCTATGGATTTACATTGTGGATATTTCATATAAACGGAATCATACAATATGTGACCTTTTGTATCTGGCTTCTTTCATTCAGCATAATGCTTTTGAGGTTCATTCCATAGAATTTTAATAAACTTAAAAATTATGCCAGAAAGAGAGCTGGTTTTAGAACTCCCTGGAGAGAAGTCTACAGTGCAGCCACAGAGACTCTGTATGGGCCCAAAGTTAAAGCCTTTGGGTCACAAAAATAGACTGTACAAATACAGAATAAATCAAGTAAGCAGCAGCCAGTTGGAAAAATATTTTAAAAGGAGTTGGGGGGATAGAAAGAGAGATGAAGCAGCAATTAAATCTTAATGATGAGTATATAAGTCTATGGTATTTTACGTATTTTTCTATTTATTTGGAATATCTCATCATAAAAACATTTTAAAATTTTTAAACAGATTAAGTGATTTTCTTTGTTAAGTTCAGAATAAAACAATGGTAGGTATTTTATCTAAAATTCTAATATAGTATCTTCATGAGGAGTCCCCAAGCTCTAAAATCCCCATACAGCATTTGGAATCTGGAGTTTGTATATGGTAATGGTGAGCTCTGCCCATTAGAAGGACAGAGAAAAACCAGAGAGTATCAAGAGAGACGAGATGCAGGAGGTTTTACAAAGTACACCACCATGCAAAAAAGTGTATTAAGGAAAGGAGGTTAAGGGGAGGCGTTGGGATTAGGTATGTTCTGCACTATTTCAGAGGGCAGAAATTGAAGAAGAATGGATTTAGGCTCAGTATAAAGGCCTTACAAGCAGTAATTCAACAATGAGTAGGTGTCTTCTAAAAGGGAAGCTCCTTGGCACCAGAAATCATCAGAGATGAGTGACTCTCTCAAGCTAACCACCTTTCCTTCCCAGCCCCTTTGTCTGTTGGCAGGGCTGGCTTCATGGACTGTGGCCTGTGCAGACACACGGGGCCAGACTTAGAAGGGTGCTGTGCTTGCTTTAATGCTCTTCTCTCACCTTTTGAAATGCTTGACTTCTGAACAAGGGACCCTGCATTTTCACCTTGCACTAGGCCCTGAAAATTATGTAGCTAGTCCTGTCTACAGGAATAGAAGAAAGACTCTTATCTGATGAAGCTGGGGGTGGTATTTGGGTGGTTAATGTATACAGGCAGTTTGAACAGGTAAACATAAGATTGTGATAGAAATAAACCTTAAATTTAATGTTTTAACATTTATTGTCCACTTCTGTGATGCGGGACAAGAGTCATTAAAAAATCCTAGATTTTAAAAACTTCTCTATTTTTTATAGTTATCTTTTCCATATCTAATTCAACAACGGTTTTTAAAAATTTGCCTTTATCAAGCTTTTCTAAAGCATCCCACACTTGTTTTTGTTTTTTGTAGAAAGAACTCACTTTTGGAACTCACATTTTGTCAATTAATTAAATGATATCATTCTGGTAAGAAGTCAACTCACACAAATTTGGGGAAAAACTCTTGTGAAACATAGAACCTACCTGGTGGGAGCAGGCATGGGGGTGCGGGGAACACACTAGAGTGTCCTCTCCCACAGGTTAGCAGCCAGCATGCCCTGGCATCACTGGTGTATTTTACAGAGGGAATTTAGAGCATCACTTAATTCAGTGGGTCAAATTTGTGGTGGTTGGATATTCCACTGGAGAAACTTTAGGCTTATTGCATTGTCTTCTGCCTGGGTTGTCCTCTCCTGGCCTGTGACCACGGCCGGGCTCCCAAGGGAAAGAAGTGTGAGCTTGTCTGACATAGTGTGGACTCCCCCTGAAGCTGGAGGGCATTTCTGTTGTCAAGTATCAGAAAAAGAGGTAAGTGCTTGGTGAAGAAAATAGAATTCAAAAAGTGAGAGGGAAAAAGGATGTAGATCACTGGCTAAGGAACTAGAGTTCAAAAGGTGAGCCTGGGGAGAACAAGAGAATGTGCATTTCTCTCTCTGCCCTCCTCTTCAGTCTCCACAGTGAAGCTTGACGGTCTTCCCAGGCAGTCGGAAAGGGTGACTTCAGTCACAGGGAAGCAGGCAGAAATCTAAACCTCCAGGCTTACTACAAAGTAAACTATTTGTGACGCCAATTTACCTGGTTACCTGTTGCTTTCTGAGTGTCCATTTTCATTTTGTTGTTTTTATACCACTTTCCAGCACTCTTTGGGCCAGAGCAGTAATGGGAGAAATTTTTTTCACTGCCAGCACGGAGTGGGCAGGGGCAAATGCAGCGAATCTCATGGAGTATAAGTAGGACTACAGTGGTTCAGTCACTCTTCCCTGCATGGAGTTTCTACCTCCACTCCCTGCCAGGGATCTGAGTCTCATCGTATTCGAGGAAACTGCAGGGTTGCTTTATATTCTCTGACTGGTACGGTATTTCATAAAAGAAGTCTGATATTGGATAGGAGGCCAGATGAATTGACTTCAAAATAGAAAGAGGAAAGAACTACCACTTACTGCGTGCCTTTCAGAGGCCAGCCATCACATGAACCTCTTCATGTAATCAAATAATCCTCGTAACGACTCTATGAGTTAAATGGGTCACTCTGGGGGGAAAGAAGAAATCGAGGACCAGAAAGATAAACTAACTTCCCGAAATCACATGGATTAACTAACAGAGCTGGGATCTGAACCCGCATCTATCTGATTTTAAAGCCTGTGCTCCTTCCCTACACCACATGGTCGCTACAGCTGTTTCAGATTCCGGAAGTCTAAGAAATAAGACGGGAATATTTTGAAAGCTAATCATGAAAAGCAGTATACAATGTGGAGAGTCACGTGGCTACTCGAGACATATAAAAACTGATTTTACTGAAAGGTACCAATAACCAACTCATATGAAATCAGTTATTTAAATAATTATGGAGGATGTCAGTTAACAGAGACTATAGTTCTGTATAGTAATTTCTATGCAATTCAATGTTTTTTTTTTTTTTTTTTTACCTCTACTCAGAAGTTTGGAAAGCTCTTTCCTTTGAAACAAAGTATTGCATAAAGAATAAAGCCAATTAAAAGGAGGGTGAAAAAAAGGGATGACCAGAACTATCACTAGGCTTTTCTAACTTATAAACACTCCAGAAATCACTCCTGTGGGAAAACACTGCCCCAGCCCTATATCCAGTTCACCAGGTCAAAGGGTAGCTAAACAAGAACTTCTTTTACTTTGCCTGCATTCTGAACATGAGGCCACTTGAATGCTCACTTTAATTTAGGTAATTAGAGTGTTAGTCCCCGGAAGAAAATTCACTAAATTCAACTGCAATTAATGGACTTGAGATGGCAGGTTTGCTTTAACCCAATGAACATGAATATTTCATGTCTTCTGTACTCTATTATAATGATGATAGTTCTGCCGTATGTATAGTGCTGCCTTAGTCCACACCATAATTTGTGAATATTATGAAATGAAAAATATATTTCATCCTCTCTGGGAGTATAGATGAAGGCCCTTTGGTTACCAATTAATATAAAGAAAATGCCTGCACTTCATGCCTAAGTTTTGCCTTTACTAAGAATCCTAATTTCATTTTGATAAAATCATTGGATTCAGAATTACTGGAAGGTATCTTTGAAGTTCTCCTGGTCCCCAGCGTTAAATTACAGGTCACTCCTCAACGCCCGCACACATACATGAACCCAGAATGTTGAAACATCGTTTCAGCTTTCCGTTCTGAAGTCCTCCAGGATGATTCTCCTGTTCCTCCGTGGTTCCCACTTGCCTCAGTCAAATAGGAATCAAGTTCGGGCAGCAAAGGGATCTGAGCTAGAGTAAACGGTGTACTTAGACTCTCGGCAGAATGAAATGAGGCTAAAGGAAAGCATTTGTTTGTTTGCCCTCTTGGATGGGAAAAAGGCAGGAAAGGCACAAGATTTATACTTTATCTACATAGGGACTCAGCTGACGTTGAAAGACTAGGATTTCGTTTTCACAAGTCATTTCGGCTAATGGCTGCTTACAAGGTCCTTCATGATCTGGCCCCTGCCTCTTCCCCAGCCTTATTTTAAATGAATCTCTCCTCATTTACCTGTTCTGGCTACACTGGTCATCTTTTACAAAGTCCATTATCTCTGCACGTGCCCAGCATAGACAGGCTTAATCTAAATAAAACTTTATTTTTATAAAATAAAAGCAGACGTCTCTCTCAGAGAGCAGCCCTGCTCTTGCATCTAAATGAGGACTCCATGTTCATTATTTCCTTTCTTTATAGCACACTGCCTTTCCTTCAGAGAATTTCTCACAATTTGTAACTTCACTGACACCTGTGTATTGATTGATCTAATGTCTGCCTCTTGGGTTATACCGCAAGTTTCATGAGGGCAAGGAACCTGTTTTGTTCCCCAGGTATACCTAGCACAGAATGGATTAGATGCTTTCTGGAATGAATGAATGAATAGATGGATGGATGGATGAAGTACAGCAGCTTCAGGGCCTGGATGACAAAGTGTGGCAGAAGGCCCTTGTCTTTACTTCCGCATGGAAGCAAGCACCACTCTGGCCCAATAACAGGAAGCAACCTGGGACCTTCTGGAGGCAGCGCTCCTGTTGTGGGCGCTGGGGCCATGCTGGCTGGTGACACTGGTGAGGTTTTCTTCAAGCAGTTTCTTGGGCAGGGGACAAGTGGAATCCAATGAGACCACCACATGGTAACCAGCACCAAGAAAGTGATTTATGTACCCCTGGGACACATCCATTTGGGGACTCCCATTAATATCCCAGGGGAGTATTTGTTATTATTGGCTAAGAACTATTTAGTGGCAATCATTTGAATTGCATGGATATTTCAGATTATGTCTAGAAGATTGAGCTGTTATATTTAATTATTACTAATTAGACATCTAAAGTCACTGTTCAGAGTTATTTTAAATTCAGTGTTCTATGTTTTAGACATTAAAAAGTCCATCCTGAAAAAATATCAAAAATTAATTTCTCATATTCATTCCTCACCTAATAAAAATGTTCATAAGCAGTTTAAAAAAGCCAACTTTTCTTTTTCTTTTTTAAAGAAATGCTGAGAGCTCCAGCAAGCCTGTTACGCCAGGGGCTGAGAAGCCATTAGTCAGAATAATCTATAGCATTTTTATGTTCCCCAAGAGTAATGCTGTCCAAATCATGTCCTCTAACCTGTGTGCTACCTATTAGACCTTAAGTTCCCATTGTGTGCCATTCTCATCTTATCACTCAGTACCACTGACAAATATAAGAATTAGAAGCAAAATTGTGAGAAGGATATGTGAGGAATTAAAAGTCAACCCACAGGGAAGGAAAGCCAGGCTAATGCCTAAGCAATTCTGATGTCCTTTCCCGTCCTTCTGACTGTGCATATTGCAGAAAGACAAGAGAATGCAGAGATCTGACAGCAGAATTCTCACCCCAGACCCATCCATCCAATGAAGAAATGAGTCATGAGCATATTGAGTTTCTAAAGACCCAACAAATTATCATGAACTGGTAAGACATCTCAGAATCTGTTATAAGTAAGCCTCTGGGGTGGCAGGTATACCACTGAAAGATACTTTGATGTCCTCATTTCAAGTTACAAATTTCTCATGGCTGAAAAAATTCCATAAGGATAGAGATGAAGGCATTTTACTATTAAAAATTAGCACCCCCTGTGAGCTAGGCTGACGTCACGGCACTCACTCTAGCCTGGGCAACAAAGCGAGACTCTGTCTCAAAAAAAAAAAAAAAAAAATTAGCACCTCCCTCCCCTCGAAAAAAAATCTGCTTCTCAAGTTTAAGGGACAGCTCCTTTTTCACTTTCTGCCATAGTGTGCATTGGTCAGAAGGGCATATGGCCAGGCCCATGATTTGCACCCATGACTATTCGAATGGCTTCCTATGAATTCCTGCTTGTTGGTTCTGTGGTTCATCAGACATAGAATCCTAAAAGAAAGCCTTCATTTATGGAATGGTTACCATGGGCTACGCAGTATAGTGGGTACTTCTAAAAACATTAGGCCAAGAACAAAACTGGAAAAATATTACACGTACCCCAAAAATATGTACAACTATGATATATTCATTTAAAAAGATACCAAAAAAAAAAAAAAAAAAAAACAAAATTGGGCACGGATGTTGATGATGCAATAGAGAAAGTGTAAACCTGATGACAAGGACAAATTTCTGAATCTATTAGAAGGTGATCGTCAAGGTCTCTCCTTGTTTTACAGTGAACCTGGGGGAAAAACATTCTTACACAACCTTTGGATGCTAAACTTCAGTGGTACAAGATTAAGAAATAGGTTTCCTTAGGATTGGCAAGAGGTCCTCTTTTTTTTTTGTTCTTTTTTTAAACAATACCCAAATGCAAGATGCAGGATCAAATTTAACATTATTATGAGACATGAAGCCAAAATAGTGATAATAAGCTCACAGTGAGTCAAAAATGTTGGCCTAATTTTCTTTCTTAGCTTTTAGATGTTTTTGATTGAGTAAACAAGGAGCTGTATTTCCTGTTATTTAGGAAATTATTATGAGCTAGTAGTGTCTTCTCTTTTATCTCAACCAATGAAGCAAAAAAAAAAAAAACAAAAAAAAACCAGCAGACAGATTTTGTATGGAACTGGGAGACCTTCCTGTCAGGCTATTAACAAGCACAACTGGGTATCTACTTATATCTAAAACACTGCATTCCTGATAGAATAGTTAAAATTCATGTAGGCCTAGAGATTTCTGAAGTAGGTAAACACACACACCCACACACACACACACACAAGTATTACAGCCAAAGACACATCAGTCTACTAGTAGAATACACTGTTCAACAAAAGAGCCAATTAATTGAAATCCTACAATCTGGTTGTGTTAGAAAAATATGTATCAACACAAAGACTAGGTTTCCTGCACCAAAGTAAACCTAATTTATTTCCACTAGAAAGACATTCTTGTCACAAGGGGACTGGTCAGAAAGTTTGGCCAGACTGTAATCTTTAGGCACATCAAATTCTGGAGTTAAAAGACAGATTAACACAAATTAAAACAGGACAATTTAAAGTAATTGAAAAAAGCACGACTCTACTGACTTAATAGAAATCTAATAATCTACTAGCAAGCTCTTGTTTCACCTAAGTGAAGTAACAGATCTTAACTGGACTCTATCTGTACCAGTGGCTTTAGAGAGGATATACAACTCCCAACTGAATACAAAACAACAGAGTTAATTAGAAAATCAGGGCTTACAGTGTGCTTTACTCATGTACTGATTCCTAATCAAAACTGAGGAAATTACAGATGTTATTTTAGCTAGTACTTCTTGGAACTAATACTTGCCCATGTTTTGAAAGGTAGTTTTGCATCACTGCCTTCTCCTCCAAAATCAGAAGTTCTTCATAAACAGCAGGTCTGCCTGTTGTCTGGACAGCTGATCATTGCACATTGGCACTGGCAGGCAGATAAGCACAGGGAGTGGCTGGGCTGGCAGAGGATTCAATCACATGAGTGGGCACTGCAGCTTAGCTTCTCACTTAGTTTGCTAGGAACACTTTCTTCTGCTTAATTCCCTTAAATTTTGGGCAGAGGAGTGTGGTCCCTCCCCTATAATTTCATCAGATTATAAAAATAATACTCTGTCAAAGCAAGAATTCTATGTGCTTTACTTCAGTCTTTCTGTTATAATTAAACAAACTTATATATATATATATATATATATATATATATATATGAACTCTTAGGTCTGTGACCAGATCAATGCTGCATTTGTGTGTTCTGTGTGCACGTGCACACTCAGGTGTGCTCCTTCTGCACACTTATTCAGGCCTGGTTCCCAGCATTCCATAGAGCAAACAGCTCTTTGGATGTTTGAACAGCAATACTGTGATTCTACCACCTCTCCAAAGAGTTCAATTGCTGAATATTTTAACTCATCTTGAAATGGTAGCCATTTACCTGAATGGAATTAGAATCATTATTCAATATGCATCATACTTTTATATTAGACAGTCCAGCTTATTACTTGTAAATAGATAAACATATTTTTGTATACTGATTTTTAATATTAATGTTATATTTTCCTATTTAGGGCATAAATATTTCAATAAAAATTTTTTAAAAGCAAAAAAGATATTTGGGAAATTAGGAGCAATGAGTTACAATCAAATTGGCAGTGGTGTCTTTTTGGAAGTGGAAACCCTATGTCATATTTAACTTATCAACATTTCTTTCTGGTAAAAAAAAAATATGCAAGTAATCAGCATAGCACTCTCGTGGCACTTATAGTCCCTAATTCCCTAGGATATTAAACTTAACATGCAGACAACTTTTAATCAGGAGTCACTCAATTGCATTTATGGACATCACGCAACTAACCCCAAGCCTGTCTAAACTCAGAAAGGATTTAAGGAGCTTTCTTCCTCTATTACCTGTCACCATTTCAAAGTCATAGTACAGTTGTATAATAAGGAGACTATTTTGTTAATGAAAGGTTTTCTTCAGTGATTTTCAACTTCAGTAAACACTGCAGCGTAATCACCAAACTGAATGTAAGAAAGAATGTGCTCATCGTTTTCCAAAACTTCCACTGTAAAAGTGTCCTGCTGCTCAATAAATCCTGGATCCCTCCTAACAGACTTAAATATCCCTGCCTGTAGCTGGAGGAACAGAGCGCTTACTTCACACATCCAACCATATGCTCATGATTGAACAAAGACTCTGTTGCTCCCATACTAAGGAGCCTAAAGACACTCTATCATTATACAGAACAATAAAAGCTGAAGGCCATCTGGAGGATCTCCTGCACCCTGAGCAGCAATATTAGTTTTAATAAAAACTGTAACTACTCATTATGGTAAAAATTTATACCAATGAGGCTCTTCTACAGACGTAGCGTCTGCCACTCATATACACAATTTTAAGAAGTTAACTGGCACAGTTTTAAAACAGACTCCTAAACAGAGAAGAGAATCAGATAAGGCAGAAAAGCAAAGGACATTAGTGAGATTGGGAAAGGGTTCAGATGACAATATGAGCTAAAATGGTCTCCAAAGATTACCATAAGCAGAAACTAAAAAAGCGACCATGAAATTCTAGTGTGTATAAGAATCACCTGGGATGCTTATTGAAATGCAAATTTCCAAACTCTGTGCCCAAAAGATTCCTGATGCTGTAGCTCTAGGCTGGGACCCAGAAATGGGCATTTTCAATAAGCACCCCAGATAAGAGTCTGATGCAGGCATCTCACAGTCCGTACTTGGACAAACACTGTGACTTCAGCAAGCCCTTGGAGGACAGAGGGCTCTCTGACCAACCATATCTCCTTCCCAAGAGACGGGACTCAAAAGCCATGAGAAAAGTCAGTTTCTGAGAGAGAGAAAGGAACGATGGGAAAGAGGGGAAGGGAATCAATCATGGTGAATTATTCTCTAGTTTTTAGAAGATGTAACAATAGTTGCATGGTTCAAATCATCAATTCATGCCTAATCCAGTATTAAATTTGCAAAGAGAATACAATGTATTCATTTATCCAACATATTTCTTAAGGGCCCATGTGTGGCAAGGATGGTAGAGATTAGTAACATAAAAGACAAGGCTTGCCCTATAGGCACCTTCAACCTCCACACACAATGCCAAGAAGTACAGCAGGATGAGAGCCACCTGTCACAGGTGGAAAAATTACGGTTCCCTGGCATTCTGGACCAGGAGAAGCTGTCCTCCAGATTGTGGAAAGGAGGGGGCAGGCAGCAGAGGAGGCTCTGTAGGGGTGACATATCTGGTGAATCTTGCAGACATACAAGTTTTAAAGATGATTCTTTATGCAGAGGAAAAGAACATTCCAGGGGCACAAACACTAGGTCCAAAAGTCCACTGAGAAAGCACGTGGGAACACATAGAACTAAAATAAGTTTTCATTTCAGTGGCAACTAGTCGGCTAGACTCAAATTCCATCAGGGAAAAACTGTACAAATGAATGCAGAAACACAGCTCCTGTTTCAGGAAACAGAAAATCTAACATCTGGTTCTAAATTCCACTTAAAGGAAATAGACCTATGTTGCTACAAAGCCAGGAAAGGGTGGTATAAAAACCCAGCAAAGAGCAGTCAGTGGGCACGTTTCTGGAAGACATCTGTCAAGGAGGCTTATCAAACCTTGGCCTCTGTATCCAGCCTTGTCAAATTGGAGGTCAGCAGCTTTGTAGGAGTCGGTGAGCAGGCCATGCAAATGCCCAGCCTAACACCCCCATGCATGTTCCTTCTCCATTGCTAAGGTCCTAACACTTATTAAATTCATTCCTCAAAAACATCATACATATAAGGCCTGGTTTTCTTTTATGCATATGAATTTTGGTTTTTGGTATTTTTTCCCCCTGGGCTTCCACTGCAGAGAAAATTTCTTTGTATTATACCCGGCTGCTTTCTAACCACAAGGCAAAGGAAACAAGGAGTTTCTCTGCTGTCTCACTATCAATCATCCTTGGGAATTCTCTTTGAAACAACTGGAATGGGGACTCAGATCTGGGCTATTTCCCTTTGTCAGCCAACCCAGCCAGGCAAGATGAGCAAATTTATACATGCATATCATCTAGGTTTTCATCTTGCAAATTTATTTTTTTTAAACCAATATCCACGCAGGAAGCCTTGCGAATCTTATCAACATCTATTTACACAAAGCCTAAAAACATGTCCTGTTTCTTGCCTATGGTAGCGCCGAGTTTAAGCACAACTGAAGTGGGTTTATGATTTCAGCCTACAAACAGCACATTTATTTTCTGTACTACTTTGTTTCTGCATGAAAGCAATCACTTCATGACACTATACTGGCCCTTCTTCAATCCAAACTCTGCTTTGCAAAGGTTTGCACACTACCTGAAGCTAAGTATTAAAGATTTTCTGAACCTGTATTTGCTATATTATAGTAAAAGTCATCACATCCACTGCTCCATAACATATGCTATTGCTTTTTTCAGTTTTTTTCACGCTGCCAAAAATATTCACTCCAATTCAAAAGAAAATGCTGATGAAAAACCACAGATTTTTAACCTATTTAAATGTTAGCTATTTTACATTACAGAAGCTGAAAAAATACATAAGAATCATTTGAACCTCTATATGAACTGGACTATTTTTTGCACAGTCTTCTTGAGTGTGCTTATTTCATATTTGCAAATGCTACTTGAATTTTGCAATCTTGAAAGCAAGATTCTTAAAATACTAGAATCCTGGACACAAAGTATCCTTAATCTCTAAAGTAAATGTTATGAGATATCCATGTATTTCAGAGTGGGATTTGTTTATCTCTAACAAATGTTTATTGAGGGCCTACTATGTGAAATACAGAGTTTGCAGCACACTGGGAACACAGCAGTTAACAAAACAGATAAAAATCCTGGCCATCAAGAAACTTATGCACAGGGGGAATCCTATATAGTTAAAAAAATAAATAAATGAAACCTAGAGCCTATTGGATTAAGGAGAGACTAGGTAGAATAACAAAGTAACAAAGCAGGCTTGAAAGTTGGGGGTGGCGTGCGATTTTAAGTCAGCTGGTCAGGGAAGGCCCCTTTGCAAGGTTATATTTCAGCACCAGGAGACGTGGGGTGGGCATATGTGGGCCTGGAGAAGGAGCATCCTAGAAGAAGAGCAAGTGCAGCAGCCAGGGTGGCTGCGGTGGAGTGAGCTGGGGGAGAATAGGAGAACCGAGGTCTGAGATGTCACGGGGACACACTGTGAGTGATTGCAAGCCATGGAGACATGGGTGGAGAGCCCCTGAGGTCTTGATTGAAGCACTAATGTGATCTCGCTTTCTTTTTTAAATTGAAATATAATTCACATATTATAAAATTCACTCTTTTAAAATGTACAATCAGTGGTTTTTAGTAAAGTCACAGGGTGTGCAGCCACTATCGCTTCCAATTCCAGAACACTTTCGTCGCCCTAAAGAGAAACCCCATACCCATTAGCAGTCACTCCCCTTTACCCCTCCTCCCCAGCCCCTGGCAACCACTATCCTACTGTCTGACTCGATGGATTTGCCTACTGTGGACCTTTCATAGAAGTAGGATCACACAATATGCAGCCTTTGGTGTCTGATTTACTTTACCTGGAGCTCTCTGGCTGCTGAGACGGAACAGGCTGGAGGGAGGAAGCACAGAAGCTAGAGCACCAGCGAAGAGATGAACGCAAGAATTCAACTGAGAGATGAGAGAGGCTTGAAACAGAACAGGATGCAGGATGATGAGTAACAGCTGGGTGCTGGGCACATTCGGATGGGTTGGATGTGGGGTATGAGAGAAAGAAAACTTAAGGAAAACCTCTAAGTTTTTTGTCCAAGCACCTGGAAAGATGGAGATGACATCAACTGAGAAGGCAAGACTCCTGGAGGGGCAGGTTGGGGCTGGATTTTAGAGATGTGAATTAAATTTGGGATGTCTATTAATTACCTTT
>NW_012149063.1:1479540-1483167 GCF_000956105.1 Propithecus coquereli
TTGGCCTTGTAAGGTGGTCCACCAATCATGGCTTGGTCCTATCAGCATGCCTGTGTCCAGCAGGCTCCTCTATCTCTGTGCAGCTATCTTCTGATTCTAAAAGTGGTAGAAAGACCCATGGTTTCAAAGTGAGTGGCATTGTCACAAACCAGCTGCATGGCTCTGGATAAACCACTGAACCACATTAGGAATTTGTTTCTTTATCTATGTAATGAAAAAACTGTCCTAAATGATCTTTAAGGTCCTATCTAACCTTAAGATTTTATAATGAATATTGGTGAGGACTGAGAAAACTAATATCTAAGTTTATTAAAATGGTGTCCAAAGAAAGAATAGAGAAACTCTGAGAAAAGGCCTCAGAGGTTCCTGTACTTTGGTGCACAGAACTTAACACCATCTTATTTTTGCTACATTGTGGGCTTTGGGGTCCTACTTCTGGGTAGTCATATTTCCAGTAAGTAAGGCTACTCATTTGATAAATCACATCTAGATAAATGGGGCAGAATTACATTTAGAGCTTTTAAAAAAAGAAAATTAAATATGATTCTAAATATACTTCTAGATAAAAGATAAAAATTCAGGGAAGATTTTTCAAAAATTTATAGAGTGAATTATTCCTTAATGAAAACTTTTGCTTCCAAACACATTTTCATTTGATATACCAACAAAATGACACTGCATACTAAAAAACAATTTACCTATAACTACATCATGTCCATCAACCAAGCCAGCAGAGAAGAGCTCCTGAGATACACCATCTGCTGTATCTGTCCAAATGTGAAATGAATATGTATTAGTAACCATAAAATAAAAATCAACAATCCAGTACAATGTAAAATGTATATTTTTCATTTACTAAAATCACTCACATGAGTTTTAATTTAACAATTCAAATTCTATCAGGAGAAAAAAAAATCAGAAGCAACTTGAAATACATTTTGCTATGTGCAATTTGGATCTTGCTATTTATCCAACAGAAGTTACACAAAATTATTTTTTTCATTTTTGGTGAACTAAAAAACTTTTGCCTTCTGGCAACGATATGAATTAATCCCCAAGTATACCTCTAGAAGTTATAACTGTTCCCTATGACACAGCTTTTCTTTCTTACCAAGGTTAATTCCTGCTATCATCAATCTTTTTCTATCTTTAGTAGTTACTGAGTCAGAATTTATGGCAAAGGTTGAATGGGTAGCATCTGATACAACCTTATATTTTGTATAAACAGCCTATGAGCTTGTTGGACTATTAAGATGAGCTATTAAAATTTATGCTATTAAGAAACTCCTTTAACATGACATTGATCATTTGATAGCAACAGATTCATTCTCTTAGAAAATGTGGTTGAGTAAAATAATGTAGTTTCTCAATGAAAAGTGACAGGAGTTAGCAATCTCACAAAGATGGGGCCGAACAGGCTGTGGCAAGTGAATATAGCTGAAATTGCTTAATTGAAAGGTTATGACTGAACATGATAACACTGTTATCTTCTATTTGAAGACTTTGTAAAGAGAAATTGATAAACTGCAATGTGCTCAAAAGAACCATTATAAACCCCTATGTTTTTACAAGGGAGATGACTTGGTCCCCATGATCTGATATTCTCACAAATAAGAAGGAACTGGCTCAGCAGGCTGTAACAATCTAGATGGAAGTTTGACATAAATGTCTTCCAAAGTCAGGGAGCACCTGAAAGTAGCTGCTAAATCAAACAAGTATCTACACTGTGTTACAGTCTGTCATGCCAAAAGCTTCGCTAAACTTAAACTGGGTTTCCTTACTTCGTCTGTGCTTCAGATATGGTGACTATGTAAGTGAGCTCATATGTGTGTGTGTGTGTGTGTGTGTGTGTGTGTGTGTGTGTGTATGTACATGCACACATGAGCGTCTGCTGAAGGTACATTTGTCTTTCAATGATTCCTGGGCTTTTTAAAGTGCTTAGCCCAGTGTCTGATACATAGTTAGTACTCAGTAAATGGTAACTGTGATGACAATGCCACAGCCAAACACCATTGGAAACACACCTTATGCTCATGTGCACTTTTTCTCCCTTTTATACATGGCCTGATTTCCCAAATCTCCAATAAAAATATGAGACACAATGTATATTCTTGACACTCCCAGTAAAATTGTGGTGTTCTATCATTTTCCTGATTCCATTTCATAATGAAATCATAATGAAATGGAGTAAAATAAAGTAAATGGCAAAGAACTATATGGGAATCTTACTAAGCTATGAAATTCCATATAAGGTGAGCTTGTTTTGGGCCTTGTCTTTTTTGCTAGCAGTACGAAAAATACCTTATAAAGTCTCTTTATGATAAAATGATCCTATAATCGTGGAACCCAAGGTAGCATAATGAAAGGCTCTACTCTGAATATGATTCAGCTTGCTCAAGCTGCTAGTACATTCAGCCTCAGAACCTCCATCTTCCTGGATACCATCGAAATCTTCAGGAAAAGAAGCATAATGAATTTGAGTGCCTAGCACCTAGTAGGCACTTGGCATACGGTAGACAGTCATTGTATTTCCATTGGTTATCTGTTAAAGCATATGAGTGTGTTACCACCATTTCTAAAGTAACAGTAAGATCGTATACATGTGTGTGGAGCTACAATCCTGGAACATAGTTGAGAATGGAATAATCAAGCAAAGCCACATTGAGGGACAGCACTAAAACAGTACCAAAATAACTGACATTCCCAAACGATTAAAGTATACAGCATGTCCCACTATTTTCAGAACTTCTGGACACCAGATGAGTCATATCAAAATGGCCAACAGGTAATGCTGACTGGCCCAAATGGGCAATATTCCATATCTCTGTGTGTGCCATTAGGCAGTCATTTTGTATGCACGTAAGATATCAGGAATAATGAACTTTGAAATAACTGTTATTTCATGTTTCATTTGCAATCTATTTTTCTTTAAGCTTTTTAACATTCCTGATGTCTAAACAGGTTAAATGATCATGTATTAATGTATAGTTTCCAGAGCATACAGCAACGCATTAAACAAAATGGGCCTATCCTCAAATGAAGACAGAGAATATTTCATGCTTTACATTATGTATTTTATAACCCATATATTTATTTGCATGTATATGCAGCACAAACATGTGATGTGCATGCACAGATTTACTGCAAACATTGTTTGAAATACAGACAGCACCAGTAATCACAGAGGTGCAGTGATATACACACGCTGCTTCCGCTAATAGCAGGCCTGTGCTCAGCTGCCGGGTAAAAGCCGGCTGTCATCAGGAAGACAATGCTATGGGTTCTGTCTGGGCAACAAAAGCAGAGACTGTTCATCTAACCATGGCAAATGAGGTTGCCAAAGCCAGTGCAAATGGCCCAGTCAGTAATGCTGATAGGGCCATCTTAACCACAAAAATCCTTAATTTAGAAATTCATTTCTTTGTTACCTCTTAAAATTAAAATTGATTTTCATTGCCATAGTCAATTTTAAAGAATCAGATGAAAAGAAACAACCTTAAAATAAGAATTTGTTCTTTCTACTGACTGTACTTGAAACATTTATCATATAATTATCAGATTTTTATCACAGCACGGCCTGGTCAGTATTTTTATATTGTGACAACATAGACAGCTTTTTGCTAACAC
>NW_012149063.1:1485447-1487090 GCF_000956105.1 Propithecus coquereli
GAGAGATATGAAACATAATATCTAAGATACAAGCTTTCCATTCAAATTAATTTTAAGAAATGATGATATAGGGCAGCGAGCTATAATTAGAATAGTTTTAAATTCTCATAAGAACACTAAAATATTACAGGTAACTGTCAACAGATGCTAGAATTCAAGTTAATAAAAACGTCTTAAGAAACTGCAGCAGGAAACATGAACTAGTAATTTCCACAAGAACTCAACTATTAGCTCTGCCACAGAGAGTGCCCAAGACAGAGACAGAGATGGCCCGAACATCTTCCTCCTCCCATGGTGCCACGAAAGTTGGAGCAGATCCTGTTAGTATTCCAGCTTACTACTCTCAAGCTCTGTGTAACGCCTCCTGGTCTCTGCTAACAGAGCCCGAACCATGATGAAGCTGGTCTCTGGGCCCTCTTTGGTCCACAGCCTCATTTTGGTTCTTCACGTCCTAACATATACTACCACACTAAGTGCAAGGAGGCCCTGAAAGATGCAGAAGGCTGGTACCCACTGAGAGAGAGCCCTTCTCCTCAGTGCCTAGAAAAACAGCCCAAGTTCAACACCTTTCCAAAGTGGCACAGGGAGAAGAAAAGGGCCAAGAACTTGAGAGATGCCTAGCCTGTGCCCAGACATGAGAGCTTTGAACCTGGAACTTTTGCATCTCCCCTTAAGTTTCCCCACCTTGACTTTTTATCACTGCTCCTCTCAGGGCTAGAATAGACCAGGGGACTTTAGCAAGTCCTATAGCTGTGCTTCTTTTAGAACCTTATGGAAATCTGAAAACTGTGGAAATTATGGACCCTCACCCTAAAAGTATGGATACAGTAGTCCTTCTTTATCCACAGTTTCACCTTCCAAGGTTTCTGTTACCCACAGTACAGTATGATGAGATATTTTGAGAAAGAGAGACCACATTCACATCTTTTATTATAGTATATTGCTATAATCATTCTATTTTATTTAGATATTGTTGCTAATCTTTTGCTGTGACTAATTTTTAAATTAAACTCTATCAATGGTATATTATATAGGAAAAAATATAGTGTATCCAGGGTTCAGTACTATCTGAGGTTTTTGGCATCCACTGGAGGTCTTGGAATATATCCCCCGTGGATGGGGGGACTACTGTACACAACTTACACATGAAATTATAGATAATTACACAGTGTTCAGACATGATCTTGGATCCCAGACTAAAGAACCATGCCCTGGGGGTGGCATGTACCATCGACAATCAGTGCCTGCAATAGAAGGACCACCTGTGTGCTGCTGCATCGTTTAAACAGCCTATAGTTTCTCAATAAACTACAGATGTCGCCAGACATTTACACGGTGTGTTCACATATATATCAACAGTTCTCAAACATTTTGGTCTTAGGACCTGTTTTTATTCTTAAAAAGTATCGAGGATCCCTAAAGAGCCTTTGCTTATGTCACTATATCTATCAAAATTTGCTGTATTAGGAATTAAAACTGATAAACTTTTAAAATATTTATGCATTTGACAATGACAATAATTGGCCCATCATATTAATATAAACATTTTCTTATTCCATAATTTGTTAATTTTCTGTTTGGAGGATCTGTCCTGTGCTGTCAGCGGGGTGTTGAAATCTCCGACTATAATGGTGTTGCTGTTC
>NW_012149063.1:1489109-1495390 GCF_000956105.1 Propithecus coquereli
TGAAAGGGTCACAAGGACACCAGGGCCACTGGACCATACTTTTAGTAATACAAATACACACAGACACATACACACACACACGCACACATATAAAATCTCAAATGATCCCAACAATCAACCTTTGAGATATGCAAAGAGGTACTACTTGTTTTCCATTTTTTGATGACTCTGTTCAATGACTTCTCCAAATTTAATGAGGGGCAGAGTAAGGACCAACAATTCTATCAATATATTGGAAATACCTAACAGAAATAGAAATGCTCCATTTCCTTTTAACTTTTTGGAGAAAACAATACCATTCCCCAAGGTTTTGTATGTTACCATAAAATGACCAGCAAGCATTGAAAATATTTATCATGTATTTAATAATGAAATGACAGAAGGAGAAAAAAAATAAAAAGGATTTGATTCGACACTAATTTGTGTCATTATTCCTCCCCCCCTTTCTTTTGATCCATCTCGTTTAAATCAGCTTATGCTACTAAGGCCATGAAAAGAGAGGTATAGGAACTGTACCCAGAATATCATCATGCACATCCTGATGCTTTAAATATTAATAACAAAAAAGTAATATTCAACACCCATAATCTCTATCTGCATCAACTGTGGCTCGACTTATGGAAGTTGCATAGTCAAGTCATTCTTTTATGACTCTGAACCTAAAATACTTGCCTTTGAAAAGATCACCGTGATTGATTGTGAGTAGTAGACTTGTCCCATCAAGATGAAATATCGTTGGAAAAATGCCTAATTGGATCTAACTACTGAAGGTCATCCTTTTATAAAGAATTAATCTTTTCAGACTCATACTTAACACCTTTAATTGAAAGTACATTTACTTTAATTGATATGGCACAGGACACTCTGATTTCAGGGAAGCCGAAAATAGGTATGATTTAAGGCCAGAAACTAAGTCGGTGCAACTTTACAGAGGAAACGGTAAAAACTTCAGAGTAACAGTTTCAACACCCAGGCTGCCTTTGATAACCCTTATTAAAAACCTTTGCAATCCTCAAATAAAAACTCTTAAACTTGGTAAGGCACAATCCCTTATTGCTCATTGCAAATGCAAATGCCTACGGGGCTCAGGCAGGAAATTCACTTTTTAAAATAGGTGATAGAGTGAAATGGTTTAAAAATCAAAAGGTACAATAAGATATTCTGTGAACATTAGGCCTCCCACTCCTGTCACCCAACTATTTGGTTCCTCTCCCAGAGGCAATCAATGTTTTAGGGTTTTCGTGCACACATCCTGAGATGTTTTATGCATGTACTATTAATAGCAAATATCCATATAGATTTAATACAAACGGTAGCATACTATATCCACTGTTCTGTACCTTGCCTTTCTTTTAATTTAATATCTTGGAATTTCTCCATATTAGTTCATAGAGTCCTTTCTCATTCTTTTCTTTATAGCCACATCATTTTCTGTTGCATGCTATAACCATTTTTAACCAGTTCCCATTCCATGAACAGATTGCTTCCAACCTTTCACTAAATAGTGCTTCAATAAATAATCTTGTTCTTATGTCATTTTGCAAATATGTAAGTATAAAAATACATTTATAGAGGTGAATTGCTTGGTCAAAGGATATATGCATTTGCAGTTTGATAGATATCATCATCAAATTCTCCTTCATTGAAGCTGTAGTGATGTATACTCTGACCAGCAATGGGTAAGTAACATTGCAGGAACTTTGAGTAAAGCAGGGAGTGTATTAAAAATCAGGGAGATGTGGGGACTGCACCAGCTGGAACGTTTCTTCCCCACCTAAAGAGGGCAATGTTACTCAGCACCAGCTAGTTGTGGCAAGGCAGGAATTTGGGCTTAATGTGGCTAAATATTCAGATTTTTCAAAGAACCAAGAAATTTGACATTTTATACCACATCCCATAGTTTTAATTTTTGGTACTTACTTTAAAAATTTTGACACTAGTGTGTGGGCCAGATTCATTCAATTACCACTCATTAGCGAGATTGAATATAAAATATAACTTCTGCCAAGAGTAACACATGAACCTATTTCTGTGGGCAAAGTTTTCTGAAATGGTAAGACTTCAATGCTCTTTTTAAGGATCTCCTAAAAAGAGTCATATAAATAATATACTGACCCACAGACTAAGGGCATGGGAGAAACTAATCATGGGAAAGAAAATAAGGCCACAGAAACGTAACCAAAAAGAAAATACAATCCATAAACTTACGAACTTGAAACTGATTTTTTTTTTTTTTTTTTTTTTTTTTTTTTTACTTTTAGTAACTGCTGTTCAGTACCAACAAACGACCTTTTTGCTATGTCCATCCAAAGTGAGAAGTTCAGACATACAGACTGGAGTGCATAAAGTTTTTCTTATTTTTTCAATCAATCTTCAGGTGACACAGTGAGCACTGAAATGGGGCATTTGGCTAAGGAAGTGGTGATGAGGAACACGTGAGTGAACACATAGCCTGTCCTGGCGGTAGAGGTGCAGTAGGCTGGTGCAATTGTAGTATATATTTTACAGAATGTAGCTTTTATCTGCACCTTTTAATGTACCATGTCGGGACAATCTGACAGTCATTGCTGCTAGAGGGTTCCAAAGCCAAAATGCCGGCTCAGAACTATTTGCATTCTTCAGCTTCACGTGAATGTCTCTTAGGAGCATGCACACTCTAAGAACCACATGTGATTAAAAAGCTGTAGAAGTCCAAAGACCACTCATTGTCAAAGAGCATCAGAAACAGTCACTGTCATTGGCACTGCGTACCCTCCACCACAGGGATGCTCTCAAACGAGGATGACAGCCAACTATTAAGCTTTGAGGTTGGTACCACCATCCAGGGTCTCTGCAAGGGTGGCAGGGATAGTGTTTTCCAGGGACCGAGAGCGGCCCCTCTCCCTTACACAGCATGGGATTTCTCAGACAACAGCCTTGTTCTTCCTTACTTTGATCTGAAATTCTAGGTCAGGGTGAAGCTCTTAGCATCTAGAGAGTTCCCAAGGGACTCCCACATACTCGACTACTTGTTTGGCCCTCTGTAATCAGTTTCTTTAACTGCGAGAGGGGAAAGTAATAATTCATAGCTGCTATGGTTTCAATGTTCCTCCCAAAAAGGATGTGTTGGAAACTTAATGCCCAATGTAGCCACATTGGGAGGTGAGGTCTAATGGGACATGTTTAGGTTATGAGGGTTCCACCCTCATGAATGGATTAATGACGATTATAAAGGGGCTTGAAGCTGAGACTTCACTCTCTTGCTCTCTCTCACCCTCTCTTTGCCTCTCCACCATGCAGTAACACAGGAAGAAGGCCCTTGCCAGATGCAGCCTCTTGACCTTGGACTTCCCAGCCTCCAGAACCATGAGTCAATACATTTCCGTTCATAATAAATTACCCAGTCTACGGTATTTTGTTACAGCAGCACAGAATGGACTAAGACAATAGCATTTACTATCTGCCGGGACATGCTTGATGTTTTACAAATGTTATCTCATTCTGTGTTCAAAACAGCCTTTGAAGTAGGGAACACTCTTAATCCTTATTATTTTACAGACAAAGAAACTGGGGCTTAGAATGGGTAAAGAACACATCCAAAATCACTAAATCTGGAACTTTATAAATGTCACCCCTTATTTTCTCCAGTGCACATCCCCCCTTCCCCATGGCACCCTCAGCCCTCCTGTCAACGTCCCTGGACGCTACTAACGAACGGGGCTCTCCACACTGACATTCACAATCTGCACAACATCTGGTCATCGTCTTACATGAAAATCTGATTGTGTCACTCCTGTGCTTAAAAATTCCATTTTCTTGTTGAGAGCAAATATTTTCTCCCATTCTGTAGGCTGTCTAATGTAACCATAATGTTTGCACCCTCATAATACCCTGAAATAAACAAATATATATATACAGGAAAAAGAAAAAAAATCCCATTTTCTTCCCTTATTTTTAAAATTCAAAATCATCTGCACAACCTTGCAAGCCCCGGCTCCTGCCTGTCTCCCACCCCCGTCTTCCCCACTCTCCCCAACTACACATTGCCGGCTCCCACGGTCCCTCAAACGCATGGAGCTCCTGCTGGCTCTTGAGGGAGTCAGCTTCTGCCCCTGCTTGGAAGTTTCCTGTCATGCTCACTCTCCCGCCCCCTGACTGACTCCAATCATGCTCTGGAGCCTGGTGGAGTCTGTTCTTGGAAGCTGGGACAGGAGGGTGAACCCCTAGCCTCCAGTTCCACACTTTGTACGCTCCATTTTGCACACATGGAACCATACGGTTATTACTTTAATGTCTGGCTCACACACTGGATAATAAGTTCCAAATCCTACCCCCATCTTGCCTTGTTCACTGTTCTTCCCCTCAGCACCCAACACAGTGCTGAGAGGCTGCACAGACAGTATTTGTTGAATGAATGCAGAGTTTACATGTCTGCCTTTTATGAAGTGCCTCTCTTCTTGGCTTCTGACACCACCTTCTTCTGGCCTTCCCCTGTTCCCTTTCTCTGCTGCCCCAACACTCCTCTACCTGTGCGTGCCTATCCCAACAACGTTAATGTTCCATCCTCCACCCTTCTCTTCTCATTCCTGCCCTGAATGATTAATTTCAAATCCATAACTCAATCTCAGGTACTACCCCAGAGCTATAAATTCATCATCAACTACCTGTATGGTATGTCTCCATGCAAAGTCCAAAAAAGACACAAAAAAACTCAGCATATCCAAAACAGAATGCATCACTTTTCTTCACATTCATTTCTCCTCCTTTGCCCTGTGGGACAGTAAATGGTGGTGACAGCCAACTCTAAGACCTGTGTGTTACACCTCCATAAGAATTCTCATCATCCATTTCTCTAAAACTTCACTGCTACTGACCAAGGTTAGGTCACCGTCATCTGCCACAGAGGAGGACAAATGATTTAATGAACAGAGAATATTTCACACACACACATACACACACACACACACATATATATACAAGTATACACTGCTATTGCTAAAGCTAAGGATATACAGCAGAAGGAAGAAGGGTCATAAAAGATGAGGGAGCTGGTGTTCAGGGTATAATAATCCTTGGCAGATGAATGTCTAGGTCTGGAAGAAAACTGTTGTACTTAATGAGACATGAAAAAAATGAGGCAATATAAGGATAAGTTGAAAGAACCTACAACATAGGGCCAGAAGCAAAAGAATCAGGCAGAGAAAGAAACAGCTCCTCGTGGCCAAGGCGATGGCTGCTCTGAAGCAGTGTTCGTGCTCATCTCTGGGCCTTCCTAGAGCAGGGTCCGTAAGTCAGTTAACTAGCCCAGATTGGTCATCTGAGACCAATTTGCAGGTCAGCCACTTACCAGCAATGACATTCCGTAAGCCACTTCACCTCTCTACCATTCAGTTTCTCCTGCAGTAAAAAGGGGAAATAATGCTTTCCTCACAGATCAAATGAGCTGTTTGAGAAACCGTCTGAACTCCCTGGCACTGCTATAAGCTATTATTAGGTCTTAGATTTTGAGGTCCACAGAAACAGGTGGGAAAAAGTCATAGTTCCAGTCCCTAAAGAGTTCGCAATCTTCCCAGAGAATGACAGCTGCCACATGCAAACTTCAGGGGAAAACCCAATGTTAATAAATGCTTAGAAAATACTAGTAGCAAAGGAAATATTAGACTAATTCAGAGAAAGGCGTATTTCCCTCTCTTGGCTCTCACTATGATCCATCCTTCACACTCCTGTCAAATTAATCTTCTCGTGAAGTAAAGATCCAATCATAGAATCATATAATTTTACAACTGAAAGGGGCCTTAGAGGTCACCTACTCCATTTTCCTCATTCCTTGGGTGAAAAAAAACTGAAGCCAAAGAGATTGAGTGGCTTGCCTGTGATTACACAGCTAGTTAATTCACTCAATACTCCATAAATTGTTATCGATCACCTAATAGGTGTCAGGCCTATGCTAGGAGCCACTAATGGCACAAATGACACCCACACCTGGGACTCAGGAATTCTAGACCTCTGCACTTTATTCTAGATTGGTGGTTCTCAAGCTGTAGCCAGGGTGAGAGGAGGCTTGATCCCTAGAAGGAAAGCAACCCAATTATATCCCTGCACCCATTTAAGAATTAATACATGCAATGAGAGAGGTTACAGATGGGAAGGTGTTCCATATGATTGATGGGGTGGCAGAAATTAAAACGTTTGTATTCAGCACTGAAGTAAATGACAGAATGGCAGAATGGTACTATTTTAAAAAATCTGGATGGTAGGTACATGTGTATTCATTTTATTACTCTTTGCACTTTCCTGTGGGT